>NC_089814.1:1084830-1384830 GCF_029633855.1 Hoplias malabaricus
CCACATATGGTATATTGCCATCGGACGGGACCAGAGCGCTAGCGCGCGGCGCCCGTTAAATGATTTTTGCCGAGCCCGAGAGCGGGTCCAGTGCGCTCAGGGGAACACGCCACGAAGTTCCGCGCCCTCGCTGAGTCTCTACTCCTCACGTGGAAAGAGATATGAATAATCAAAGTTTGGGCCTTTTATCCGCAATTTTTCATCAGTCCACCAGGTGGCACATGGAATGTCCCAACACATGTATATTATATTGGGTTTGGGATGGGGTATTTCCGGCCTCCGAATATATTGGAAGTGGGATGGTTGTCCAATTGCTGTCAAATATATTGGAAGTGGGATGGTTGTCCAATTGCAATATATTCTGATGGTGTCAAATATATTGGAAGTGGGATGGTTGTCCAATGGCAATATATTCTGATGGTGTCAAATATATTGGAAGTGGGATGGTTGTCCTGATGGTGTCTAATATATTGGAAGTGGGATGGTTGTCCAATTGCAATATATTCTGATGGTGTCAAATATATTGGAAGAGGGATGGTTGTCCAATTGCAATATATTCTGATGGTGTCAAATATATTGGAAGTGGGATGGTTGTCCTGATGGTGTCTAATATATTGGAAGTGGGATGGTTGTCCAATTGCAATATATTCTGATGGTGTCAAATATATTGGAAGTGGGATGGTTGTCCAATTCCCATACATCCTGATGGTGTCAAATATATTGGAAGAGGGATGGTTGTCCAATTGCAATATATTCTGATGGTGTCAAATATATTGGAAGTGGGATGGTTGTCCTGATGGTGTCTAATATATTGGAAGTGGGATGGTTGTCCAATTGCAATATATTCTGATGGTGTCAAATATATTGGAAGTGGGATGGTTATCCTGATGGTGTCTAATATATTGGAAGTGGGATGGTTGTCCAATTGCAATATATTCTGATGGTGTCAAATATATTGGAAGTGGGATGGTTGTCCAATTCCCATACATCCTGATGGTGTCAAATATATTGTAAGTGGGATAGTTGTCCAATTCCCCTATATCCTGATGGTGTCAAATATATTGGAAATGAGATGGTTGTCCAATTACCATACATCCTTATGGCTTCAAATATATTGTAAGTGGGATGCTTGTTCAATTACCATATATATTGTGTCAAATATGTTCAAAGTGGGATGGTGTCCCATCACTACATATTGTCATCAGAGCACGTTTTAGGAAAACATAATTGTAATGTCTAAAAATACATTTAGCCATATATCCCATGACTCCCTGATCTCATATCTGTCTTTGGAGTTGTAAAATTCTACTGTCCAAAATCCATATATTTTTTTTGACTTGAATATATTGGAAGTAGGATTATCAGATCTCAGCTTCAGAACAACATAAGAGGTTTTTACAAACGGGTCTATCTTTGTCTGGGTCTATCTTACTCAGCGTGTGAGTTTGGAGAAGATTGGAGAGAATAAATATTTTCACTCAAAAAAACTAAAAGGGGTCCCCCTATGAGTTGTTTTTAAGTGAAAAAATTTATGTCCTCCAATCATCTCCAAACTCACACCCTGAGTTGATGACACTCAGACTTAGACGAAACTGGTCTTACTTTGAAGATATTTCACTCCTAAGCCAAGATCTGATAATCCAACTTCCAATATATTCCAGTCAAAAAAATATATGGGTTTTTGACAGTAGAATTTTACACTTCTAATTACAGAAAAAGGATCAGAGGGACTTGGGCTGTATGGAAACATGTATTTTTTTTAACTATATAAAATGTTTTCCCAAAATGTATAAGTCTTTACTTTAACCATCCCAATTGCAATATATTTGACACAAGTGTTATATATTATATTTAAGCAGTACATTTCTTCGTAGATGTCTTTCAGTAACTGTAAAACATTTATTTTAATTATTTGTAATTTGCTAAGACACATGGAAGACCTTTACATCCCGAGGTAGTGATAGCTTACAACCTGGTCTCACACCTACTTGTGATATAGTCACATATATAGGAGACTGCAATTCATGCTGAAAATATGCGATATGTCACGAATTGCAGATTACTATATCACGAGTAGGTGTGAGACCGGGCTGTAGCTTAACATTACTGGCTGATGTAACTTTGCTAACTGACAAAGCGACACATTTATGTTATGATTAAAACCAATATTTAACAAAAAATATATTCATTAAACACATGAAAAGTGTTGTATTCTAATCAAATGATATTTAAACTCCCGCACGAGTTATGCACAGGGGCCGTGTCTTCATTAATTCAGACTTATTATCCTGGATTTAAGTCCTTTATAGAGTATTTAGTTATTTTTTATAACGTCTCTTCCTTACACATGTAAACAATCGTACACACACAAAAATGCGTGTATTTGTATAACTAAAAATGTGAGTCTGTAAACAAGTTTTAGTCCCCACACCGAGATTATATCCATCTACACACAGACAAAGAGAGAGTCCACCAGTTTCGCTACACTACACTTTGTTTGGGTTTTTATGTACTGTTTCTAATTCTATATTTTTGTTGTGATATCAGTTATAATTGAATATGTATTTTGTCTCGTTCACCAGTGATATTTTTCAGTTACTGTAGTTAAAACAGCATTTAACTAATCCTTACATATTCATGATAGGATTTACATCACACACTGTAGCTGACACGAAAAATAAATCCTTTGTGAACGTAGTCCCTACGTTTCATCTGAATTATTCATAACATAGTGAGCGAAGCACTGACCTATGGCTACGTTGAGCCCTACGTGAGCAGTGTGAAGACAGCAATATTAGTAAGCTGATCCCCATAGCAACTGGAAGTTAATTTTTCACAATAAAAAACCTCTGGTGTTTAGTACCTTAAAATTTGTAAACATGCATATTATTATATAACTTCATTCATAACATGCTCTAAAGCTTTTCATAATTGTATATCAAACAAACATCACTATTCTCTCACACTATGTGTGTGACACATACTGAGATTTGACATTGATAAATTATGTGCATTCTTTTAATAGCATACTGCTAAACAATACAGTGTCAATACAAACCCATGGTGAAATTAACTTTCCAGATCCTCCTCTTTCTGTAAACGTATTGTATGTTTAACGATACATTAAGTTACTCATGTTTTATTTAATTATGTGTATCTACTTCTATATATAAATTAAGAGAGGATAAATCTCCTTCAAAATGAAATTGAACAAAAAATTCTGAATTAAAAAAGGGCTTTTTCAGCAGTTCAGTGGTGGTTGAAGTGAGGGGTTTATATATATATATATATATATATATATATATATATATATATATATATATATATGTGTGTGTGTGTGTGTGTGTGTGTGCTTTTAAACGTATTTATATATGTATAATGTTAATACAAAATCTCATAAAAAACATGGTCAAATCCAATACGCTTAGAGACCAACGACATTCCTTACACCTGGACCCCCATGACTACTGACGAAGAACACTCAGAAAAGTGACACTGAGCCTGCTGTGGGCCAACGCTGTTTTCTGACTGTGACTCTGAGCCGAGTGTAGTCAATTCACAAAAAACATTATAAGAACGCAGTACCAAAGCATGGCTCAATTTTGCATGTAGGTATTTGAGTATACACTAAGTAGGCTACAAGCTTATTGTTTTTATAATACACTTTATAAACTTGAATTCCTCTGTTTTTTTTTTTCATTTGTTTTAAATTATGCTCTAAACGTGTTGGATTCTCCGTGTTGACACGTAGCGTATAATTTCGTGTTAACACGTTAAGGTATTGACGCGTTATGAACGTGTTAACACGTTAAGTTTGTGTATTTCGTGAATCATGATGCTTTACTGCCACCTACTGGTGTATGGCGTTATTGCTGAAACAACATAAAGCCTTAACTTACCAAATAACGGAAACAATTCCAGTGTTTAATGTTCTGAACAATGTTTATGAGATTTTGTATAAACATTATACAAACATAATATTTATATAAACATAAATACGTTTAAAAGCGCACACAAACATATATATATATACCCCTCACTTCAACCACCACTGAATTTACTGCTGAAAAAAGCCCTTTTTTAATTCAGATTTTTTTGTTCAATATAATTTTGAAGGAGATTTATCCTATCTTAACATATATAAGTATGTGGCCACAAATGGGTCCACAATTCCATTTAGACCTAACAGGTGGTGGTGGGGTCTTAGTTCCGAAAAGCCATTTAGTGGACAAAATAGCAGTTGCTTACCTCTTCGTAGTACCACACCATCCCAATCCACATATATGATACGCCGCTTGGTGGACCTTATCGGCCTAGCGCGCGGCGCCCCCTAGACGATTTACTTTGCAGAGCCCGGGGTCGGGTCCTGGGCACACGTGGTGAGAGCTAAAAATCCTCAAAGTTTGGGCCTTTTACCCGCACTTTTGCATCAATCCACCAGGTGGCTCCCGGAACGTCCCGATTCCAATATATTCCATTACAGGCAAATATATTGGGATTGGGATGGCGTATATATTTATCATTCGTTGAAGTGTTTTGTAATGTTTTTAATACTTTTAACATGCCCAACATCCATAGACATTAACATTTTTAAAGTGTTGGCTACTTTGATAAGGCAACACAAACGTCCTTTCACAAAGTTTCCAACTATCTTTGATATATTTATAATGCCAGTAAACCGACAAACACGTAACCACAGTGAGCCAGCCTGTCCTTCTGAAACTCTTGTCCGAACGCCTTACTTTCAAATTTTCAAGTTAGCTAATGTTACTGCTGCATTACTTAAGGTGGAAGCGAAAAATTTAAAAGCTTCTGAGCGAACACCAGTCAGAATGTCAACACTAGAACTATCAGGATTTTCATATACCCCCTTTTTCTACCAGAGGCTGCCAAATGGCAGTGCTGGGGTAATTTGCAACCCATTAGGCCACCTTTTGTTATGTACATTAAGCCACTACTAGGTGCTAAAACGGGGGGATGGGTGATAGTGTGAACTGTGTTGACTGACAAAGCTCTGAGAGTCACAGCAGGCACAGACTTTCAGGAGTTTAGTTTAGGGCAACAGTCTCAACAAATAAAAAATATTTTGGTACTTTGGCAGTTTTCTCAGCTGCTGATAATTATTATTATAATCTTTCAAAAATATAATGAAATAATACTTGTTTATTTAGAATACACACAATAAAGAATTATTTAAGCTTTTTAGTTTATATTTGTTGATCTAATGCAGTATTATTTGATGTGAAACCTACAAAAACCTTGAGAAATATAAATAAAAAAATCAGTTAAGTAAAAATTGCTCAAAAATAGTATTTAAGTTTAATTTGAGTCATATTTACTTGTCAAGAAAAACACTTTGCCAATGGGGTGAGATATTTTGACTTAAAACAAGAAAAAATGTCCTGATAATATTCTTTTACTTGGGTTTTTAAATGTTTAAGTAAAAATGTCCTTTTTACAAGTAGCTGAGGGTTGTTTTTTGTATAAATTTATGTAAAAATATCTTTACCTATTGGCAGTTTTTCAAAAGACAAAAACTACTTAAAATAAGGTTACAACATATCAGAGCTATTTTGACTAATCAATATGCCACTTTTTGCACTGTGAAAACAATCCTACATTAGTACAAAGGAGGCAGTTTTTCAAAAGGCAAATTTACTTAAAATCTGAACTTTAGCTATTTTGACAAATCATCAGTGAGAAAACAATCCAAAATTAGTACAAAGGAGGCAGACTTGAGGTGTTTTGGAATTATAGTTCAAATAATGTCTTTGTGTGAGTTTTAGAGAAAGATGACTGCAGACACTGGAAAACTTGTTAATAAAGTGCATAAACTTTATATAATAAACTGCACCAAAGTAAATAGCCTATCTGGCTACATGCTGAGTGAAATAAAATAGAATAAACCTTTCTCACTATAGTACAATATTACAAATATACACGATGGAGGTAACTGAGATGGGTGTGTCAGTGTCAGTCAGGGTGTGTATTCCCTGCCACATACGCCAAGGGTCAGAGGAGGTAAAGTGCTCCTCAATCCAGAGTTTGTAGCAGTGCTTGGCTATAGCTATTAGTCTCTTCATATTGCCAGGAACTCCAGTGGGCGGTACAAAGGACGCTCGTACCCTGAGCGCTTCTATGCTGAGGGATGCCATGGTAAGAAATCTCAGACCACCAGTCTTGTTTTTTGCCCTTCTTTTGTACGCATTAGGTTTTTCCATTTATGTGCATCTGCTTTTGTTTTTTTTGTGAATCAGGACCGGCGTTTGTAGCAGTGCTTGGCTATAGCTATTCCTCTCCTCAGGTTAGCTCTGACCAAGCTGTATGCTTCCCTGCATCCTGATCTGAAGGCAGCATCTCTGGCTTTGAGCAGAGTGTGAACCTCTCTGTTCATCCAGGGCTTCTGATTAGGGAATGTTAATTATTATGGCAAACTTAAAATTAATGATTAAGTATCACCAGGAAGAAAGATCGACGCTCAAAGAATTCTTTGAGGAGAAGAGAGGAATAAGACAGACAGTCAAAGATTCTCTCTTATCTCTTGAATTTATTGAACAAATCCAAGCCATATATAGGACCCCAGTCACGTACACCATTATTAGATCATGTCTCGTTCCATCAACCCAAACATTCCCTTATTGGTGCCTCGTCATCTCCCTTTTATCTCCGTCCTCTTCGTATTGCCAGGAACTCCAGTGGGCGGTACAAGGACACTTGTACAAGCGCTTCTATGCTAAGGAATGTCATGTTAAGAAATCTTGGACCCTCGTCAACGTCAGAGAGGATCCCAGGCATGTCGCACCCCTTCTGCATAGGAGGTTATTTCGGGCGGGCCGAGCACAACGTGGGCATGGGCGTTTCCATCAGAGCGGTGACTCTGAAATCTCTTCTGGTAAGATTTCCTAAATTTTCTATGTTTGTTTGCTGGTTATAGCTGTTGTGATTTTGGAAGAGACACACTGCAAAAAGTACAATCTTGAAGTTAAAATTGCTCAAGAATATTATTCTATTTTAATTTGAGTAATTTTGACTTGTATTTTGACTTAAAACAAGACAAAATGTCCTGATACGATTCTTTTACTTTGGGTTTTAAAAAGTTTAAGTAAAAATGTCTTTTTTTACAACTAGCTGAGGGTTGTTTTTTTGTATAAATTTATTAAAAAATATCTTTACCTATTGGCAGTTTTTCAAAAGACAAAAACTACTTAAAATAAGGTTACAAAATATCAGAGCTATTTTGACTAATCAATATGCCACTTTTTGCACTGTGAAAACAATCCTACATTAGCACAAAGGAGGCATACTTCAGATGTTTTGGAATTATAATTCAAATACCATGTTTGTGTCAATTTCACATTATTTGAACCTTTCACTAATCAATTCTCAAACATATGGTCCTGTAGATGAGGAGACTTCACCACCTCCAGGAAAGAGAGGTCGCATGGAGACACACGGGTGGCTGACAGAGACGGCAAAAGATGGCACAGTGTGGCATGAAGCACATAGTTTATATTTCTGTAAAGTTTACATTTCTATTCATGAATACTTTTGTTAACATATTGTTGCATGCTTATTTAATCTTTCATTACTTCCTTTATTACTATTTCATTGTACAGGGAAACCAAGCAAAATGTTTCTTTCCTGTTCATATACCAATAAAACTACCTTGAATCTAAATGTCTGGTAATGTTGACTTTTTTTGTGGGTGGGGGTTCACCAACTTGCTGCAGAGAAGAGTGTGGAGTGCAGTAGAGTGTCTCCTTTCAAATGTAAAGGCCTCATTTACATAACACTGGAGGTGAGAAGAGCTGTTCACACCTGCCAAATGGCAGTTCTTTGGGATTTAAAGGTATAATTGCCAAATGGCAGCGGTTTGGTAGTTCTAGTGTTAAACAATACACCTGCATATAGTCAGCACAAAAAGATTGCTCACACATTAAAATCATGCCCAAGATAATGGAACAATGACGTTCAGAAGTAAGTTATAATCCAGCGTCAGGTAATTTAATGTGGAAGCGAAGAGTTGCAATACAACATTGAGCTTCTGGGCAACCTCAATGTTAAGAAATTAAAATTATACAAGCACATACAGGTGCTGGTCATAAAATTTGAATGTATGCAAGACATGGGTGTCAGCTGTCATGTTCCTTATGCCAAGCCACTCTTGAACAAGAGACAGCGTCAGGAAAAAGGACTGGACTGCTCCCGAGTGGTCCAAAGTTATGTTCCCTGATTAAAATAAATTAGATGAGATTAGATTCAACTTTATTGTCATTGTGCAGAGTACAAGTACAGGGCCAATGGAATGTAGTTAGCATCTAACCAGAAGTGCAATATATAACATTATTTACATAATTTACATAAAGTGCAGTAGTGATATGACATTGTGATTATGGAAGTTAAAGTAACCATATATACATATTGAAATATAAAATATGTAAGCAAAGTAACATTGTGTAGGTGATGAATTATGTACTGAAGGATGAATGAAATACAGCTTTACAGAAGGTGCAGTGAAATGATTGTGCAAGATTTATTTAAAGTGCCTGAATAGTGTTCATCCGGATAACAGCCTCAGGAAAAAATAACTTTTACGAAACCTGTTAGTGCGGGAAAAGAGGCTCCTGTAACGTCTGCCAGATGGTAAAAGGCTGAAAAGTCCATGATTTGGGTGTGTGACGTCCTTGACGATATTTCTTGCCCTGCCCAGGCAGCGTTTATGGTAGATGTCCTCGAAGGAACTTGAAACTGGACACCTGATCCACTGCAGTTCCGTTGATGTGAATGGGGGCGTGAGCTTGGTTCCTAGTCCGTCTGAGGTCCATGATGATCTCCTTTGTTTTGAGCGTGTTTAGTACCAGGTTATTCTTTTGGCACCACAAGGACAGATGCTGTACTTCATCCCGGTAGGGCGTTTCATTATTGTCTGTAATCAAGCCTATCACCATGGTGTCATCTGCGAATTTGACTACGGTGTTTGAACCATAGGCAGGTACACAGTCATGGGTGAAGAGAGAGTACAGAATCGGGCTAAGAACACAACCTTGTGAAACGCCAGTGTTCAAGGTGATGGTTGATGAATGAAGGTTGCCTAATCTAACAGATTGGGGTCTGTTAGACAGGAAGTCTAAAATCCAGTGGCAGAGTGATGTGCTGATACCCAGAGGGTGGAGTTTGGATATCAGCATAGGCGGAATCACTGTGTTGAATGCAGAACTAAAATCGAGGAACAGCATTCTCACCTATGAGTTTTGACAGTCCAGGTGGGTTAGTGCAGTGCTGTTGAGATAGCGTCCTCTGTGGATCTGTTGCTATGATAAGCAAACTGGTGTGGGTCCAGCGTAGCAGGCAGGCAGGATTTCAAGTGAGAAAGAACTAGTCTTTTAAAGCACTTGGAAAATATTGGGGTGAGTGCTACAGGTCAAAATTCATTAAAGTCTGAAGCAGTAGAATGCTTAGGCACAGGCACAAGGATGGCTGATTTAAAGATAGAAGGTACAGCTGCCTGGGCAAGCGAAACATTAAAGATGTGAGCAAAGACACCCGCAAGTTCCACAGCACAAGCTCTTAGCACACGGCCAGGTACACCACCAGGGCCAGTTGCCTTCCGTGCATTCACTCTGCTCAGCATGCGACTGACGTCCGAATTGGAAAGTACAAGTGGGTTGTTGTCGGTGGAGGATCGTTTATTGAAGATATCAATATCATCTGGTCGAAACGAGCGTAGAAGTTGTTCAGCTCATCAGGGAGTGAAGCACTGTTGGTAGATGGAACAAAGCTAGTTGGTTTATAGTCAGTCAGGGTGTGTATTCCCTGCCACATACGCCGAGGGTCAGAGGAGGTAAAGTGCTCCTCAATCCAGAGTTTGTAGCAGTGCTTGGCTATAGCTGTTAGTCTCTTCATATTGCCAGGAACTCCAGTGGGCGGTACAAAGGACGCTTGTACCCTGAGCGCTTCTATGCTGAGGGATGCCATGCCAAGAAATCTCGGACCACCAGTCTTGTTTTTTGCCCTTCTTTTGTATGCATTAGGTTTCTCCATTTATGTGCATCTGCTTTTCTTTTTTCTGTAAATCAGGACCGGCGTTTGTAGCAGTGCTTGGCTATAGCTATTCCTCTCCTCAGGTTAGCTCTGGCCAAGCTGTATGCTTCCCGGCGTCCTGATCTGAAGGCAGCATCTCTGGCTTTGAGCAATGTGCGAACCTCTCTGTTTATCCAGGGCATTTGAATAGGGAATGTTAATTGTTATGGCAAACTTAAATTTAATGATTAAGTATCACCAGGAAGAAAGATCGATGCTCAAAGAATTCTTTGAGGAGAAGACAGAAATAAGACAGACAGTCAAAGTCAGTCCACACAGTTGTTGATGTGTTTCAGGACAGAGTTAGTGTAGGTGTCCAAGTGGATGTGTGAGCCTGTGGAGGCTCGGGCAGCATACTCACTCCAGTCGGTGTGCTGGAACTGTTGCTGAAGGAAGGAGTCAGCCCCATCCATCCAGAACTTTACAGTTCTGGTTGAAGGCTTAATCCTCTGCATGACTGGAGTGTATTTGGGAAGCAGGAACAAAGAAAGATGATCGGAAAGTCCAAGATGGGGGAGGGGTGTTGTTTTGAAGCTGGTTAAAGTCGAACCGATGCTGAATCCGGTGTTTGTGCAGTGAATGTTAATTTCAAAAAGTGTCTGTCTGTCGTAACTGTAGTTCGCAAGAGTTATTTGCGCAAGAAAACTGGAGATAGCTAAGTACAGAAGTATAACATCACTAAAACCGGTAAGACGCTGAGCCTCGCAGTGTGATCGCGATGCCATCTTGGTCCTGGGAGACCAAGGACCATTTCCTATGGATATCAAGGTCCCAGAATCTGGAGGAAGAGAGGAGAGGCACGGAATCCACATTGCTCGAGGTACCCTGCAAAGTTTCCACAGTAAGTGGCGGTTTGGGGTCCCATGTCATCTGCTGGTGTGGGTCCATTGTATTTTCTGAGGTCCAAGGTCAACGCAGCCGCCTACCAGGGAGATTTAGATTACTTTATGCTTCCTTATGCTTCCAAGCGGGGTGGGTTAGTGCAGTGTGTAGTGCTGTTGAGAGCGAAGACACCCGCAAGTTCCACAGCACAAGCTCTTAGTACACGGCCAGGTACACCACCAGGGCCAGCTGCCTTCCGTGCATTCACTCTGCTCAGCATGCGACTGACGTCCGAAGTGGAAAGTACAAGTGGGTTGTCGTCGGTGGAGGATCGTTTATTGAAGAAATCAATATCATCTGGTCGAAACGAGTGTAAAAGTTGTTCAGCTCATCAGGGAGTGAAGCACTGTTGGTAGATGGAACAAAGCTAGTTGGTTTATAGTCAGTCAGGGCGTGTATTCCCTGCCACATATGCCGAGGGTCAGAGGAGGTAAAGTGCTCCTCAATCCGGCGTTTGTAGCAGTGCTTGGCTATAGCTATTAGTCTCTTCATATTGCCAGGAACTCCAGTGGGCGGTACAAAGGACGCTCGTACCCTGAGCGCTTCTATGCTGAGGGATGCCATGGTAAGAAATCTCAGACCACCAGTCTTGTTTTTTGCCCTTCTTTTGTACGCATTAGGTTTTTCCATTTATGTGCATCTGCTTTTGTTTTTTTTTGTGAACCAGGACCGGCGTTTGTAGCAGTGCTTGGCTATAGCTATTCCTCTCCTCAGGTTAGCTCTGACCAAGCTGTATGCTTCCCGGCGTCCTGATCTGAAGGCAGCATCTCTGGCTTTGAGCAGAGTGCGAACTTGTCTGTTCATCCAGGGCTTCTGATTAGGGAATGTTAATTATTATGGCAAACTTAAAATTAATGATTAAGTATCACCAGGAAGGAAGATCGACGCTCAAAGAATTCTTTGAGGAGAAGAGAGGAATAAGACAGACAGTCAAAGATTGCGTGAATCCGGTATTTGTGCAGTGAATGTTAATTTCCAAAAGTGTCTGTCTCTCGTAGCTGTAGTTCGCAAGAGTTATTTGTGCAAGAAAACTGGAGATAGCTAAGTACAGAAGTATAACATCACTAAAACTGGTAAGATGCTGAGCCTCGCAGTGTGATCGCGATGCCATCTTGGTCCTGGAAGACCAAGGACCATTTCCTATAGAAATCAAGGTCCCAGAATCTGGAGGAAGAGAGGAGAGGCACGGAATCCACATTGTTCGAGGTACCCTGTAAAGTTTCCACAGTCAGTGGCGGTTTGGTGTCCCATGTCATCTGCTGGTGTGGGTCCACTTTATGTTCTGAGGTCCAAGGTCAACGCAGCCGCCTACCAGGGAGATTTAGATTACTTTATGCTTCCTTATGCTTCCAAGCGAGGTGGGTTAGTGCAGTGTGTAGTGCTGTTGAGATAGCGTCCTCGGTGGATCTGTTGCTACGATAAGCATAGTGGTGTGGGTCCAGCCTAGCAGGCAGGCAGGCAGGATTTCAAGTGAGAAAGAATTAGTCTTTTAAAGCACTTGGAAATTATTGGGGTGAGTGCTACAGGTCAAAAGTCATTAAAGTCTGAAGCAGTAGAATGCTTAGGCACAGGCACAACGATGGCTGATTTAAAGATAGATGGTACAGCTGCCTGAGCAAGCGAAACATTAAAGATGTGAGTGAAGACACCCGCAAGTTCCATAGCAAAGCTCTTAGCACAATTTACAATTTACAAAGCTCTTAGCAAAAACTAATTTACAAAGCTCTTAGCACACGGCCAGGTACACCATCAGGGCCAGCTGCCTTCCGTGCATTCACTCTGCTCAGCATGCGACTGACGTCCGAAGTGGAAAGTACAAGCTGCACAAATCAGTCAGAGAGAGCGGGCAGCACGCACAAAACACTCAGAGAGAGCGCGCAGTTTGCACAAAACACTCAGAGAGCACGCAGTTTGCACAAAACACTCAGAGAGAGCGCGCAGATTGCACAAAACACTCAGCGAGAGCGCGCAGCATGCACAAAACCCTCAGCCAGAGCGCGCAGCATGCACAAAACCCTCAGCGAGAGCGCGCAGCACGCACAAAACCCTCAGCGAGAGCGCGCAGTTTGCACAAAACACACAGAGAGCGCAAAGCTCGCAAAAAAACCTCAGAGAGAGCGCGCAGTTCGCACAAAACACACAGAGAGATCGCAAAGCTCACAAAAAAAACTAAAGAGAGATCGCGCAGTTTGCACAAAACACTCAGAGAGAGCGCAAAGCTCGCAAAAAAAAAACCTGAGAGAGCGTGCAGCGCGCACAAAACATTCAGCGAGAGCGCGCAGTTTGCACAAAACATTCAGCGAGAGCGCGCAGTTTGCACAAAACACACAGAGAGAGCGCGCAGCACGCACAAAACCCTCAGAGAGATCGCAAAGCTCGCAAAAAAAAAACCTGAGAGATCGCGCAGCCCGCACAAAATTTCTGTTGAAGCCATAGCATAACTCAATGGTGAGTCAAAAGCGGCAGAGGTTACTTTTTTTTAAAAAACCGTGACCCAGGCAAAGCTCCATATTTGTAACGGCAAATGCAAAGCTGGTTAAGGCATAACTTTGTTGGGGTTAACCTTTTGTCTGAAGTGTCTTACATAACTTCAAGTCTTGTGTGAATGTGTTCACCGGAAAAATACTCCAACAGCGCTCCGTATAACATGGATAAAACAATTATTTACAACACATACCAAGTCGACGTTAACAGAGCACGTTTAATAAATAATATAGAAGACACGGGTTAGCCTTTTTTTTTGTAAGCACAGGGCTGACATTTTATGAAACACACTTTACCTTGTGTGAGCACTATATCTACAATGTTTGAATCCATTTTTTAAAAAAATGTTCTTCTTTTTTGCAGCTTGAACACAACTAAATCAGATGCAGTGGGCATGTAAATTTTGCAAATTTGTGTATGAAAGAAAGGGCAACTGCTTAGACATTACAGATACAGAAACATGGTGGTTACAGCCACCAGTGAAACGCATGTTGGAGCGCTGGCCAGCCCTTTTCAGAAAGCAGCAGGTATGGTAACAAATATGTAATTTATGTAAAATAAAACATACAATCATATTAACATGAACATATTACTTCTACAAGAGTAAATGTATTTTAATTTGTGTAATCTGTTAATGTGGTACAAATCGAATTATGGCTCTATGTGTGCTGTGTTTTTCCTAAAGGTTTTTGCTGAGTTCACAAGGGTGGCAAGTAAAGATCTTGAACAAGACTTTTTTGAGGCCTTGGACCGTCACACCCCACGATTCCTTGAGATCTTTAAATCCAGGAAAGGAATTATTGGCAGTACACTTGCAGACATTGTTGCCCAAGTTGAAATTAAGGTAAGGAATCTTTTTATTACAATTTGGAATGTTACTTATATAAGAGTGATCCAGTCACCTCCTTAATGGAACACTAGATAATATTTTTTACCTTAATTTTTTAGCTTAATTACAGCTTCAAAATCATTGTGATGCTCCACTGATCTTAGCTAGTGTTCCTTTAAGGTTGGTTAGTTTTCCTGTAGACTTGTCATTATCAACTAATTCCAAACATGAGAACCAACATTTATTTGCCATGGAGCTGCACTATTTCCCGAAAACTATTAAAGACAAATCAGTTATTTTTGTGCTGTGTAATGTTTCTTCATTTTTAATAGTCTTTCTAAAACCAGGGAGCCCAAAGACAGACAAGTTAAACAAAACAGCACAAACACCCAATAATATTTTTTTTAGCAGATGAATCCTGTTTTAATGGGATGGTAACATATATTATAGAACACAGACACCTATGTGTTTTAACTTATAATTTATCACACATTTGTCTCATGTTTATTTTTAGATATTTTGGTTTGTTTTTTCTTAACTTGTAGATCCAGGATATTACAGCAATGTGGACTGCTGTCCTTCGTTGTCTTCCAGGTTTATCTTGGAGATTAGGCAGGGAGTACTTCAAGGTCTGTTTTGTAAGTATTACATCAAATTGTATAATTAAAATTTACTTAGTGAAGACATGAAGGTTTTGCAATAATATATTTTTTTCATTATATTTACCTTTTGTCTGCAGGATTCAGATACCATCACAGATTTCATTCAGGTTCCTGATGGGTTATTGACTGTTATACCTGAAGACAGCCAGCAACCAGGTCCAAATGCCATACACTTTGAGCCATCTAGCATTAATATCATACTGGAAGGTAACATTATGGAGAACATTGAAAACCATGCTCAAGCTATTTGCCTGACATTTGAACTACTATACAACCTTCATTTGGACTATCCCAAAAGACTGGAGAACACATTTGACTTGCTAAACCTGGGAGTAGGCAATCTGAGCCCAAAATAATTTAAGGGATTTCTAAGTTTCGATGGACCCAGCTTTACCCTCTTATTGATGTTAGGCTCTCATTTATATGGTTTGCACTTGCAAAATGTTCTTGTGTTGTTCATAATGTGTCAAAGCACTTAAATTTATTGTGCAAAACTTTAGCTTGGTTAAGTGCATTAAACATTATTGTACATTTTTGTTTATTACACAGACTGTGCCATTTGAGTCATTCAAGAATAAAGATTACTGGAGGTTTTCTTTTAAAAAATATTTTTAATTGACTTAAATGTGGAATTAATTTTATTTTTGGGTAACTTTATGTATTTAGATAGGCTGATGTGCTCTGTGATGTAATGGAATTTGATTAAAATAAACCAAAAGTACTACTGAATAATAATACTTTGTTGTGCTTACTTTATTTTTCTAAGGCAATCGGTTTCCTAAATTCTATTAAGTAAACAGGACTCTTGTGGAATTATGTTAACTTGGGTAACATAAGTTGGCAGTACTTAAAAATGGCAACTTACATCTATGTACTACTTAATGTCATGGGGCGACTGAAGTTAAAAAGGCTGCTATGATGGCAGATACTTACGAATTTACCCATAAGGAGTCGAGAGTGAAAGAGAGATCAGTGGTTGGAGAAAGGCTAATATAGAGGTTAAATCAGCAGAGACTAAAAGTCATAGGGAAGGGCCATCTGGCTCTAAACCTCATACTCAACTTCAAAAACCTGTAAATTCTACTCCCTCGGGAGAAATAATCTGCCATTATTGTAGAAAACCTGGCCATATAAAATCAGGTTGTCCAGTTCTGCAGAAGTGCAGACGTGGGTCTTATACTGACTCTTCAAAATCTGTGGCATTGGTAGTTGGTTCAGAGAGGACTATTAATTGTGTGGATCCTGAGTCTGAAATAACCCCCTCTCTGTATGATGGGTTTGTCTCCTGCTGTACAGTGTCCATTGGTTCTGGGGAGCCAGAAACCAAAATTAAAATTTTCAGGGACACTGGTGCAGTTCAGTCCTTGTTGTTACAAGGGGTTCGTGATTAGCCAGTTTCAATGACTCTTCAGTGTTGCTTCAAGGTGTGGGAAGTTTGTTTGGTGCCATGCCATTGCATAAAGTGTACCGTGTCATACTCCATGGAGTGTGCAGAATTCAAAGCTGCATAAGCCTCCCGAGCTTTCCCCTACAGGACACTCTGAACCAAAACGGTCCAACAATTTTCCAGCCAAGCTAATTCCGTGGCTATATTCTCAAAGGCATCAAAAAACACATCTACCTCGTCTTCCTGAAATTTTGGCATTAGATGTAGACATTTGGATACATCAAACCGAGTCTCATGTCTGCGCTGTTGTTGACTCTCCATCTGCGAGAGTTTAACCTTCTCCAACTCAATCTTAGCTAACTCCAGCTCCCTCAAACTATCCTTCTCCTTCTCTCGCCTACTCCTCTCTGCTTGTTCCCTAGCCAATCTTGCCTCAATGACGGAGTCACTCAAACCTAGGGACTGAACAAGGATCTACTATCTTAATTTTATTCAACTCTGAATCTACCTCAATCTCATAATATTCAGCAAGCTGGAGCAACTGAGGCTTCTTTAATTTTATCCAGTCCGATGTCTGCAGATGGGCTTGGATAAAACTTTCCGGATCAAACTGAGACATTTTTGGGAAAACATTTTTAAAATACCAAAAGCCCCCCAGCCGAAATGAGGACAGACCAGAGACCCCTGACTCTAAGGCTACTAAAATTCAAACACCAAGAGGTAACCTATATTCCCCTATTGGCCTAAAATCCCTAAGTACCACCAAAGTATGACTACAAAACTAAAAGTACTTGACAATTTTGGCCACCTTACCTCAAGTCCTCTCATAGGACTTCTGAAAGAACACATACAACTCAAGAAGCCCCAAGTAGGCCACAATTTCCAACAGGTATTTTTGAGTCAAATCAACATCACCAAATCAGATTTCCTGAGAACTCAACCAAACATACCCAATTACCAAAGGTCTAGACTGTATACAATCAAGCAACTCTGCAATCCAATACCCACCTTAGCAAACAGCTAACAGCCTTAGCAAACAGCTAATCTCAACAGAGCACAAAACTATCAAGTTACAATCACACAGCCAACAATTAGATCAAAATCAATCCCAGGACAAGCCCCCACTTGCTACGTACCACTAGCCAACCCCTTTTCACCATGAAATCGTCTAAAGGAAAGAAGGGTAACTAGTGTCCCTAGCCTAAAGGCTATGTGTTGCAAGTACCACAATATGAAAATAAGGTGTTGAAAGCTATTGTGATGAAATGAGAACTCGGGAGGGTTCACTCTTCTTACCCAAAGATCCTCGAAGAACCCAAGCGCTAACTCCATGATCGACCAGCCCAAGCATGTAGAGATTATTCAAAAGGGTAGGTAGTAATCTGGAGGTGCAACAGTTTCCAGAGCACTAGAGAAAAATCGGCCCCAAAACTTCCACCATCTTATATATATCCAAAACGACGCTCCGGTATCTGGCCTCCAATACCAGAGGTCCTCCCCTTTAAAGGCTCCACTTCAAGATCTCAAGAAAAGTAAGACCCCCCCCAGTGGCTGGAGTGTGTATTGTGGGAGTCAAGTGTCTATCCCAGTGCACCTAGTTTAGAAGAATCTATATTCAACACAATTAACTCTATTGAGAGAAAATCCCAGTTACGAAAATAATCACACCCCTGTGTAAGTCAAGGCCTCCTTAATCAACAACATTTTTATTTTGTCAATAAGGTCCATACCACACTTCTGACATATTTCATAAAATATCACCATTTAATATTCTAAACATGTACATAAACAAATGCATACATTTTCAAATGACCTTGCCTTTTCCCCAGAGATATCAAATAGAAATCAGAAGAATATCTATTAAACATACATGAAAACCTGATTTTGGTGGCCTTAAAAGTACACTTACCCTATAATATAGTGTGATTCATATATCAAAGTATATGATCACATTCTAAAGTTGTCATATTGACAAACAATGATAGAAACATTTTACTTCTCAACCTCAAGTAGACTGTAAGTAATTATTCAAATTTCAAAATTTAACAACCTGGCTATTAGCTCGGACATTACATAATGTGGGTTAAAAGCTAAGTAGAACACTTGCACGCTCCTCTGCTCTTTGGGGCTTGAAAACTCCAGAATCCGATAGCTGCTAATCACAACGTATTAGTTGACTGCACAAACTTCTTGTCACACAGTCCACAGCACCAACTCACGTTTTTCAGAACAAATTCAAAAAAGCCACACCGAATTTCAGCTGTCTAAAATGCTTCATGAAGGCTGTGGTAAATTCAAAGACTGCCCATTACCACTGCTGCAATGCCCATTATCACAAGTGTCTGTGGTGCTGCATCAGCATTCATCCTCCATCAGTTCAACAATTTTTTTCCCCTCGTGTAAGACACCTCTGGGTTGATATCTTATGTGGAAAAAAATAAATAAATACACACACACACACATTATATTTATTAATTATATTCTTATTGAAAGATGATACAGTAAACATATTAAAAATATTTCAGTGCAAATTTTCTGGTTCAACTTACAATGAACACTAATTATACAACTTTGCTATAAAAATTTTATCATGGAGGTAGTTTAGACCACAGTTCTAAAAAAAAAATATCACTCAACACTAAACACACCCTTGTATTTACAGAAACTTTGAAAAAGCTAAACTTTTTAAGAAATATAATTCTGTTTAAAAATTTCTACAAAAAACAATAAACAAATTTCTTAAAATTGTGTTATTTGTGTTTGGTAGATTATTTCCTGGTTGTAACAATGCTTCTGGGCAATAAATCTTATACAGTTGGAAAGCCTGTTAAATGATGCCACATTTACCTTTTAAAGAGGCGCAACCCACATTCTCAGCTCTACTGCTCATCCCACAAATGCATGTTCCTTACAAATGTGGCACCGTTTAAAGGGGGAATTAACAGGCTTTCCAACGGTATGAGATAAACTGCCAAAAAGCATTGTTACAACAAAAAAAACTATCTACCAAACACAAATTTCCTTACTTTTTGTGCCAAGTTTATTTTTATAAGATACTCTTTGCAGTTATTTGACATTATTTCATTTGCATTTTGCCAGTCTTTGCTTTCATTATTGTTTTTATGGATTTTGCTGATAAGGTCTTTTGCTTCTGGAATCTCTCCAGAGTCTGCTTCGTGGTTTGCTTGAGTTTTGACAGAAGTTTCAAGGGTGGGTGGGTCTTAGAAGACTACGTTCACCGTGAATCTCCTTTGGTCATCGATTTTGGACTTACAGGTGCTCTGAAATCTCCTCTGGGACCTAGCCAAGCCCACCCCACCCCTAAATGGGACAAGCTTTTATCCCCATACACAGCATCAGGTATGAGTCTTGGTTCCTTCCAAGGTTTCTTCCTCTTGTGCTGAGGGAGTTTTCCCTTGCCACTGTTGCCCCTGGCTCGCTCATAGGAGGCTTGGACCCTGATCTCTGTAAAGCTGCTTTGTGACGACTTTTTGTTGTGAAAAGCGCTATATAAATACAATTTGATTTGATTTGAATTGAATTAAATTTTAGTATTAAATAGCTGTTACAAACATTATAATAAATAGCTGAATGGTCTGAAGATATTGCAGATGCTCATATTTCTTCCCTATGTGTTTTTTCTCCATTCAGTTGACTAGAATTTTAAAAGGCTTATATTAGTGATTTGTGCAAAATATTTATGGTCTTGCTTAATGTAATTATTATACTGTCTAGATAAAGTTTTATACAGTTTCTTGTGTTGTCAAATATGCATTTTTTTCAACACACTATATATAGCAGGAAGTTTAAAAAAAAACAGAAGTTTAAAAAAGTGCAGGAACATATGTTTGCAATCTGGAATAAAGAATACAAAACATAAATTAATTGTTATACTGACACAATTCCCAAAGTTTAAAGTCTGCATATTAAATACCAAACACAATGTTATTTCAAAACACACACAGTATATATATATATATATATATATATATATATATATATATATATATATATATATATATATATATATATATATATATGTCATAGCAAAACTAGCACTAAATGTTAATCCATATTTACAAGCACAATACTGGAGTTTTCTGTTCTTTTTTAAATGCTGAAGCGGTTACTTTTTGTTCTTGTTTCATCAGAAAATAACTGTCACTCTGTTTAAGGTGGAACAGGAGAAATTTTAACTGGATGCTAGCTAACATTAGCAGACGCTAACATACAAATATACTGTAAAAAAAATAATAATAAAATAACAATTAAAATTTAAGCAGTACATTTCTTCGTAGATGTCTTTCAGTAACTGTAAAACATTTATTTTAATTATTTGCAATTTGCTAAGACCTTTACATCCTGAGGTAGTGATAGCTTACAACCTGGTCTCACACCTATTCGTGATATAGTCATATATATAGGAGACTGCAATTCATGCTGAAAATATGCGATATGTCACGAATTGCAGACTACTATATCACGAGCAGGTGTGAGACCGGGTTGTAGCTTTGTCAGTAGTCATGGGGGTCCAGGTGTATGGAATGTCGTTGGTCTCTAAACGTGTTGGATTTGACCATGTTTTTTATTAGATTTTGTATAAACATTATACATATATAAATACGTTTAAAAGCGCACAAACACCCCCCCCCCCACACACACACACACACGTATATAAACCCCTCACTTCAACCACCACTGAATTTACTGCTGAAAAAAGCCCTTTTTTAATTCAGATTTTTTTGTTCAATTTAATTTTGAAGGAGATTTATCCTCTCTTAACATATATAAGTATATACACATAATTAAATAACACATGAGTAAATTAATGTATCTTTACACATAGTATACATGTTTACAGAAAGAGGAGGATCTGGAAAGTTAATTTCACTATGGGTTTGTATTGACACCGTATTGTTTAGCAGTATGCTATTAAAATAATGCACATAATTTATCAATGTGAATGAATTACGCCTCAGTATGTGTCACACACACAGTGTGAGTGAATAGTGATGTTTGTTTGTTATAAAATTATGAAAAGCTTTAGAGCATGTTATGAATGAAGTTATATAATAATATGCATGTTTACAAATTTTAAGGTACTAAACACCAGTTTTTTTATTGTGAAACAAACTTCCAGTTGCTATGGGGATCAGCTTACTATTATTGCTGTCTTCACACTGCTCATGTAGGGCTCAACGTAGCCACAGGTCAGCGCTTAGCTCACTATGTTATGAATAATTCAGATGAAACGTAGGGACTACGTTCACAAAGGATTTATGTTTCGTGTCAGCTACAGTGTGTGACGTAAATCCTATCATGAATATGTAAGTACGCCCGGATTTGAGGCCTCCCATTGGCGAAAACCTTAAGAAGCGTGTAAACGTGTCAATTTTGGTCACGTTATCACGACAAATTTTATGTGTCAACACGCAAATTTTTAATAACGTGTTAACGAGCATGTGTTCACACGTTTAGAGCCCAATGGCGTTCTATAAGAGACCAACGCCATTCCATACACCTGGACCCCCATGACTGCTGACGAAGTGACACTGAGCCTGCAGTGGGCCAGCGCTGTTTTCTGACTGTGACTCTGAGTGTAGTCAATTCACAAAAAACATAAGAACGCAGTACCAAAGCATGGCTCAATGTTGCATGTAGGTATTTTAGTATTGAATTCCTCTGTTTTTTCTTTCATTTGTTTTATGCTTCAAAGGAATACATCTACAAATGAGTATGTGCAAGTGTGTAAAGCTCTGATATTTAAGTACCCTTTTCTGAAGGAAAATGAGGGGAATGGATGTGTGAGTTAATTCTAATAGTGAAAATTACTTTATTGTTGTTTTTATACTTGTTCTTGTATAATTTAATTTGGAAACAGGTTATTTTCATTTTAAATGGCTTGGCCTGCTCTAAGTGTGTAGAATTACATGAGGTTTCGTAGTTACGGCTGGTAAAATGTAACGCGGATAAGCCCGTTGCAGTGGGCAGACAAGGTGCACTATATTCTGAAGCAACTTTGCGGTTGTATTTTTGGTTGTACACAAGGGACCAAAACTTGCTATATGTTGCTGAACAGCTTTTGATTTGCTCTACAACATTTCTTGTCGACTTTTCTTAGTAAGATAGGGATATCCAAACTCAGATATTTCTGTAATGGTAATTTTTATATGTCTCTGTTGAAAGAACTTGTCTGCTTGTTTGTCAGTATATTCATTTCTAATCGTCAACAGAGCTCAAAAACTAAGTGTATGTCACGTCAGCTCGAGGTCAATGCTTTATTAGAACAAACCACATCTTGTATATCAAACTGAGATGTCTCTAAGGAAACTAAGCTTGCAGAAACATCGAGTGATTATCTTATGGTTATGACGTATAAAATACCTATATAAATATCTCTGTGAAAACATCTCCTTTGTCCACATTCACATAGTACTCTCTGCTATTGTATGTTGACCACCTTAAGGTTAAATAAACTACTTTCTGATTCCAAATGCTCTGTTAGATTTCAATTCTTAATACTTGTACTTATTTTCTCCATCACAATTTCAAAAATACATATCAAATTCAAATGTGTACACAGTACACATTTTAAAATGCTTGTGACAATGATACATGTGTACGTTGAACGTTTTCAAATCTATGCCTCCTTTTTTGTACAAGACTCTGTGTATAATCAGTAATGTTGGAATTGAAATGTCCAAAATTGGAATAATCTGAAATATGTAACATGGAAAAGGTTAAGTACTAGCTGCCTGAGTACCATTTTCAAATGACCAATCATATGTTGCATTAACTTAATAAAAAATAAATAAAAACTACACTGACATACTACCATCTGGCCACAAATGGGAGTATGTGTCCACAATTCCATTTAGACCTAACAGGTGGTGGTGGGGTCTTAGGTCCGAAAGGCCATTTAGTCGAGAAAATAGCAGTTGCTTACCTCTTCGTAGTACCACACCATCCCAATCCACATATATGATAAGCTGCTTGGTGCACCTTATCGGCCTAGCGCGCGGCGCACCCTAGACGATTTCTTTGCAGAGCCCGGGGTCGGGTCCTGGGCACACGTGGTGGGAGCTAAAAATCCTCAAAGTTTGGGCCTTTTACCCGCAATTTTGCATCAATCCACCAGGTGGCTCCTGGAACGTCCCGATTCCAATATATTCCATTCCATTCCATTACAGGCAAATATATTGAGATTGGGATGGCGTATAAATATATATCATTCGTTGAAGTGTTTTGTAATGTTTTTAATACTTTTAACATGCCCAACATCCATAGACATTAACATTTTAAAGTGTTGGCTACTTTGATAAGGCAACACAAAAGTCCTTTCACAAAGTTTCCAACTATCTTTGATATATTTATAATGCCAGTAAACCGACAAACACGTAACCACAGTGAGCCAGCCTGCCCTCCTGAAACTCTTGTCCGAACGCCTTACTTTCAAATTTTCAAGTTAGCTAACGTTACTGCTGCATTACTTAAGGTGGAAGCAAAAAATTTAAAAGCTTCTGAGCGAACACCAGTCAGAATCCGAATGTTAAACAATACACCTGCATATAGTCAGCACAAAAAGATTGCTCACACATTAAAATCATGCCCAAGTGGTCCAAAGTTATGTTCCCTGATTAAACTAAATTAGATTAGATTAGATTCAACTTTGTCATTGTGCAGAGTACAAGTACAGGGCCAGTAAAATGTAGTTAGCATTTAACCAGAAGTGCAATATATAACATTATTTACATAATTTACATAAAGTGCAGTAGTGATATTATAGTGATTTTCGTGCCCTGCCCAGGCAGCGTTTATGGTAGATGTCCTCGAAGGAACTTGAAGCTGGACACCTGATCCACTGCAGTTCCGTTGATGTAAATGGGGGCGTGAGCTTGGTTCCTAGTCCGTCTGAGGTCCATGATGATCTCCTTTGTTTTGAGCATGTTTAGTACCAGGTTATTGTTTTGGCACCACAAGGACAGATGCTGTACTTCATCCCGGTAGGGCGTTTCATTATTGTCTGTAATCAAGCCTATCACCATGGTGTCATCTGCGAATTTGACTACGGTGTTTGAACCATAGGCAGGTACACAGTCATGGGTGAAGAGAGAGTACAGAATCGGGCTAAGAACAAAACCTTGTGGAACGCCAGTGTTCAAAGTGATGGTTGATGAATGAAGGTTGCCTAATCTAACAGATTGGGGTCTGTTAGACAGGAAGTCTAAAATCCAGTGGCAGAGTAATGTGCTGATACCCAGATGGTTGAGTTTGGATATCAGCATAGACGGAATCACTGTGTTGAATGCAGAACTAAAATCGACGAACAGCATACTCACCTATGAGTTTTGACAGTCCAGTTGGGTTAGTGCAGTGTGCAGTGCTGTTGAGATAGCGTCCTCGGTGGATCTGTTGCTATGATAAGCAAAGTGGTGTGGGTCCAGCGTAGCAGGCAGGCAGGATTTCAAGTGAGAAAGAACTAGTCTTTTAAAGCACTTGGAAATTATTGGGGTGAGTGCGACAGGTCAAAAGTCATTAAAGTCTGAAGCAGTAGAATGCTTAGGCACAGGCACAATGATGGCTGACTTAAAGATAGATGGTACAGCTGCCTGGGCAAGCGAAACATTAAAGATGTGAGTGAAGACACCTGCAAGTTCCACAACACAAGCTCTTAGCACACGGCCAGGTACACCATCAGGGCCAGCTGCCTTCCGTGCATTCACTCTGCTCAGCATGCGACTGACATCCGAAGTGGAAAGTACAAGTGGGTTGTCGTCCGTGGAAGATTTATTGAAGATATCAATATCATCTGGTCGAAACGAGCGTAGAAGTTGTTCAGCTCATCAGGGACTGAAGCACTGTTGGTAGATGGAACAAAGCTAGTTGGTTTATAGTCAGGGCGTGTATTCCCTGCCACGTACACCGAGGGTCAGAGGAGGTAAAGTGCTCCTCAATCCGGCATTTGTAGCAGTGCTTGGCTATAGCTATTAGTCTCTTCATATTGCCAGGAACCCCAGTGGGCGGTACAAAGGACGCTTGTACCCTGAGCACTTCTATGCTGAGGGATGCCATGGTAAGAAATCTCGGACCACCAGTCTTGTTTTTTGCCCCCTTCTTTTGTACGCATTAGGTTTTTCCATTTATGTGCATCTGCTTTTCTTTTTTTCTTTTTTCTGTGAATCAGGACCGGCGTTTGTAGCAGTGCTTGGCTATAGCTATTCCTCTCCTCAAGTTAGCTCTGGCCAAGCTGTATGCTTCCCGGCGTCCTGATCTGAAGGCAGCATCTCTGGCTTTGAGCAGAGTTCGAACCTCTCATCCAGGGATTCTGATTAGGGAATGTTAATTGTTATGGCAAACTTAAAATTAATGATTAAGTATCAACAGGAAGGAAGATCAATGCTCAAAGAATTCTTTGAGGAGAAGAGAGAAATAAGACAGACAGTCAAAGATTCTCTCTTATCTCTTGAGTTTCTTGAACAAATCCAAGCCAAATATAGGACCCCAGTCACATACACCATTATTACATTATGTTTCGTTCCATCAACCCAAACATTCCCTTATTGGTGCCTCATTATCTTCATTTTTTTATTTTTTTATTTGCCATAACAATATTATTGTCTTTTGTGATAACACTCTGTCCACACAGTTGATGTGTTTCAGGACGCACAAAAAACTCAGAGATGGCAAAGCTCACAAAAATAAACCTCAGAGAAATCGCGCAGCACGCACAAAACACACAGAGAGAGCGCACAGTTCGCACAAAACACAGAAAGCGCAATGCTTGCAAAAAAACCCTCAGAGTAATCGCGCAACTTGCACAAAACACTCAGAGATCGCGCAGCACGCACAAAACACTCAGAGAGAGCGCAAAGCTCGCAAAAAAAAAACCTCAGAGAGATCGCGCAGCACGCACAAAACACTCAGAGAGACAGCAAAGCTCGCAAAAAAAATCTCAGAGAGAGGTGGGCCCTGGACCCACCGCGACCCTGAATTGGATACGTGGTTACAGATAATGAATGAATGTTTGGTCGTGTTTTATTTTTGAACAGTGCTATATGCTACAGACCTCCTAGGGACCAGCTCCCTCCTCTCATAATGCCTCAAACAAAGTTCCAGAGCTCCCATAACCAACTCTCTCCCTCTGTGGACTCTCCTCTCACTGCCCCATGCACTCTGTTGCATTGTCATAAAACGCCCACTAGGCGGCGGCATAGCTACTGGACATATGAACCTTTCTCCATGTTTAAGACTCCGTTTGCTGGAATATTTTGAATACAAGGAAGTTTAAGTTTTCAGTTTAAGTCCCACTAGAACACAATAAATTATTTTCTTGAATTATTTAACTATATTTCTGTTGTTCATTTCTGTGTTTAACAGATGTAAATTCTACAATCATATTCAATAATGGTCTTTTTCAAATGTCAAATTAAATATTTTTGAACATTATTTTGTATGCACGTAGACAAGACATACATTCTCAGATGAAATGCAGGCTTCAATGTAAAAAATACAGATGCTAATTTGGTGGGAGTCATAAGGCGGTGGGGTGTTTCTTTTGATGTGGAAAGTTTCTTTGTAGTTTTTCTGACGCTATGCTTTCTGTCCGTTTTCCAACGAAGCGAAGCAATTTGAGCTAAACGCTTCGGATTTCCACAAGACGTTTTTGCGTTGCTTTGCTGCGTTACACGGTTGCCTGGATACGTTCAGCTCCTTGAAAATTGATTGGCTGCGCGGCTCCCTCACTGTTAACACGCATTCACAACGATTTATTTTTTCATACGGCGCGTTTCAAACCGCATTCTGTCGAACTATGCAGTATTTCAAAGTAGCACACAATCGTTAGTGTTACATTTAGTAGTGTAGAACTCCGAGCGTGGACTACTGAGGGATTTACGACAGACCCTCTTCTCGTCTCCAGTCCTGAGTGAACTATATTTTAGTTGTAGCTTCACCACTGGTTCAGCTTAACAAATCAATCTAAAGAAAGCTTTTCCGTTCAGCTTACGTTGCGGATAAAGTCGTAGAAGAATGGACCGCGTCACTCCGGTCAATTTTGTCCAGCACAAACCGAAGATGGCAACAGACTACACGCCTTACATGGAAATGAAGGTGACTGTAACGAATTTGTGTTTTGATGCTTATGTATTTTTAATATGGAAAGCTGAAATGTCCAGATCTCTCTCTTTTGAAATAAGAGTCTGACGTATCGCGTGTAAACGATGTTAAAATTCCAGAATGTGTCTTCACTCTGTCCAAATATGGAGAAAGTTTAGCTCCATGCTGCAGTACTCCTTATTTCTTCAGCATCAATGGACCCTGAAGAGAAGGAGTACTGCAGCATGGACTGAAAGGGAACTAGTTAGGGCAACCAATCAGAACCCAAATGATTTACATATGAGATCTTAAAGTGCCCCTCTGGTAATCGATTAAACCCTTAAGACTTTTCTGCTTTCAGAATAAGGTATTTAGATGGTATTTCCAGTAAAAAAAAGTCCCACTTGAACTCTACATTGTCGCCTTCTTTCATTCCTGCAGCCCAGAAGTGCTGCCCTGCAAGGGACAAGACAAGAGCGGTAACAGTATCCAGGACTGGGGACAACATAGTAGCTGTAACAGGATCCTGGACTGAGGACAAGATACGAGTGGAAACAGGAGCCTGGACAGGGGACAAGACAGGAGCAGAAACAGGAGCCTGGACTGGAGCAGAAGCAGGAGTCTGGACTGGGGACAAGACAGGAGCGGTAACAGTATCCAGGACTGGGGACAACATAGTAGTGGTAACAGGATCCTGGACTGAGGACAAGACAGGAGCAGAAACAGGAGCCTGGACTGGAGCGGTAACAGGATCCTGGACTGAGGACAAGATACGAGTGCAAACAGGAGCCTGGACTGGGGACAAGACAGGAGTGGAAACAGGAGCCTGGACTGGGGACAAGACAGGAGTGGAAACAGGAGCCTGGACTGGGGACAAGACAGGGGCGGAAACAGGATCCTGGACTGGGGACAGGAGAAGAAGAGGCACTATGGGCAGAGCTGCTTGTGGATGTGGCACTGTGGAGCTCTGCATCCTCTGGAGCAGCCTGGGGCTCTGGATCCTCAGTAGCAGCCTTGGAGAATTTTTTCCAAAAAGCTTAGTAAAACATTCTACAGTTATTCCAGGGCTCTCTCACAGCAAGATTTCAGCTCATCGTAATGCTTCTCTCCTAAGAAGTGATCCTATGAACATAACTGATAAAATCTGGTGGGGAAGGAAAATTCAAATATTTAAAAAAAAGTTTGCATTGTAATCTTCACAGGTTTTAACTCACTCCCATCAAATCCATTAGGAACTCCCATGAGAAACTGCAAAACAGCAGGTTGATCACCCACAGTTAAAGCAAATATCTTCTCTGCAAACATAAATGCCTTCTCTAAAGAACATTGTGTCTGAGGTATCCTTTTGATGGGTGGACATTCTGTAATAGTGGGTGGTTGGTATGGAGGTGGACACAAATGCAAAGTACCACAGAATTTATTTAAAACAGAAAACCTGATCAAATCAAATGTATTTGTATAGTGCTTTTTACAACTGATGTTGTCACAAAGCAGCATCACAGAATTCATGTAAGTTTTGACATGAAATGTAAAAAATGTGAAAAATCCCCAGGTGAGCAAGCAAAGGGCGACAGTGGCACAGAGAATCTCCCTCAGAGCTGTGGAAGAAAGCTTGGGAGGAACCAAGGTTCACACGGGGAACTATCCTCCTCTGATCAGTCTACTGGTAATAATAGTTAGTCTGTGAGGGGCAGCTCCAAGGCCAGTGGTGGTGGCTGGAGCATGGGCAGCTGGTCTGAAGCGTGGAACAGGAGCTCAACAGTCATTCATCAGTGTCCAGACGGACAGGGGGGCAGTCGTTTACACAGAAAAAGGTAGAGGGATGGAGTTAGTTTTGATCTGTTTGGGTGAATTTAAAGCAGAAAATGTCTCTATTTTATGACCATTATTAATTACATTATACATGTTACCGTTAGGCCCAGTTATAAAAAGCCATGACATTAACTTTCACTGCTATGCAGACGACATGCAATTGTATATTCAGCCAAGCCCGATGACAAACACAGATTAAAGAAAGCAGAGGTGCAAAGGCTGGCTTCAGGGCTATGCCACCTCCAGCCACCAGGGGAGGCAGCAGGTGATCTCTGGACCCAATCAGACTTGATGGTAAACACCTGAGGACAGCCCTTATAGGCAAAGCGACACAGAAACACATTGCTAGATCTTTGTCTCTTTCTGAGTCACAAGAAACAGTAAGTAATTTTGTTAGAGGGTTGAGAGTTCCTACACTCCCACTCATCCTTACACTTCTCAAGCCATTTATGTCTTTACAGTTGTTGTATTAAAAAAAAATTAGTTCTAATTTTCCCTTTCTCTTTGGAAAGCCAGTTTTCCCCTGGTGTCCTTTGTTCTTTTCCCGCCAAAACCCAAGGGCTGGTTTCTATAATCACCTGTCTGTTTCCCACCCATTTTCAGGATTTTACTTAAGGCACTGTATCACCAGTTCTCTCCACTGCAGCCTTAGCGCAGTGGCAAAGAACTGACCTAGTAACACAGCAGCCCTGGTTCTTGCTCTTGGGTCCTGTTAAATTACATTTAATTAAAGTGACCCATTACAAGAGGACTGTTTAAAAGATGTGAAAGGCTGGATGTTGCATAAGTTTCTCCTTCTTAACAGTAATAACAGAATTTCTGGTTCTGGGTCCAAAAGTGGCAAGAAATAAATGATCAGATTTAATATTAAATCTCGCTGACTTTCCAGTTAAACCCGGTTCAGCCGCAAAAAAAACTTGGTGTCATAATTGACCCGGATTTATCATTTGATCAACACATAGGCAGTAATCACTAGGACAGCTTTTTTACATCTTCACAACATCACCAGGATAAGAAATGCCTCATCCCTGCAGGACACAGAGACATTAGTACATGCCTTTATTACTTGCTGCAGCCAGGGTCCTCACTAAAACTATAAAATTTGAACATATCCGTCCAGTTATATCATCACTTCATTGGCTGCCTGTGAAATTCTGCATCGATTATAAAATTCTGTTATTAACGTATAAAGCCCTACATGGGCTCGCTCCTGAATTCCTTCAAGATACTATTTCCTAGTTTATGAGCCTCCACATTTACTCAGATCACAGAGTACTGGATTTTTAATAGTTCCCAGAATTCAGAAAACCTCAGCTGGGGGAAGAGCTTTTTCTTATAAAGCCCCCCAAATCTGGAATGATCTTCTAAAACCAACCCCAAGTTGATGATGTTTTTCCATACATTTTCAAATGCAAGGCAAGATGGAAATTGTCCTGTCACTGTTTGGTCTCTATTTTTAAAAAGAAAAAAAAAATTCCTGTGTTCTGCACCAACCATATAATGTGTATCTTTCTGTGCAACAATGGTGGAATTGGTGAACCTCTTACCATATTGGCTTCAGAGAGACACTGACACTCTGAGAAGCTCTTTTTATACCCAATCATGTTGTCAATTGACCTAATTAGTGTTAATTGGTCTTCCAGCTGTTCGTTATATGCTCAATTTCCTTTTTCCAGCCACTTATTGCTACTTGTCCCAACTTTTCTGGAATTTTTTGGTTTGTATAAAATAAAGTCTTAGGTGGGAGTTATTTTAATTAGTAAGCTGGGAATTTTAGGGGAATAACTGTAGTAAAGTGTAGGGTTATTTATGTCAGTATGATTTGTGTTTTTGTTATTAGATTCAGGGATTTTGCAGAAGGAGGCATATAGTATGTGGGGAAGCAAACCAGCCCCAGTGAAAACTTTGTAGGTTCACCTTTGAGTGGTTGAAGGTTATGGAGGTGTGTGAGAGCATGTGTGAGAGCCTAACTCTGTAAGGGAGAAGCAATGGGATTAATATAGGCTAACCTTGTCTTTTTCATTCCTTTGCTGTAGGTTACCTTGCCTGTTTTGTTTTGCTTAACATTTGTTGAAATAGTCTAGACGGGAGATTACGGTGTTAGCGGTGTTGCATGTTGAGTTAGGTATGGCCTAATCTTCCTTATGTTGAATAGTGAGAAGAGGCACAATCAAGCTACAGCAGTAATGTGATCTGTGAAGGTCAGCTGGTCATCAACCATGACACTCAGGTTTCTTACAACCTTGATGGGAGCCACTGATAGGGACTCTAGCTTGATGCTGATGTTGTGGAGAATAGCTTGCTTAACTGGGAGGGCCAGCAGTTCAGTTTTGGATAAATTCAATTGAAGGTGATGTTCCTTCATCCATGTAGATATGTCAGAGAGACAGTCAGAGATTCGAGTTGCCACTGAAGTGTCACCTGGAGGAAAGGATAAATAGAGCTGTGTGTCATCTGCATAGCAGTGATAGGAGAAGCCGTGTGAATGTATGATTGGGCCTAGAGAGGTGGTGTACAAAGCAAAGAGGAGGGGAACCAGCACTGAGCCTTGGGGCACACCTGTGGTGAGGTGGTGTCATGCTGATGTTTGTCCAAGCCATGACACATGCTTAGCATGAGAGGCCTGCTCTGATAGGGACCATGGCCAAGAAACCAGACACTAAGGTCTCAGGAGTAATCAAAGCATTACCTCCCAGAGCCCAGAGAACTGAAAACCCTGCCCCAGCCACCTGTTGCCAGGTGACTGAACCAAAACCTGGGAAGGTAGGTCCCGTGCAATACGTCACCTCCCAGACAGTTTTGGCTGGAGCTCCAATGCAGCGGATAGCTTCCTTACAGATTCCAGGGCATCCCCTTTGGAATACTTTCAGGAAGATACCAAGCTTCTACTACATTGGAACTCCAATGGATTGTGAACTGATGGTGGACAACAGGTAAATATCTGAAATCAGAGCACTCAACAAAATTGTCAGGCTTCTACCACCAGCACCAGCACCAGCCCCAGCCCTCCCCCACTCATTAAAATGACCCTCAGGTTCCATACATTACGTCATCTCCCTGTCTTGAATGGAGCTTTGATGCTGCTGATTGCTCCTTAGTCTAGTGTTTGTAGTTTTTGAGGTCTGGTGGTCTGGGAGATGAATATATTATTTTGAGCACTGTGGTCCAACTGGACGTGGATATGCACATTACTTCCCAGCATCCATGTGTTTTATTTCATACACTGTCCTCAAGATTCCTTGTACTGTTAATCACCTATCTGCATTTGGGCTCTTTAAAGACAGCTTTGATTTGATCTGTCTGTTCTAAATCAAGGGAACAGTGACAGGGTTGTGTGTAGTGTGTTAGTGTTGGTAGGTGGATTGGCGACTCAAAAGTGTCCGTAGGTGTGTGTGAGTGAATGTGTGTGTGTGTGTGTCTGTGTTGCCCTGTGAAGGACTGGTGCCCCCTCCAGGGTGTATTCCCGCCTTGCGCCCAATGATTCCAGATAGGCCCTGGACCCACCGCGACCCTGAATTGGATAAGTGGTTACAGATAATGAATGAATGAATGAATGAATGAATGTTTGGTCGTGTTTTATTTTTGAACAGTGCTATATGCTACAGACCTCCTAGGGACCAGCTCCCTCCTCTCATAATGCCTCAAACAAAGTTCCAGAGCTCCCATAACCAACTCTCTCCTCTGTGGACTCTCCTCTCACTGCCCCATGCACTCTGTTGCATTGTCATAAAACGCCCACTAGGCGGCGGCATAGCTACTGGACATATGAACCTTTCTCCATGTTTAAGACTCCGTTTGCTGGAATATTTTGAATACAAGGAAGTTTAAGTTTTCAGTTTAAGTCCCACTAGAACACAATAAATTATTTTCTTGAATTATTTAACTATATTTCTGTTGTTCATTTCTGTGTTTAACAGATGTAAATTCTACAATCATATTCAATAATGGTCTTTTTCAAATGTCAAATTAAATATTTTTGAACATTATTTTGTATGCACGTAGACAAGACATACATTCTCAGATGAAATGCAGGCTTCAATGTAAAAAATACAGATGCTAATTTGGTGGGAGTCATAAGGCGGTGGGGTGTTTCTTTTGATGTGGAAAGTTTCTTTGTAGTTTTTCTGACGCTATGCTTTCTATCCGTTTTCCAACGAAGCGAAGCAATTTGAGCTAAACGCTTCGGATTTCCACAAGACGTTTTTGCGTTGCTTTGCTGCGTTACACGATTGCCTGGATACGTTCAGCTCCTTGAAAATTGATTGGCTGCGCGGCTCCCTCACTGTTAACACGCATTCACAACGATTTATTTTTTCATACGGCGCGTTTCAAACCGCGTTCTGTCGAACTATGCAGTATTTCAAAGTAGCACACAATCGTTAGTGTTACATTTAGTAGTGTAGAACTCCGAGCGTGGACTACTGAGGGATTTACGACAGACCCTCTTCTCGTCTCCAGTCCTGAGTGAACTATATTTTAGTTGTAGCTTCACCACTGGTTCAGCTTAACAAATCAATCTAAAGAAAGCTTTTCCGTTCAGCTTACGTTGCGGATAAAGTCGTAGAAGAATGGACCGCGTCACTCCGGTCAATTTTGTCCAGCACAAACCGAAGATGGCAACAGACTACACGCCTTACATGGAAATGAAGGTGACTGTAACAAATTTGTGTTTTGATGCTTATGTATTTTTAATATGGAAAGCTGAAATGTCCAGATCTCTCTCTTTTGAAATAAGAGTCTGACGTATCGCGTGTAAACGATGTTAAAATTCCAGAATGTGTCTTCACTCTGTCCAAATATGGAGAAAGTTTAGCTCCATGCTGCAGTACTCCTTATTTCTTCAGCATCAATGGACCCTGAAGAGAAGGAGTACTGCAGCATGGACTGAAAGGGAACAAGTTAGGGCAACCAATCAGAACCCAAATGATTTACATATGAGATCTTAAAGTGCCCCTCTGGTAATCGATTAAACCCTTAAGACTTTTCTGCTTTCAGAATAAGGTATTTAGATGGTATTTCCAGTAAAAAAAAGTCCCACTTGAACTCTACATTGTCGCCTTCTTTCATTCCTGCAGCCCAGAAGTGCTGCCCTGCAAGGGACAAGACAAGAGCGGTAACAGTATCCAGGACTGGGGACAACATAGTAGCGGTAACAGGATCCTGGACTGAGGACAAGATACGAGTGGAAACAGGAGCCTGGACAGGGGACAAGACAGGAGCAGAAACAGGAGCCTGGACTGGAGCAGAAGCAGGAGTCTGGACTGGGGACAAGACAGGAGCGGTAACAGTATCCAGGACTGGGGACAACATAGTAGCGGTAACAGGATCCTGGACTGAGGACAAGACAGGAGCAGAAACAGGAGCCTGGACTGGAGCGGTAACAGGATCCTGGACTGAGGACAAGATACGAGTGGAAACAGGAGCCTGGACTGGGGACAAGACAGGAGTGGAAACAGGAGCCTGGACTGGGGACAAGACAGGAGTGGAAACAGGAGCCTGGACTGGGGACAAGACAGGGGCGGAAACAGGATCCTGGACTGGGGACAGGAGAAGAAGAGGCACTATGGGCAGAGCTGCTTGTGGATGTGGCACTGTGGAGCTCTGCATCCTCTGGAGCAGCCTGGGGCTCTGGATCCTCAGTAGCAGCCTTGGAGAATTTTTTCCAAAAAGCTTAGTAAAACATTCTACAGTTATTCCAGGGCTCTCTCACAGCAAGATTTCAGCTCATCGTAATGCTTCTCTCCTAAGAAGTGATCCTATGAACATAACTGATAAAATCTGGTGGGGAAGGAAAATTCAAATATTTAAAAAAAAGTTTGCATTGTAATCTTCACAGGTTTTAACTCACTCCCATCAAATCCATTAGGAACTCCCATGAGAAACTGCAAAACAGCAGGTTGATCACCCACAGTTAAAGCAAATATCTTCTCTGCAAACATAAATGCCTTCTCTAAAGAACATTGTGTCTGAGGTATCCTTTTGATGGGTGGACATTCTGTAATAGTGGGTGGTTGGTATGGAGGTGGACACAAATGCAAAGTACCACAGAATTTATTTAAAACAGAAAACCTGATCAAATCAAATGTATTTGTATAGTGCTTTTTACAACTGATGTTGTCACAAAGCAGCATCACAGAATTCATGTAAGTTTTGACATGAAATGTAAAAAATGTGAAAAATCCCCAGGTGAGCAAGCAAAGGGCGACAGTGGCACAGAGAATCTCCCTCAGAGCTGTGGAAGAAAGCTTGGGAGGAACCAAGGTTCACACGGGGAACTATCCTCCTCTGATCAGTCTACTGGTAATAATAGTTAGTCTGTGAGGGGCAGCTCCAAGGCCAGTGGTGGTGGCTGGAGCATGGGCAGCTGGTCTGAAGCGTGGAACAGGAGCTCAACAGTCATTCATCAGTGTCCAGACGGACAGGGGGGCAGTCGTTTACACAGAAAAAGGTAGAGGGATGGAGTTAGTTTTGATCTGTTTGGGTGAATTTAAAGCAGAAAATGTCTCTATTTTATGACCATTATTAATTACATTATACATGTTACCGTTAGGCCCAGTTATAAAAAGCCATGACATTAACTTTCACTGCTATGCAGACGACATGCAATTGTATATTCAGCCAAGCCCGATGACAAACACAGATTAAAGAAAGCAGAGGTGCAAAGGCTGGCTTCAGGGCTATGCCACCTCCAGCCACCAGGGGAGGCAGCAGGTGATCTCTGGACCCAATCAGACTTGATGGTAAACACCTGAGGACAGCCCTTATAGGCAAAGCGACACAGAAACACATTGCTAGATCTTTGTCTCTTTCTGAGTCACAAGAAACAGTAAGTAATTTTGTTAGAGGGTTGAGAGTTCCTACACTCCCACTCATCCTTACACTTCTCAAGCCATTTATGTCTTTACAGTTGTTGTATTAAAAAAAAATTAGTTCTAATTTTCCCTTTCTCTTTGGAAAGCCAGTTTTCCCCTGGTGTCCTTTGTTCTTTTCCCACCAAAACCCAAGGGCTGGTTTCTATAATCACCTGTCTGTTTCCCACCCATTTTCAGGATTTTACTTAAGGCACTGTATCACCAGTTCTCTCCACTGCAGCCTTAGCGCAGTGCCAAAGAACTGACCTAGTAACACAGCAGCCCTGGTTCTTGCTCTTGGGTCCTGTTAAATTACATTTAATTAAAGTGACCCATTACAAGAGGACTGTTTAAAAGATGTGAAAGGCTGGATGTTGCATAAGTTTCTCCTTCTTAACAGTAATAACAGAATTTCTGGTTCTGGGTCCAAAAGTGGCAAGAAATAAATGATCAGATTTAATATTAAATCTCGCTGACTTTCCAGTTAAACCCGGTTCAGCCGCAAAAAAAACTTGGTGTCATAATTGACCCGGATTTATCATTTGATCAACACATAGGCAGTAATCACTAGGACAGCTTTTTTACATCTTCACAACATCACCAGGATAAGAAATGCCTCATCCCTGCAGGACACAGACACATTAGTACATGCCTTTATTACTTGCTGCAGCCAGGGTCCTCACTAAAACTATAAAATTTGAACATATCAGTCCAGTTATATCATCACTTCATTGGCTGCCTGTGAAATTCTGCATCGATTATAAAATTCTGTTATTAACGTATAAAGCCCTACATGGGCTCGCTCCTGAATTCCTTCAAGATACTATTTCCTAGTTTATGAGCCTCCACATTTACTCAGATCACAGAGTACTGGATTTTTAATAGTTCCCAGAATTCAGAAAACCTCAGCTGGGGGAAGAGCTTTTTCTTATAAAGCCCCCCAAATCTGGAATGATCTTCTAAAACCAACCCCAAGTTGATGATGTTTTTCCATACATTTTCAAATGCAAGGCAAGATGGAAATTGTCCTGTCACTGTTTGGTCTCTATTTTTAAAAAGAAAAAAAAAATTCCTGTGTTCTGCACCAACCATATAATGTGTATCTTTCTGTGCAACAATGGTGGAATTGGTGAACCTCTTACCATATTGGCTTCAGAGAGACACTGACACTCTGAGAAGCTCTTTTTATACCCAATCATGTTGTCAATTGACCTAATTAGTGTTAATTGGTCTTCCAGCTGTTCGTTATATGCTCAATTTCCTTTTTCCAGCCACTTATTGCTACTTGTCCCAACTTTTCTGGAATTTTTTGGTTTGTATAAAATAAAGTCTTAGGTGGGAGTTATTTTAATTAGTAAGCTGGGAATTTTAGGGGAATAACTGTAGTAAAGTGTAGGGTTATTTATGTCAGTATGATTTGTGTTTTTGTTATTAGATTCAGGGATTTTGCAGAAGGAGGCATATAGTATGTGGGGAAGCAAACCAGCCCCAGTGAAAACTTTGTAGGTTCACCTTTGAGTGGTTGAAGGTTATGGAGGTGTGTGAGAGCATGTGTGAGAGCCTAACTCTGTAAGGGAGAAGCAATGGGATTAATATAGGCTAACCTTGTCTTTTTCATTCCTTTGCTGTAGGTTACCTTGCCTGTTTTGTTTTGCTTAACATTTGTTGAAATAGTCTAGACGGGAGATTACGGTGTTAGCGGTGTTGCATGTTGAGTTAGGTATGGCCTAATCTTCCTTATGTTGAATAGTGAGAAGAGGCACAATCAAGCTACAGCAGTAATGTGATCTGTGAAGGTCAGCTGGTCATCAACCATGACACTCAGGTTTCTTACAACCTTGATGGGAGCCACTGATAGGGACTCTAGCTTGATGCTGATGTTGTGGAGAATAGCTTGCTTGACTGGGAGGGCCAGCAGTTCAGTTTTGGATAAATTCAATTGAAGGTGATGTTCCTTCATCCATGTAGATATGTCAGAGAGACAGTCAGAGATTCGAGTTGCCACTGAAGTGTCACCTGGAGGAAAGGATAAATAGAGCTGTGTGTCATCTGCATAGCAGTGATAGGAGAAGCCGTGTGAATGTATGATTGGGCCTAGAGAGGTGGTGTACAAAGCAAAGAGGAGGGGAACCAGCACTGAGCCTTGGGGCACACCTGTGGTGAGGTGGTGTCATGCTGATGTTTGTCCAAGCCATGACACATGCTTAGCATGAGAGGCCTGCTCTGATAGGGACCATGGCCAAGAAACCAGACACTAAGGTCTCAGGAGTAATCAAAGCATTACCTCCCAGAGCCCAGAGAACTGAAAACCCTGCCCCAGCCACCTGTTGCCAGGTGACTGAACCAAAACCTGGGAAGGTAGGTCCCGTGCAATACGTCACCTCCCAGACAGTTTTGGCTGGAGCTCCAATGCAGCGGATAGCTTCCTTACAGATTCCAGGGCATCCCCTTTGGAATACTTTCAGGAAGATACCAAGCTTCTACTACATTGGAACTCCAATGGATTGTGAACTGATGGTGGACAACAGGTAAATATCTGAAATCAGAGCACTCAACAAAATTGTCAGGCTTCTACCACCAGCACCAGCACCAGCCCCAGCCCTCCCCCACTCATTAAAATGACCCTCAGGTTCCATACATTACGTCATCTCCCTGTCTTGAATGGAGCTTTGATGCTGCTGATTGCTCCTTAGTCTAGTGTTTGTAGTTTTTGAGGTCTGGTGGTCTGGGAGATGAATATATTATTTTGAGCACTGTGGTCCAACTGGACGTGGATATGCACATTACTTCCCAGCATCCATGTGTTTTATTTCATACACTGTCCTCAAGATTCCTTGTACTGTTAATCACCTATCTGCATTTGGGCTCTTTAAAGACAGCTTTGATTTGATCTGTCTGTTCTAAATCAAGGGAACAGTGACAGGGTTGTGTGTAGTGTGTTAGTGTTGGTAGGTGGATTGGCGACTCAAAAGTGTCCGTAGGTGTGTGTGAGTGAATGTGTGTGTGTGTGTGTCTGTGTTGCCCTGTGAAGGACTGGTGCCCCCTTCAGGGTGTATTCCCGCCTTGCGCCCAATGATTCCAGGTAGGCCCTGGACCCACCGCGACCCTGAATTGGATAAGTGGTTACAGATAATGAATGAATGAATGAATGTTTGGTCGTGTTTTATTTTTGAACAGTGCTATATGCTACAGACCTCCTAGGGACCAGCTCCCTCCTCTCATAATGCCTCAAACAAAGTTCCAGAGCTCCCATAACCAACTCTCTCCTCTGTGGACTCTCCTCTCACTGCCCCATGCACTCTGTTGCATTGTCATAAAACGCCCACTAGGCGGCGGCATAGCTACTGGACATATGAACCTTTCTCCATGTTTAAGACTCCGTTTGCTGGAATATTTTGAATACAAGGAAGTTTAAGTTTTCAGTTTAAGTCCCACTAGAACACAATAAATTATTTTCTTGAATTATTTAACTATATTTCTGTTGTTCATTTCTGTGTTTAACAGATGTAAATTCTACAATCATATTCAATAATGGTCTTTTTCAAATGTCAAATTAAATATTTTTGAACATTATTTTGTATGCACGTAGACAAGACATACATTCTCAGATGAAATGCAGGCTTCAATGTAAAAAATACAGATGCTAATTTGGTGGGAGTCATAAGGCGGTGGGGTGTTTCTTTTGATGTGGAAAGTTTCTTTGTAGTTTTTCTGACGCTATGCTTTCTGTCCGTTTTCCAACGAAGCGAAGCAATTTGAGCTAAACGCTTCGGATTTCCACAAGACGTTTTTGCGTTGCTTTGCTGCGTTACACGGTTGCCTGGATACGTTCAGCTCCTTGAAAATTGATTGGCTGCGCGGCTCCCTCACTGTTAACACGCATTCACAACGATTTATTTTTTCATACGGCGCGTTTCAAACCGCGTTCTGTCGAACTATGCAGTATTTCAAAGTAGCACACAATCGTTAGTGTTACATTTAGTAGTGTAGAACTCCGAGCGTGGACTACTGAGGGATTTACGACAGACCCTCTTCTCGTCTCCAGTCCTGAGTGAACTATATTTTAGTTGTAGCTTCACCACTGGTTCAGCTTAACAAATCAATCTAAAGAAAGCTTTTCCGTTCAGCTTACGTTGCGGATAAAGTCGTAGAAGAATGGACCGCGTCACTCCGGTCAATTTTGTCCAGCACAAACCGAAGATGGCAACAGACTACACGCCTTACATGGAAATGAAGGTGACTGTAACGAATTTGTGTTTTGATGCTTATGTATTTTTAATATGGAAAGCTGAAATGTCCAGATCTCTCTCTTTTGAAATAAGAGTCTGACGTATCGCGTGTAAACGATGTTAAAATTCCAGAATGTGTCTTCACTCTGTCCAAATATGGAGAAAGTTTAGCTCCATGCTGCAGTACTCCTTATTTCTTCAGCATCAATGGACCCTGAAGAGAAGGAGTACTGCAGCATGGACTGAAAGGGAACAAGTTAGGGCAACCAATCAGAACCCAAATGATTTACATATGAGATCTTAAAGTGCCCCTCTGGTAATCGATTAAACCCTTAAGACTTTTCTGCTTTCAGAATAAGGTATTTAGATGGTATTTCCAGTAAAAAAGTCTCACTTGAACTCTACATTGTCGCCTTCTTTCATTCCTGCAGCCCAGAAGTGCTGCCCTGCAAGTTGACTGGAGTGGTTCATAAGGTTTGTGATCTAAAAAACCCTGGCTGTCTGAATTTGTGTGTTATGTTCATATCTCATGTCTTTTCTCCCTAGTCAAATGTGGACGACACAAATCTTCTCAATAAAAACACTACAAAACCAAAGCAGAGTAAAGGTAAACTACAGCACAAAAGCTATTCTTTTAAAATGAAAGATCAGTTACATGCTCACGTTTTTAAATACTTCCTCTGTGTCTTATGCCTGGCTTTCAGAGGAAGGCCATGGCCTGAGTTTACAGCTGGGGGGAGAGTATGAGCAGAAAAAACAAAAACTTAAAGAACTTCGCCTGGATTACAGACACTATGTGGCAAAGGTGAGAGCTTACATATCCAGAGGAATCTCGTGGTTGGTGGTAATCTAGTAGTTTATATTGGGTTTATCTTCTAGAAAAAAGAGCTGGGAGCTGGGGATCCATACACTCAACCACAAATATGGCCTCCTCCCCTCAGAGAGAGAAGATCTACAAAGGTGAATTTGTATTTGTAATTTATCATCTCATAATGAGGTCTGCTTTTCTGATGAGGGATCTGTGATAGTAGAGGAAAGAACTATCTGAAATTACACTATGATATTCAGTGTACGTCTGAGATACCCTATAGGAGGTTGTCTGGGGCGGCACTTCGGGGAGGGGGGGGGGGCATTTCAGTTAATTATAACAAATAATTGCACATTATTATGCACATTTTCTGCCCTGTTGGCCAGTCCCATGTCTATCACCTGAACTGGGATTTGCTCACTCTTGTTGACAGTTGGGAGATAAGGTGTCCAGTAGCAACTGTTTGAGTTGACATGGCCTTTGTTTCTGGACTGTATAACATTGCAATTCACTGCTGGTTTAGTGACCTTGGTTGATAACTCATAGATATTTAATGACTATATTTAGGCTTCATATATTATTGAATGGTATGGTGCACATGTATTAGTCTTTTGATCCTGTTTACCCAAAATGGCATTCAGAAGAGAAGAATCACTACAAAAAATATCAATAATATCCCTCATTCTGACAAAGCTTGTGTATTTAATTGTCTTATTAGAGCACTAACTTTTTAAAGTTTCAGTCATGTACAGTAACCTCTATGGCTCTCTTCAACTCCAGCCTCCAGGTAGAGACCCTTTTGGCTCTGCAACTCCCAGCCACACACTGCATTCTCCAGACCCACGAGGACAACGGAACAGCCCTAGCCTAGAGAGGCTGCTCTTCTCCAAGAGGGATGTTGGCACAGTAACAGATCCAGCAGTTAGAAGTGTCCTGAGACCACCTCAGAGGCGCTGGGAGGAGACACTGGAAAGAAAGCTCAAACATTACACATCTGAGGAGGAGCTGAACTCAGAGGAAGAGCAAGAGGAGCTTGAGCTTCTCCAGAAAAAGAGAGTCAGAAACCGCCAGGTACCTGGACACGCTACCAGGAGGGAGAGGAGGATTCAGCACTCTGTTAACAGGTGCATCTCAATACTCTTGAGTTCTGTTGCTCTTAGCCATATTAGAAATAGTCAGTTTTTCTCTTTGTTTAATAGGTAAATCCATAAAATATTCACAATTTTTATTAGTAAGAGGGACACAAGCAAGGATTTGTTGAATATATATAATATATATATATATATATATATATATATATATATATATATATATATAGAGAGAGAGAGAGAGAGAGAGAAGCATGGTGAAGCAATAATGAGATTTGGTTGGTGGCTCTTTTTTTTAAATTGTTACGGAGTATCAGTTTTGTGAAGGTTAATATCACAACAAGAGTTTAAAGTAATGTAGGCAGACACTTTTCGTAGTGTCTATTTATATTTGTAGTTTGTGTCCATCAGATTCCATTTATCATCCCTTCAACATCTCTGCACTTAAACTGATTGCTTTCTAACTCAGAGTCGCCCAGGAGAGGAGAGAAGCAGAGGTATCTTTGGTTAATGAAGAGGAGAACAGACAGACCCCACTGGCAACCATTAAAACCAAGTACTGATCTCTGGCAATTAAAATAATTGGATTTGAGGTGCTTGGGTTTTAAATGAGAAAGAGACAAGTGTGCGTTAAACAGCTGAGGGGGTAGTTTTTCTGACCCTGCACAGGGTTGATCTGTACAGGTAAATTTTCTTTTATTGATTGGGAGCTTTCTTGGGTGGGAGAAGTGATGGGAACGGGACAACGGGACAGGACAGAGCTGCTAGCAAGAAGAACATGGTGGACTTTGCCACAGGACTTATGATTGGTAAGGCTAATGGCTTTAAAACCTCTATTGTCTAAATAATATTTCAGTATGCCAAGGAGAAACGTCGACTGAATGAGCTGAAATGGGAGAAAATAAATTACTCCAAGGCTTTTCAAGACATTTAAAAGGCTCCAGTGCCCCTCTGTGATCACACACACACACATTTCCAAATAAACGAATGTAGTCACAGTCTGTTTTGCTGTGTCTCAGCTGGAAAAGGAAGCACAAGAACATTTAGGCTCAGTCTCACATCCCAGTCCTTATTTGTGTGTACCCACAAATCTGCAAAGTTCTAGTGTCCCAATTTTCATTCAAAGAAGTGCTTGAGTTCCCTCAGTGAACCCAGCACCAACACAGATGCCACTCCTGTCCCACACTTCTCCATTCAAAATAATAAAGCAGCGAATACCGCATTGAGCAACAATTTTCTGTTCTCTGCATCTACCACTTACACTTTATATAAGAGGGAGTTTCTTAATGCGCTACTCATTAAAGCTAAACTTATTTGGAATAATCTTTTAGTGTAGTCTGTCCTTTTCACAGAGACACTCAAACTCTCAATGTTAAGAGGTTACAGCTGAAACTGATATTGCACTAATCTTTAAGGGCTGAATAATCAAATTATGGCAATATACCATTAAAAATAGTGAATTTTCTTCCTGTAAAACACCATGATGTGTCACAAGAACCACACATGACTGATAATAAGCTCAGAATTTGAACACAGGCTGTAGCAACCATTTAATGAGAAAACAGGCTTAGCTCATGGTCAGTACACAGAGTCGACTCCTCGCCACATGGTCAGGAACACAACTATGGGGCTGAGCCTGCTGGCTTGATTTTGATAAGTGTGGGATAATGAATAAAACATGCTAGAGGTATTTCAGGGCATTGTTTGGAGGGTGGAAAGTGGGAAACGTAAAATAGTTTAGGCATAAAGCGATAAAAGTAAGATATAAGAGTTTCCCAAAATGGAGTGAAATGAAGCAGTAAATAAACCATTCAAATAAATAATTTCTGAAAACACCCAACTTTTCACCATCCAATCAAATCTAGATGTATAATCATATCCCGCCCGCATCAGCAGTCCCGCTTCACTCAGATATACTCCACGTTAAAGAAAGATATGTTGCAAAGTGCACTTCAGCTTGTGGCTCCAGGCCCGTGCCAGGGTCTGTCTTTTCTCTACAGTACGATTAAGATTGTCTTAACCGTCAGCAAATATATCACAATGTGGGTGTTATTACAAGTGGAAATACTATGGATTTATTCATATTTAAGAAAAATGCAAAATACCTTGTTTTACATAATTATGCAAATCATTTTCACTGAAAAGATAATGGGTCAAAATGAACTCTCAAAATCTGATATATTTGCCCACTGCAAACCTTTTCCCTAAAGAGCTTTGGTTAGGACTGGCTTTATGCACAACTCTCAGCCTGTGGAGGATCCTTCATCCAGAGGTCCTTGAGATTCCAGTGAGACCAGCATCTTCAAATACCTGTTAGATGCTCAGCAAAGGCTATTTAAAATAGCATTCATTTGGCAGAGAGAAACTTTCCTTAACAAGCCTTTATCCGACCATATTCATCTGTGCTCTGAATCACTGTCTGTGTACGGTCCGATGGTCATGAAACATCACATCTTTGCAGGCATTTTGCAAGACCATGCAATAAAAACCACAAGAAGGATGTATTTCATTTACGAAATACAAAATATTCTCTTCCGCAGCCCACATGCCAAGCTGCTCGTCTCCTGCTTCAGGAGATTGGTCTTGGACTTTCCTTTGAAACCTGACACACACACACACACACACACACACAGGTTGTGCAGAGTAGCAGACGATCCAGAAACTCTTACAAACACCTTCCATTACACAATGCAAGAGGGTGGATCATATGTCGGCTCTGAACCTTCAGAAATTCTGAACTTTCCTGAAGTGGAATTTCAGTATAGAGTTAGGATGTAAACAATGTCACTTGAGGATACGAAAAGAGGTTCTGAATTTTTCATTGTGGTAGTGATAGGAACCCACCATCTGAGGACTTAATACTTCTGAATTGTTAATGAAGAGCCTCAGATTTTTGAGGCGTTTGTGTTTTCATGATGACACCTAGTTTCCACCATGACTGCAGTCTCTGCAACTGGCCATTTCTCATCACAGAAGTCAGAGTGACTTTATCTGAGAATCTGAAGATGTTTCTGGTCATGTGTATCCACAGGTGTTGTCATACACAGTATAAACATATGGGCATTTTTAACACACAGACACCAAGGACACTAAATAAATGCTGAAAATAAATGCTGACCAGCCTTCCACAGGGCGGTTCTCTGCTCATTGTTAGAGTTGAAGGCCTTTGCGAAGCTATGGGACTCCAGCAGACAGTCCAGCAGTTTGAAAAGCTGCTCAGAGGTCAGGTAGCGGTACATTCCCTGGTCCTGCGTCTCCACATGCACATCGGCATCCGGAACATCTCTCTGCATTCAAGACACACACACATTTTATAAATATATACATATATATATTAGGAATGGTCCCTTCTTTGCACTTGATCTAATCTCTGTGTTTTCATACGGCAAGCAGAAGTGTATTTGGCAGCCTATTGTTAACATTTCATTCTTAGTTTTCATGCCTAGTTTTACACTCTGGACCAATAGAGAGTGTTGCCGTATTTTATTTTTGTAAAGAGCGTTTAAAATTCACTTGTGGTGAAATTTGATGTAAATGGTCTTGATGATAATTTGGGTCTTGATCATTTTTAAACCTGGAGTTAAATTAAAGTTTAATAAATATTTATTGTTTAGTGGATTTGGGTCCATTTCATTATATTTGGGATGAAGGGAAAAGTGTAAACTGGATGTTCTGCAGTTCTGTGGCTGGGAAGAAGACAATGTTGCCGATGGTCTGGATGAGCTCCAGCTGCACCACACACTTTATGAGTAATGCTGTAAAGAGCCGCTGCTCCCGGGCTTCTGCAGAAGACACACACACACACAAAAAACACTCTTAGTAAAACCCTCACTATGACTCAGCTGGTCACTTCAGAGCCATGTGACAGTAAACTGATGAGGAATCCAAAGAAGGAGGCATTGTCTACAATGATGTTTCTTCATGTTATGAAGTAATTATGCTGACATCCAGGGGCTTGGATGTATCAGAAATCCTCTACTACATCTTTTCTAAACATGGCTACCTCCATGCTGTGGAGCATAAAGACTTTATCCGATGTGAAACATTTCAAAAAATATTTTCTCTAAAAATACTAGGTTTTACTGGTGAAAGTGGCTCGTTTAAATTGATCAAATAATTACAAAAACATCTTAAGCACGATTTCAAAAGACTGGGAAAAAATGAACTACGAATGTGGCTCCAGTTTTAAGCTGTTAATGAGTCAGGGTCACAATAGCAAAATAACAAAAAGCACACTGCATTAATGCCATGTTTACAGACTTTACAGTGAGTATGTGATTTCTGAATGAAAATCTAGGGTCTGAACTGTAGGGGCGCAGAGCACATTAAATACTGCTGTGGGGTGCTATGACCAGGAGAACAATTTGGAATAATTTAGATTTAAATCAGACAAACTGTAATATCTTATGAACAAATTGTTGTGTATAAGTTAATCACTGATAAATAACAGTAATAATAATAATAATTAGGTCGGGGCAATTTATTGAAAATGAATCGAAATTGACATTCAGAACTTCTAATCGACATAATCTTGTCTCTATACTTTATATCAATAATTTTTAACTGTTTTTTAAAATTATTATTCAGTGTATGTTCATGTACTGTCCCTTCAGAACCAAGCGACCAAGACGTAGTGAATCTGCCCCTATGTGCCACATGGAAGCAACCTAAATGCCGAAGCTGACAATTGAGCAGCGTCTGTGTTTTGGGCGTGCTGTGTTTTGACTAAAACAAAGTCAAAAAGTAAAATGTAATGAATATTATTGGAGCACTTTTACAGCACATGCCTCGTCACTAAACGATAAGGGTCAAAAATACAAATACAATATAATTGTTCATTAATCTTAATCATGGTAAAATGTACCAGTAATTGTGATCTTGATATGCACTAATATCGTCCAGCACTAATAATATATATCCATCCATTATCTGTAACCGCTTATCCAATTCAGGGTCATAGTGGGTCCAGAGCCTACTTGGAATCATTGGGCGCAAGGCAGGAATACGCCCTGGAGGGGGCGCCAGTCCTTCACAGGGCAACACACACACATTCACTCACACCTACGGACACTTTTGAGTCGCCAATCCACCTGCAACGTGTGTTTTTGGACTGTGGGAGGAAACCGGAGCACCCGGAGGAAACCCACGCGGACACGGGGAGAACACACCACACTCCTCACAGACAGTCACCCGGAGCGGGAATCGAACCCACAACCTCCAGGTCCTTGGAGCTGTGTGACTGCGACACTACCTGCTGCGCCACCGTGCCGCAATGTTTATCTTTATTTTATTTTTATTTTTTTTCCACCATTAATGCAGTTCCCTGTCTTTTAGGGATGCAGAAGACCCTGTTCTGTTATGATTTGGGGTGTCACGGTGGAGCAGCAGGTAGTGTCTCTGTCACAGCTCCAGGGTCCTGGAGCTTGTGGGTTCGAGTCCTGCTCCAAGTGACTGTCTGTGAGGAGTGTGGTGTGTTCTCCCTGTGTCTGCATGGGTTTCCTCCGGGTGACTGTCTGTGAGGAGTGTGGTGTGTTCTCCCTGTGTCTGCATGGGTTTCCTCCAGGTGACTGTCTGTGAGGTGTGTGGTGTGTTCTCCCTGTGTCTGCATGGGTTTCCTCCGGGTGACTGTCTGTGAGGAGTGTGGTGTGTTCTCCCTGTGTCTGCATGGGTTTCCTCCAGGTGACTGTCTGTGAGCAATGTGGTGTGTTCTCCCTGTGTCTGTGTGGGTTTCCTCCGGGTGACTGTCTGTGAGCAATGTGGTGTGTTCTCCCTGTGTCTGTGTGGGTTTCCTCCGGGTGACTGTCTGTGAGGAGTGTGGCGTGTTCTCCCTGTGTCTGCATGGGTTTCCTCCGGGTGCTCCGGTTTCCTCCCACAGTCCAAAAACATACATTGGTAGGTGGATTGGAGGCTCAGAAGTGTGGTGTAGGTAGGTGTGAGTGTGTGACTGAATGTGTGTGCTGCCCTGTGAGGGTCTGGCACCCCCTCCGGGGTATATTCCTACCTTGTGCCCAATGATTCCAGGTGGGCTCTAGACCCACCGTGACCCTGAACTGGATAAGCTGTATAATGAATGAATGTTATGATTTGTTTTTCCAAGCCATTCTTTGAGAAAATGATCCTTGTTTGTGCGCTGTGCTTGGAATAAAGGTGATCTGCCCCATTGTTTTAATTTCTTTTATTTTTTAATTCTATTCCCAGAAATGTCTATCCTGCCATGGTAATCAATTGGTTAATCTGACTTTTTATTTTCTTTGATCAGTGTGCACTGATCACATCCCAGAAGAGGTTGAAAACACTAGGAAGAGGACAAGAACACTGGTCTAAACAGGAGGTGATGGCTGTGATGAAACCTCTCAAGCCTCACATAACGAAAGGAAAACTGGCCACAATGGCAGAATGTCAGCGGTGCAAGGATGCTGAGGATCCTGTGTTGAAGGACCGAAGTGCACAAAATATAAGAGACTTTGTTAGAAATAGAGGGATCACATTTTAAAAGGAAAATTCAATTTAATGAAGAATTGCTTCAAGGACATGGGCTTGATTTTTGTTGACTTAGTTCTTTAACAATCTGAGAAAAGTGTGATGTTACACCTGCAGCATGTTAATTAAAGATGTGTTTAATTATTTGTTTGTTGTTATAACTGGAGCTGCAGTTAACGCTAACACAAGCGAGATGCTCATGTCCAGAGTTTGTTGTTTACAGGGACCTGTTCTGCTTAATCACATGTGTCTTTGGAATGCACCTGTTATGTTTGTGTTTGTGTGTGATCAAGTACCAGTAAACCACCTCTGTCCTTATAATACAGTGAAATGCCCTTTTTTGTGTATTGTTAAATCAGTGTCCTGGTAAAGTAGGCATGACCTCACAAACCTCTTGCCATAGGCAGGAGATTTTCAGGATGTCCCCATATACAAGCATGTTGTCAGGTGGACATAGTAAGAGCTTACATTTGTGTAGAAACAAATTAAGGTGATATTTGTGTTCTGTAAAAAGAGAGAATTTTTTGGTGTTTCCAGCAGTGCTGTAGGGCAAAGGGAAAGGTGGGTGCCACTAAACCACATTTTAACTGGTTTGGCAAGGGATGTCCTCATAAGACTTAGATCTGTGTGTGTGTGTGCAGCCTATAATCTCAGTTCAAAGTTTAATCATTCTCCTGCTCCTTAGTAATATTTTTCAACAAAAATTGAGTAGTTTGAAAATGGCGAGTGAGAAGAATACATCACTGAATTCAGGAGTGTTTGAATTTTGAATTAAACGTTAAACAAAGGTGTACAAAGAAGTTTGAAAGCATTTAATACTTTCCTTAGCTCTTGAAAATGATTTTATGTCTTGTTTTTCAAAGAAAAACTGAAATACCTTATGAAAAACTAAAGAAATGGAGTGAGAGCTGTTTCCTGCTTCACTCAGATGTTCACAACTAAGCCATTTTCTATTCTTTGTCTCACAGCTAAATGGTAAACACTGATCCTGGGTCTGTGTGTGCTCAGTTTGGAGAGTATGGCTGTTGTGATTTCTTCAAACCACCAGATGTCACTGTTTTAAGCCTTTAACTCTTCTGGCCAATCAGGATGAAGCTTCAAAACAGCCTCCACCTGTCTGGGACTTGAGTGAATACTAATTGGAGTCAGCTGTGTTGTCTGGGTTCGGTTCAGTTCAGCAGATTTCCCAGCAGTCTTGTTGCTTTCTGAAAATAGGACTTAATTTTGTTGTTATTTTGGCTGTTGTCTTTAGATGAGGCTGAATTTGGGTTCTCTTGTGTAAATGCGTTTTAGAGATTTCTGTTTTATTCATCGCTTGATTGATTTACAATTTTGACACAATGAATGCTGTAAACAAGGGTTGTATGTAGATTGTAAAGTTCATTAGCTCTTTATGAATTGTTTTTAGTTTCATTGGAGATTTGTAGTTTTCTGTTATGATGAAATGTGCTGTTTTTGTTCAGTTTTATTCTGTGGAATCTGTTGGGTTCTGTTTGGAGACTTCCAGGTCTTTGTTGTTTGAAAGGGCTTTTATTTTACCCCAGGTCCATTCAGTAAGGGGCAATAACTGAATCCGTCTGAAGTTAAAAAAGAGACTTTCCATTCAATCCACTCACATCTGAGAGGGCTTGGTTCCAGTCTATGGCCAGTGGGATCCTCTTGAAGAGATTTTGAGCAAGGTCTGTGAGGTAGGTCAGAATCTTTTTTTGCTCTCTTGTGTGTTTGTCACCTCTCATATGAAGAGCCATGGTCCTGGTTTATGGAGGCCACCTGTTTGTTTGGGGCAGGATTAGGAGCTAGATGGTTGCAAGTCTTGGTTCAGGTCTGTGGAGCTAATGGGATTGTTATGGGCATGGATGTTTCTCTCGTATCTCTGTCCTGTCCTGTCCATATGTTCTAGGATCCAGTCCTGGGTTCCTGACTGACTGCATGCCGGATGCCGGAATCTGTGTCCATGGTTTGGCTTCAACCATCAGCTATAAAAGAGAGAGTTTAGTCACACCCGGGAGGAATGGTTCCTCACTCAATTGTTTATCTTTTTTGCTGTTGAAACTCGCTTCGTGTTTGAATTGTTAATTGTTGAATGTTTTTCTGAGTGTTGCCTGTCTGTCATTGTTTACATTTGTAACTAGTACCAGTTGTAGGGAGTGGCTGCCGTTTTGTTTTGGGAACTGGGGTTTGTCTCTGTTTATACACAGCAAGGGAGTAAGGTTAGCACATTGTCTTTCACAGGTTAGTTAGTGTACCTAAAAGTAGTTAGTGTGGGGTTTGTTTGTTGTTTTGGCCTGGGTCACTCCTGAAGTCACTTTCTGGTCACTAAACTGTATCAATCACATCAATACATTTCACAAAACTGTCCTAAGTTGTAGTTTTTTTTGCACTCATCACACTCCGTTATTTCATTTTTTTGTGTTGCGGTCTGCCCTAGACCAGGTCGTAACAGGATCTTTCTAGAATATTGAATTCTATTCCAGGAGACCCTGTTTCTCTGTTGTAAAAGAGGGCCAGTTTGGTCCCATTCCCACACACACACACAAAATCCAATGTTATTGGATTCTGAAGGGCTTTGTTCTGGTCTATGGCAACACTGGTATCTGTCTCAAAGATTGATTCCAACCTGTTGAACCAGCTAAACCCAGTTTTGGAGTTCAGATGCTCTCTGGTGTAAAAAAAAAAAAAAAAAAAAGCCCAATTCCACCTCAAACCCTGTCCCATTTTTTTTCTCTCTCTCTCACACAGGTTTACAGTGTTTATCAGGACACCCTGTAACCATGGTTTTTGAGGACACACCTTTCCTGACATCCTTTTTGTGAAAGTGTATATTTTGTGGTTCTGTTGTATTCATATTATTTAATATGATATTTATACTATTTGTTTTAAGAAAACGAACAGCCTTTTAAATTGTCAAATGGTGTAACCACAAAAAATGACAAATATCTAATATTTCACACCTAGAGTTCATGCAATTGCTTGTAAAATTAGCCATTTATTTTATAATATCCCATAAGAATGTTTTATTATATTTTTTCTAAATTTAGATTTTATGGGATTTTGTGAGACCATGTGCCATTAACATCTTCTTTTACGTGTATTCTTTGACCATGGTAAAAATGGTTTAAACACCCATTATTCCAGTGTAGTAGAGTATTAAATCATAATCCATATTAACTTTTTTGTACAATATTAGTATTTTAGACAAGATACTGGTTACACCAACTGACCACAAACCTTCTACAGCAAAAGAACAAGAATAACTTGTGTTCGATTCTGATTTCAGTTCAGTTCTCATACAATTTCAGTTCGTAAAATGACAGCCATTGTTTTCAAAGAGAGTGAGTGAATGAAGGAGAGAGAGATTGTTAGTGAGAGAGTATCAGACATTGTTTTTTCATTTCTTTCATCACTAAACTGTTTTGATTAAACTTTTAAAAACTGACAACCATCAGTGTGAGTTCCTGTCATCTGATGAGATGTGAACCAATTGTTTCACATTAACATAATAATATAGAGGAAACAGCGTGTCAGAAACTTAAATCTTGAATTATTAAAGGGGTTGAGGATGCCTGTGGTACCTCTACATTTGGCTGCACATAGTCATGATCATGAGGGTTAACTATGGGTTACTGGACAATATGCTGGTCATCTTCGGAAGTGTTAATCAATAGAGGAGTAAGGTTTAAAACATCAGTACCATTTTATTCTCTATATACTGTCTTTGATACTGCTTCCAACTTTCCCTCATCTTTTGTTGTATGTGCACCTTTCCCAATATATATGTACAAAGTACATAATTATTTCCTGAAATAATTATGTATATATTATGTATATATATTGGGTTATGGAGAAACTACTTGGTTTAATGGCACATACATTGGTTTTAAACTGTTGGTTTGTATATATTGGTTTGTTGGTATATATATTGGACTCTCAGTACATACATTGGTTTGTGTGCATGTGTATATCGGTTTGTGGGCATGTATCGGTTTGTGGGCATGCATATATCGGTTTGTGGGCATGCATATATCGGTTTGTGGGCATGCATATATCGGTTTGTGGGCATGCATATATCGGTTGGTGTGTATCGGTTTGTGGGTTTGTATCGGTTTGTGGGCATGTATCGGTTTGTGGGCTTGTATCGGTTTGTGGGCATGTATCGGTTGGTGTGTATCGGTTTGTGGGCATGCATATATCGGTTTGTGGGCATGTATCGGTTGGTGTGTATCGGTTTGTGGGCATGCATATATCGGTTTGTGGGCATGTATCGGTTGGTGTGTATCGGTTTGTGGGCATGCATATATCGGTTTGTGGGCATATATCGGTTTGTGGGCGCATATACTGGTTTGTTTATATCGGTTTGTGGGCATATATATATTGGATTCTGCGCTGCATGGTAGAAATTTGCCGTTCAGTGCTGTTCAGCGAGTAGCCTGTTTTGATTGTGCTGCGCGGTTTTAATGAACCTCAGTTTGGACAAACTTCTGACATATTCCAAATAAAACCGAGTGGCCCGGTGACTGAGCTCCGCGATTATAAATACTAAATAAAGGTCATAATAAAGATAATAAAGCTCAGACTAGCCGATTGGATTATGGTCTACAACAATGTGTTTTCTACGACGCTGAACTTAGCTCGTAGATCGCAGATTCGCAGATCCAGATGTTCTTTTCGAGTTGCGCGCGATCCCTGAGCGTTCTGTTCAGCTGCGCGCGCGATCCCTGAGCGTTCTGTTCAGCTGCGCGCGCGATCCCTGAGCGTTCTGTTCAGCTGCGCGCGCGATCCCTGAGCGTTCTGTTCAGCTGCGCGCGCGATCCCTGAGCGTTCTGTTCAGCTGCGCGCGCGATCCCTGAGCGTTCTGTTCAGCTGCGCGCGCGATCCCTGAGCGTTCTGTTCAGCTGCGCGCGCGAACCCTGAGCGTTCTGTTCAGCTGCGCGCGCGATCCCTGAGCGTTCTGTTCAGCTGCGCCCGCGCGATCCCTGAGCGTTCTGTTCAGCGGCACGCGCGATCCCTGAGCGTTCTGTTCAGCGGCACGCGCGATCCCTGAGCGTTCTGTTCAGAGGCACGCGCGATCCCTGAGCGTTCTGTTCAGAGGCACGCGCGATCCCTGAGCGTTCTGTTCAGCTGCGAGCGATCTCTGAGTGGTCTGTTCAGCCCCGTGCGCAATCTCTGAGTGTTCTGTTCAGCCCCGTGCGCAATCTCTGAGTGTTCTGTTCAGCCCCGTGCGCAATCTCTGAGTGTTCTGTTCAGCTGCGCGCAATCTAAGTGTTCTGTTCAGCCACGGACGCGATCTCTGAGTGTTCTGTTCAACCGTGCGCGCGATCTCTGAGTGTTCTGTTCAGCCGCGCGCGCGATCTCAGTGTTCTGTTCAGCCGCGCGCGCGATCTCTGGGTGTTCTGTTCAGCTGCGCGCGCGATCTCTGAGTGTTCTGTTCAGCTGCGAGCGATCTCTGAGTGTTCTGCTCAGCTGCGCGTGCGATCTCTGAGTGTTCTGCTCAGCTGCGCGTGCGATCTCTGAGTGTTCTGCTCAGCTGCGCGTGCGATCTCTGAGTTTTCTGTTCAGCCGCGTGCGCGATCTCTGAGTGTTCTGTTCAGCTGCGAGCGATCTCTGAGTTTTCTGTTCAGCTGCGCGCGATCTCTGAGTGTTCTGTTCAGCCGGGGGCGCGATCTCTGAGTGTTCTGCTCAGCTGCGCGTGCGATCTCTGAGTGTTCTGTTCAGCTGTGCGGGATCTCTGAGTGTTTTGTTCAGCCGCGGGCGCGATCTCTGAGTGTTCTGTTCCACTGCGAGCGATCTCTGTGTGTTCTGTTCAGCTGCGTGTGCGATGTCTGAGTGTTCTGTTCAGCTGCGTGCGATCTCTGAGTGTTCTGTTCAGCTGCGAGCGATCTCTGAGTGTTCTGCTCAGCTGCGCGTGCGATCTCTGAGTGTTCTGTTCAGCTGCGTGCGATCTCTGAGTGTTCTGTTCAACTGCGAGCGATCTCTGAGTGTTCTGTTCAGCTGCGTGCGATCTCTGAGTGTTCTGTTCAACTGCGAGCGATCTCTGAGTGTTCTGTTCAGCTGGGCGGGCGATCTCTGAGCGTTCTGTTCAGCGGCACGCGCGATCTCTGAGTGTTCTGTTCAGCGGCACGCGCTATCTGAGTGTTCTGTTCAGCTGCGAGCGAGATCTCTGAGTGTTCTGTTCAGCTGCGAGCGAGATCTCTGAGTGTTCTGTTCAGCTGCGAGCGAGATCTCTGAGTGTTCTGTTCAGCTGCGTGCGATCTCTGAGTGTTCTGCTCAGCTGCGCGCGAGATCTCTGAGTGTTCTTTTCAGCTGCACGCGCGATCTCTGAGTGTTCTGTTCAGCGGCATGCGCTATCTGAGTGTTCTGTTCAGCTGCGTGCGATCTCTGAGTGTTCTGCTCAGCTGCGCGCGAGATCTCTGAGTGTTCTTTTCAGCTGCGAGCGATGTCTGAGTGTTCTGTTCAGCTGCGAGCGAGATCTCTGAGTGTTCTGTTCAGCTGCGAGCGAGATCTCTGAGTGTTCTGTTCAGCTGCGTGCGATCTCTGAGTGTTCTGTTCAGCTGCGCGCGCGATCTCTGGGTGTTCTGTTCAGCTGCGAGCGATGTCTGAGTGTTTTGTTCAGCTGCGTGCGATCTCTGAGTGTTCTGTTCAGCTGCGCACGCGATCTCTGAGTGTTCTGTTCAGCCGGGGGCGCGATCTCTGAGTGTTTTGTTCAGCCGGGGGCGCGATCTCTGAGTGTTTTGTTCAGCCGCTGGCGCGATCTCTGAGTGTTCTGCTCAGCTGCGCGTGCGATCTCTGAGTGTTCTGTTCAGCTGCGTGCGATCTCTGAGTGTTCTGTTCAACTGCGAGCGATCTCTGAGTGTTCTGTTCAGCTGCGCGGGCGATCTCTGAGTGTTCTGTTCAGCTGCGCGGGCGATCTCTGAGTGTTCTGTTCAGCTGCGCGCGCGATCTCTGAGTGTTCTGTTCAGCTGCGCGCGCGATCTCTGAGTGTTCTGTTCAGCTGCGCGCGCGATCTCTGAGTGTTCTGTTCAGCTGCGCGCGCGATCTCTGAGTGTTCTGTTCAGCTGCGCGCGCGATCTCTGAGTGTTCTGTTCAGCTGCGAGCGATCTCTGGGTGTTCTGTTCAGCCGCGTGCGCGATCTCTGAGTGTTCTGTTCAGCTGCGAGCGATCTCTGAGTTTTCTGTTCAGCTGCGCGCGATCTCTGAGTGTTCTGTTCAGCCGGGGGCGCGATCTCTGAGTGTTCTGCTCAGCTGCGCGTGCGATCTCTGAGTGTTCTGTTCAGCTGTGCGGGATCTCTGAGTGTTTTGTTCAGCCGCGGGCGCGATCTCTGAGTGTTCTGTTCCACTGCGAGCGATCTCTGTGTGTTCTGTTCAGCTGCGTGTGCGATGTCTGAGTGTTCTGTTCAGCTGCGTGCGATCTCTGAGTGTTCTGTTCAGCTGCGAGCGATCTCTGAGTGTTCTGTTCAGCTGCGCGGGCGATCTCTGAGCGTTCTGTTCAGCGGCACGCGCGATCTCTGAGTGTTCTGTTCAGCGGCATGCGCTATCTGAGTGTTCTGTTCAGCTGCGTGTGATCTCTGAGCGTTCTTTTCAGCTGCGCACGATCTCTGATAGTTCTTTTCAGCTGCACGCGCGATCTCTGAGTGTTCTGTTCAGCGGCATGCGCTATCTGAGTGTTCTGTTCAGCTGCGAGCGATCTCTGAGTGCTCTGCTCAGCTGCGAGCGATGTCTGAGTGTTCTGTTCAGCTGCGAGCGAGATCTCTGAGTGTTCTGTTCAGCTGCGAGCGAGATCTCTGAGTGTTCTGTTCAGCTGCGTGCGATCTCTGAGTGTTCTGTTCAGCTGCGAGCGATCTCTGAGTGTTCTGCTCAGCTGCGCGTGCGATCTCTGAGTGTTCTGCTCAGCTGCGCGTGCGATCTCTGAGTGTTCTGCTCAGCTGCGCGTGCGATCTCTGAGTGTTCTGCTCAGCTGCGCGTGCGATCTCTGAGTTTTCTGTTCAGCCGCGTGCGCGATCTCTGAGTGTTCTGTTCAGCTGCGAGCGATCTCTGAGTTTTCTGTTCAGCTGCGCGCGATCTCTGAGTGTTCTGTTCAGCCGGGGGCGCGATCTCTGAGTGTTCTGCTCAGCTGCGCGTGCGATCTCTGAGTGTTCTGTTCAGCTGTGCGGGATCTCTGAGTGTTTTGTTCAGCCGCGGGCGCGATCTCTGAGTGTTCTGTTCCACTGCGAGCGATCTCTGTGTGTTCTGTTCAGCTGCGTGTGCGATGTCTGAGTGTTCTGTTCAGCTGAGTGCGATCTCTGAGTGTTCTGTTCAGCTGCGAGCGATCTCTGAGTGTTCTGCTCAGCTGCGCGTGCGATCTCTGAGTGTTCTGTTCAGCTGCGCGGGCGATCTCTGAGCGTTCTGTTCAGCGGCACGCGCGATCTCTGAGTGTTCTGTTCAGCGGCATGCGCTATCTGAGTGTTCTGTTCAGCTGCGTGCGATCTCTGAGTGTTCTGTTCAGCTGCGTGCGATCTCTGAGCGTTCTTTTCAGCTGCGCACGATCTCTGATAGTTCTTTTCAGCTGCACGCGCGATCTCTGAGTGTTCTGTTCAGCGGCATGCGCTATCTGAGTGTTCTGTTCAGCTGCGAGCGATCTCTGAGTGTTCTGTTCAGCTGCGAGCGAGATCTCTGAGTGTTCTGTTCAGCTGCGAGCGAGATCTCTGAGTGTTCTGTTCAGCTGCGAGCGAGATCTCTGAGTGTTCTGTTCAGCTGCGTGCGATCTCTGAGTGTTCTGTTCAGCTGCGTGCGATCTCTGAGTGTTCTGCTCAGCTGCGCGCGAGATCTCTGAGTGTTCTTTTCAGCTGCACGCGCGATCTCTGAGTGTTCTTTTCAGCGGCATGCGCTATCTGAGTGTTCTGTTCAGCTGCGTGCGATCTCTGAGTTTTCTGTTCAGCTGCGTGCGATGTCTGAGTGTTCTGTTCAGCTGCGAGCGAGATCTCTGAGTGTTCTGTTCAGCTGCGAGCGAGATCTCTGAGTGTTCTGTTCAGCTGCGTGCGATCTCTGAGTGTTCTGTTCAGCTGCGCGCGCGATCTCTGGGTGTTCTGTTCAGCTGCGCGCGCGATCTCTGGGTGTTCTGTTCAGCTGCGAGCGATGTCTGAGTGTTTTGTTCAGCTGCGTGCGATCTCTAAGTGTTCTGTTCAGCTGCGCACGCGATCTCTGAGTGTTCTGTTCAGCCGGGGGCGCGATCTCTGAGTGTTTTGTTCAGCCGGGGGCGCGATCTCTGAGTGTTTTGTTCAGCCGCTGGCGCGATCTCTGAGTGTTCTGCTCAGCTGCGCGTGCGATCTCTGAGTGTTCTGTTCAGCTGCGTGCGATCTCTGAGTGTTCTGTTCAACTGCGAGCGATCTCTGAGTGTTCTGTTCAGCTGCGCGGGCGATCTCTGAGTGTTCTGTTCAGCTGCACGGGCGATCTCTGAGTGTTCTGTTCAGCTGCGCGCGCGATCTCTGAGTGTTTTGTTCAGCTGCTGGCGCGATCTCTGAGTATTCTGTTCAGCTGCGCGCGCGATCTCTGAGTGTTCTGTTCAGCCGCGTGCGCGATCTCTGAGTGTTCTGTTCAGCTGCGAGCGATCTCTGAGTTTTCTGTTCAGCTGCGCGCGATCTCTGAGTGTTCTGTTCAGCCGGGGGCGCGATCTCTGAGTGTTCTGCTCAGCTGCGCGTGCGATCTCTGAGTGTTCTGTTCAGCTGTGCGGGATCTCTGAGTGTTTTGTTCAGCCGCGGGCGCGATCTCTGAGTGTTCTGTTCCACTGCGAGCGATCTCTGTGTGTTCTGTTCAGCTGCGTGTGCGATGTCTGAGTGTTCTGTTCAGCTGCGTGCGATCTCTGAGTGTTCTGTTCAGCTGCGAGCGATCTCTGAGTGTTCTGCTCAGCTGCGCGTGCGATCTCTGAGTGTTCTGTTCAGCTGCGTGCGATCTCTGAGTGTTCTGTTCAACTGCGAGCGATCTCTGAGTGTTCTGTTCAGCTGCGCGGGCGATCTCTGAGCGTTCTGTTCAGCGGCACGCGCGATCTCTGAGTGTTCTGTTCAGCGGCATGCGCTATCTGAGTGTTCTGTTCAGCTGCGTGCGATCTCTGAGTGTTCTGTTCAGCTGCGTGTGATCTCTGAGCGTTCTTTTCAGCTGCGCACGATCTCTGATAGTTCTTTTCAGCTGCACGCGCGATCTCTGAGTGTTCTGTTCAGCGGCATGCGCTATCTGAGTGTTCTGTTCAGCTGTGAGCGATGTCTGAGTGTTCTGCTCAGCTGCGAGCGATGTCTGAGTGTTCTGTTCAGCTGCGAGCGAGATCTCTGAGTGTTCTGTTCAGCTGCGAGCGAGATCTCTGAGTGTTCTGCTCAGCTGCGCGCGAGATCTCTGAGTGTTCTTTTCAGCTGCGAGCGATGTCTGAGTGTTCTGTTCAGCTGCGAGCGAGATCTCTGAGTGTTCTGTTCAGCTGCGTGCGATCTCTGAGTGTTCTGTTCAGCTGCGCGCGCGATCTCTGGGTGTTCTGTTCAGCTGCGCGCGCGATCTCTGGGTGTTCTGTTCAGCTGCGCGCGCGATCTCTGGGTGTTCTGTTCAGCTGCGAGCGATGTCTGAGTGTTTTGTTCAGCTGCGTGCGATCTCTGAGTGTTCTGTTCAGCTGCGCACGCGATCTCTGAGTGTTCTGTTCAGCCGGGGGCGCGATCTCTGAGTGTTTTGTTCAGCCGGGGGCGCGATCTCTGAGTGTTTTGTTCAGCTGCGGATGTTCTCTGAGTGTTCTGTTCAGTTGCGCGCGATCTCTGAGTGTTCTATTCAGCTGCGGACGATCTCTGAGTGTTCTATTCAGCTGCGGACGATCTCTGAGTGTTCTATTCAGCTGCGGACGATCTCTGAGTGTTCTCTTCAGCTGCGCGCGATCTGAGTGTTCTGTTCAGCCACGGGCGCGATCACTGAGTGTTCTATTCAGCCGCGCGCACGATCTCTGAGTGTTCTGTTCTGCCGCGCGTGCGATCTCTGAGTGTTCTGTTCAGCTGCGCGCGATCTCTGAGTGTTCTATTCAGCTGCGGACGATCTCTGAGTGTTCTATTCAGCTGCGGACGATCTCTGAGTGTTCTATTCAGCTGCGGACGATCTCTGAGTGTTCTCTTCAGCTGCGCGCGATCTGAGTGTTCTGTTCAGCCACGGGCGCGATCTCTGAGTGTTCTATTCAGCCGCGCGCACGATCTCTGAGTGTTCTGTTCTACAGCTCGCGCGATCTCTGAGTGTTCTGTTCAGCTGCGCGCGATCTCTGTGTGTTCTGTTCTACAGCTCGCGCGATCTCTGAGTGTTCTGTTCACCTGCGTGCGATCTCTGAGAGTTCTGTTCACCTGCGTGCGATCTCTGAGTGTTCTGTTCACCTGCGCGTGCGATCTCTGAGTGTTCTGTTCACCTGCGCGTGCGATCTCTGAGTGTTCTGTTCACCTGCGCGCGATCTCTGAGTGTTCTGTTCAGCTGCGCGCGCGATCTCTGAGTGTTCTGTTCACCTGCGTGCGATCTCTGAATGTTCTGTTCACCTGCGCATGCGATCTCTGAGTGTTCTGTTCACCTGCGTGCAATCTCTGAGAGTTCTGTTCACCTGCGTGCGATCTCTGAGTGTTCTGTTCACCTCCGTGCGATCTCTGAGTGTTCTGTTCACCTGCGTGCGATCTCTGAGTGTTCTGTTCAGCTGCGCGCGCGATCTCTGAGTGTTCTGTTCACCTGCGTGCGATCTCTGAATGTTCTGTTCACCTGCGCGTGCGATCTCTGAGTGTTCTGTTCACCTGCGTGCGATCTCTGAGTGTTCTGTTCACCTGCGTGCGATCTCTAAGAGTTCTGTTCACCTGCGTGCGATCTCTGAGTGTTCTGTTCACCTGCGCGTGCGATCTCTGAGTGTTCTGTTCACCTGCGCGCGATCTCTGAGTGTTTTATTCAGCTGCGCGCGATCTCTGAGTGTTCTGTTCAGCTGCGTGCGATCTCTGAGTGTTCTGCTCAGCTGCGCGCGAGATCTCTGAGTGTTCTTTTCAGCTGCACGCGCGATCTCTGAGTGTTCTTTTCAGCGGCATGCGCTATCTGAGTGTTCTGTTCAGCTGCGTGCGATCTCTGAGTTTTCTGTTCAGCTGCGTGCGATGTCTGAGTGTTCTGTTCAGCTGCGAGCGAGATCTCTGAGTGTTCTGTTCAGCTGCGAGCGAGATCTCTGAGTGTTCTGTTCAGCTGCGAGCGATCTCTGAGTGTTCTGTTTAGCCGCGGGCGCGATCTCTGTGTGTTCTGTTCAGCTGCGCGCGGGATCCCTGAGTGTTCTGTTCAGCCGGGGGCGCGATCTCTGAGTGTTCTGTTCAGCTGCGAGCGATCTCTGAGTGTTCTGTTCAGCTGCGTGCGCGATCTCTGAGTGTTCTGTTCAGCTGCGAGCGAGATCTCTGAGTGTTCTGTTCAGCTGCGAGCGATGTCTGAGTGTTCTGTTCAGCTGCGAGCGAGATCTCTGAGTGTTCTGTTCAGCTGCGAGCGAGATCTCTGAGTGTTCTGTTCAGCTGCGAGCGAGATTTCTGAGTGTTCTGTTCAGCTGCGTGCGATCTCTGAGTGTTCTGTTCAGCTGCGCGCGCGATCTCTGGGTGTTCTGTTCAGCTGCGAGAGATCTCTGAGTGTTCTGCTCAGCTGCGCGTGCGATCTCTGAGTGTTCTGTTCAGCTGCGAGAGATCTCTGAGTGTTTTGTTCAGCTGCGTGCGATCTCTGAGTGTTTTGTTCAGCTGCTTGCGATCTCTGAGTGTTTTGTTCAGCCGCGCGCGATCTCTGAGTGTTCTGTTCAGCTGCGAGCGATCTCTGAGTTTTCTGTTCAGCTGCGCACGCGATCTCTGAGTGTTCTGTTCAGCCGGGGGCGCGATCTCTGAGTGTTTTGTTCAGCCGCTGGCGCGATCTCTGAGTGTTCTGCTCAGCTGCGCGTGCGATCTCTGAGTGTTCTGTTCAGCTGCGTGCGATCTCTGAGTGTTCTGTTCAACTGCGAGCGATCTCTGAGTGTTCTGTTCAGATGCGCGGGTGATCTCTGAGTGTTCTGTTCAGCTGCGCGGGCGATCTCTGAGTGTTCTGTTCAGCTGCGCGTGCGATCTCTGAGTGTTCTGTTCAGCTGCGCGCGCGATCTCTGAGTGTTCTGTTCAGCTGCGAGCGATCTCTGAGTGTTCTGTTCAGCCGCTGGCGCGATCTCTGAGTGTTTTGTTCAGCTGCAGGCGCGATCTCTGAGTATTCTGTTCAGCTGCGCGAGCGATCTCTGAGTGTTCTGTTCAGCTGCGAGCGATCTCTGAGTGTTCTGTTCAGCTGCGCGCGAGATCTCTGAGTGTTCTGTTCAGCTGCGCGCGCGATCTCTGAGTGTTCTGTTCAGCTGCGAGCGATCTCTGAGTGTTCTGTTCAGCTGCGCGCGAGATCTCTGAGTGTTCTGTTCAGCTGCGCGCGCGATCTCTGAGTGTTCTGTTCAGCTGCGTGCGATCTCTGAGTGTTCTGTTCAGCTGCGTGCGATCTCTGAGTGTTCTGTTCAGCTGCGAGCGATCTCTGAGTGTTCTGTTCAGCTGCGCGCGATCTCTGAGTGTTCTGTTCAGCTGCGCGCGCGATCTCTGAGTGTTCTGTTCAGCTGCACTCGCGATCTCTGAGTGTTCTGTTCAGCTGCGAGCGATCTCTGAGTGTTCAGTTCAGCTGCGCGCGATCTCTGAGTGTTCTGTTCAGCTGCGTGCGATCTCTGAGTGTTCTTTTCAGCTGCGCGCGATCTCTGAGTGTTCTGTTCACCTGCGAGCGATATTTGAGTTTTCTGTTCAGCTGCGCGTGCGATCTCTGAGTGTTCTGTTCAGCCCCGTGCGCGATCTCTGTGTGTTCTGTTCAGCTGCGTGCGATCTCTGAGTGTTCTGTTCTGCTGCGCGTGCGATCTCTGAGTGTTCTTTTCAGCTGCACGCGATCTCTGAGTGTTCTGTTCACCTGCGAGCGATATTTGAATTTTCTGTTCAGCTGCGCGTGCGATCTCTGAGTGTTCTGTTCAGCCCCGTGCGCGATCTCTGAGTGTTCTGTTCAGCTGCGTGCGATCTCTGAGTGTTCTGTTCTGCTGCGCGTGCAATCTCTGAGTGTTCTGTTCAGCTGCGTGCGATCTCTGAGTGTTCTGTTCTGCTGCACGTGCGATCTCTGAGTGTTCTGCTCAGCTGCGAGCGATCTCTGAGTGTTCTGTTCTGCTGCGCGTGCGATTTCTGGGTGTTCTGTTCAGCTGCGAGCGATCTCTGAGTGTTCTGTTCAACTGCGAGCGATCTCTGTGTGTTCTGCTCAGCTGCGCGTGCGATATCTGAGTGTTCTGTTCAGCTGCGCGCGATCTCTGGGTGTTCTGTTCAACTGCGGGTGCGATCTCTGAGTGTTCTGTTCAGCTGCGCGCGATCTCTGAGTGTTCTGTTCAGCTGCGCGCAATCTCTGAGTGTTCTGTTCAGCTGCGTGCGATCTCTGGGTGTCCTGTTCAGCTGCGTGCGCTATCTCTGAGTGTTCTGTTCAGCCGGGCGTGCGATCTCTGTATGTTCTGTTCAGCTGCGCGCGATCTCTGAGTGTTCTGTTCAGCTGCGAGCGATCTCTGAGTGTTCTGTTCAGCTGCGCGCGCGATCTCTGAGTGTTCTGTTCAGCCGCTGGCGCGATCTCTGAGTGTTTTGTTCAGCCGCTGTCGCGATCTCTGAGTGTTCTGTTCAGCTGCGCACGCGATGTCTGAGTGTTCTGTTCAGCTGCGTGCGCGATCTCTGAGTGTTCTGTTCAGCCGCGGGCGCGATCTCTGGGTGTTCTGTTCAGCTGCGCGGGATCTCTGAGTGTTCTGTTCAGCTGCGCGGGATCTCTGAGTGTTCTGTTCAGCTGCGAGCGATCTCTGAGTTTTCTGTTCAGCTGCGCGCGCGATCTCTGAGTGTTCTGTTCAGCTACGCGCGCGATGTCTGAGTGTTCTGTTCAGCTGCGAGCGATCTCTGAGTGTTTTGTTCAGCTGCGTGCGATGTCTGAGTGTTTTGTTCAGCTGCGTGCGATCTCTGAATGTTCTATTCAGCCGCGCGCGCGATCTCTGAGTGTTCTGTTCAGCTGCGTGCGATCTCTGGGTGTTCTGTTCACCTGCGTGCGCGATCTCTGAGTGTTCTGTTCACTTGCGTGGGATCTCTGAGTGTTCTGTTCAGCTGCGAGTGATGTCTGAGTGTTTTGTTCAGCTGCGTGCGATCTCTGAGTGTTTTGTTCAGCTGCGTGCGATCTCTGAATGTTCTATTCAGCCGCGCACACGATCTCTGAGTGTTCTGTTCAGCTGCGTGCGATCTCTGAATGTTCTATTCAGCCGCGCACACGATCTCTGAGTGTTTTGTTCAGCTGCGTGCGATCTCTGAATGTTCTATTCAGCCGCGCGCGCGATCTCTGAGTGTTCTGTTCAGCTACGAGCGATCTCTGAGTGTTTCTATTCAGCCGCGCGCGCGATCTCTGAGTGTTCTGTTCAGCCGCGCGCGATCTCTGAGTGTTTTGTTCAGCCGCGCGCGATCTCTGAGTGTTCTGTTCAGCTGCGAGCTATCTCTGGGTGTTCTGTTCAGCTGCGCGCGAGATCTCTGAGTGTTCTGTTCAGCTGCGCGCGCGATCTCTGAGTGTTCTGTTCAGCTGCGCGCGAGATCTCTGAGTGTTCTTTTCAGTTGCGAGCGATCTCTGAGTGTTCTGTTCAGCTGCGAGCGATGTCTGAGTGTTCTGTTCAGCTGCGATCGATCTCTGAGTGTTCTGTTCAGCCGCTGGCGCGATCTCTGGGTGTTCTGTTCAGCTGCGTGCGATCTCTGAGTGTTCTGTTCAGCTGCGAGCGATCTCTGAGTTTTCTTTTCAGCTGCGCGCGATCTCTGTGTGTTCTGCTCAGCTGCGCGCGAGATCTCTGAGTGTTCTGTTCAGCTGCAAGCGATCTCTGTGTGTTCTTTTCAGCTGCGAGCGATCTCTGGATGTTCTGTTCAACTGCGTGCGATCTCTGGGTGTTCTGTTCAACTGCAAGCGATCTCTGGATGTTCTGTTCAACTGCGAGCGATCTCTGAGTTTTCTTTTCAGCTGCGCGCGATCTCTGTGTGTTCTTTTCAGCTGCGAGCGATCTCTGGATGTTCTGTTCAACTGCGTGCGATCTCTGGGTGTTCTATTCAACTGCAAGCGATCTCTGGATGTTCTGTTCAACTGCGAGCGATCTCTGAGTGTTCTGTTCAGCTGCGAGCGATCTCTGAGTTTTCTTTTCAGCTGCGCGCGATCTCTGTGTGTTCTGCTCAGCTGCGCGCGAGATCTCTGAGTGTTCTGTTCAGCTGCGAGCGATCTCTGTGTGTTCTTTTCAGCTGCGTGTGCGATCTCTGAGTGTTCTGTTCAGCTGCGCGTGATCTCTGAGTGTTCTGTTCAGCTGCGAGCGATCTCTGGATGTTCTGTTCAGCTGCGCGCGATCTCTGTGTGTTCTGCTCAGCTGCGCGCGAGATCTCTGAGTGTTCTGTTCAGCTGCGTGCGATCTCTGGGTGTTCTGTTCAACTGCGAGCGATCTCTGGATGTTCTGTTCAACTGCGAGCGATCTCTGTGTGTTCTTTTCAGCTGCGTGTGCGATCTCTGAGTGTTCTGTTCAGCTGCGCGTGATTTCTGAGTGTTCTGTTCAGCTGCGCGCGATCTCTGGGTGTTCTGTTCAACTGCGAGCGATCTCTGTGTGTTCTTTTCAGCTGTGTGTGCGATCTCTGAGTGTTCTGTTCAGCTGCGTGCGATCTCTGGAAGTTCTGTTCAACTGCGAGCGATCTCTGTGTGTTCTTTTCAGCTGCGTGTGCGATCTCTGAGTGTTCTGTTCAGCTGCGCGTGATCTCTGAGTGTTCTGTTCAGCTGCGCGCGATCTCTGAGTGTTCTGTTCAGCCCCGTTGCAATCTCTGAGTGTTCTGTTCAGCTGCGTGCGATCTCTGAGTGTTCTCTTCAGCTGCGCGAGATCTAAGTGTTCTGTTCAGCCACGGGCGCGATTTCTGAGTGTTCTATTCAGCCGCGCGCACGATCTCTGAGTGTTCTGTTCAGCCGCGCGCGCGATCTCTGGGTGTTCTGATCAGCCGCGCGCGCGATCTCTGAGTGTTCTGTTCAGCCGCGCGCGATCTCTGAGTGTTCTGTTCAGCCGCGAGCGATCTCTGAGTGTTCTGTTCAGCCGCGCGCGATCTCTGAGTGTTCTGTTCAGCCGCGCGCGATCTCTGAGTGTTCTGTTCAGCCGCGCGCGATCTCTGAGTGTTCTGTTCAGCCGCGTGCGATCTCTGAGTGTTCTGTTCAGCTGCGAGCGATCTCTGGGTGTTCTGTTCAGCTGTGCGCGATCTGAGTGTTCTGTTCAGCTGCGCGCGCGATGTCTGAGTGTTGTCTGAGTTCTGAGTGTCTGAGATGTCTGAGTTCTGTTCAGCTGCGTGCGATCTCTGAGTTTTCTGTTCAGCTGCGCGCGCAATCTCTGAGTGTTCTGTTCAGCTGCGCGCGATCTCTGAGTGTTCTGTTCTGCTGCGCGTGCCATCTCTGAGTGTTCTGTTCAGCTGCGAGCGATCTCTGAGTGTTCTGTTCAGCTGCGCGCGATCTGAGTGTTCTGTTCAGCTGCGAGAGATCTCTGAGTGTTCTGTTCAGCTGCGCGCGCGATGTCTGAGTGTTGTCTGAGTTCTGAGTGTCTGAGATGTCTGAGTTCTGTTCAGCTGCGTGCGATCTCTGAGTTTTCTGTTCAGCTGCGCGCGCAATCTCTGAGTGTTCTGTTCAGCTGCGCGCGATCTCGGAGTGTTCTGTTCTGCTGCGCGTGCCATCTCTGAGTGTTCTGTTCAGCTGCGAGCGATCTCTGAGTGTTCTGTTCAGCCGCGCGCGTGATCTCTGAGTGTTCTGTTCAGCTGCGAGCGATCTCTGAGTGTTCTGTTCAGCTGCGAGCGATCTCTGAGTGTTCTGTTCAGCCGCGGGCGCGATCTCTGAGTATTCTGTTCAGCTGCGAACCATTTCTGAGTGTTCTGTTCAGCCGCGGGCGCGATCTCTGAGTGTTCTGTTCAGCTGCGCGCGCAATCTCTGAGTGTTCTGTTCAGCCGCGCGCGCGATCTCTGAGTGTTCTGTTCAGCCACGCGCGCGATCTCTGAGTGTTCTGTTCAGCCGCGCGCGATCTCTGAGTGTTCTGTTCTGCTGCGCGTGCGATCTCTGAGTGTTCTGTTCAGCTGCGCGCGCAATCTCTGAGTGTTCTGTTCACCTGCGTGCGATCTCTGAGTGTTCTGTTCACCTGCGCGTGCGATCTCTGAGTGTTCTGTTCACCTGCGTGCAATCTCCGAGAGTTCTGTTCACCTGCGTGCGATCTCTGAGTGTTCTGTTCACCTGCGTGCAATCTCTGAGTGTCCTGTTCACCTGCGCGTGCGATCTGAGTGTTCTGTTCACCTGCGTGCGATCTCTGAGAGTTCTGTTCACCTGCGTGCGATCTCTGAGTGTTCTGTTCAGCTGCGCGCGATCTCTGAGTGTTCTGTTCAGCTGCGCGCGATCTCTGAGTGTTCTGTTCAGCTGCGCGCGCGATCTCTGAGTGTTCTGTTCACCTGCGCGTGCGATCTCTGAGTGTTCTGTTCACCTGCGTGCGATCTCTGAGAGTTCTGTTCACCTGCGTGCGATCTCTGAGTGTTCTGTTCAGCTGCGCGCGATCTCTGAGTGTTCTGTTCAGCTGCGCGCGCGATGTCTGTGTGTTCTGTTCACCTGTGCGTGCAATCTCTGAGTGTTCTGTTCACCTGCGCGCGATCTCTGAGTGTTTTATTCAGCTGCGCGCGATCTCTGAGTGTTCTGTTCATCCGCGGGCGCGATCTCTGAGTGTTTTGTTCAGCTGCGCGCGCAATCTCTGAGTGTTCTGGTCTGCTGCGTGCGATCTCTGAGTGTTCTGTTCAGCTGCGAGCGATCTCTGAGTTTTCTGTTCAGCTGCGCGCGCGATCTCTGAGTGTTCTGTTCAGCTGCGCGCGATCTCTGAGTGTTCTGTTCAGCTGCGCGCGCGATCTCTGAGTGTTCTGTTCAGCTTCGCGTGATCTCTGAGTGTTCTGTTCAGCTGCGCGCGATCTCTGAGTGTTCTGTTCAGCTGCGTGCGATGTCTGGGTGTTCTGTTCAACTGCGAGCGATCTCTGTGTGTTCTGTTCAGCTGCGCGTGATCTCTGAGTGTTCTGTTCAGCTGCGTGCGATCTCTGAGTGTTCTCTTCAGCTGCGCGAGATCTAAGTGTTCTGTTCAGCCACGGGCGCGATCTCTGAGTGTTCTATTCAGCCGCGCGCACGATCTCTGAGTGTTCTGTTCAGCCGCGCGCGCGATCTCTGGGTGTTCTGTTCAGCTGCGCGCGCGATGTCTGAGTGTTCTGATCAGCCGCGCGCGCGATCTCTGAGTGTTCTGTTCAGCCGCGCGCGATCTCTGAGTGTTCTGTTCAGCTGCGAGCGATCTCTGAGTGTTCTGTTCAGCTGCGAGCGATCTCTAGGTGTTCTGTTCAGCTGTGCGGGATCTCTGAGTGTTCTGTTCAGCTGCGCGCGATCTGAGTGTTCTGTTCAGCTGCGCGCGATCTCTGAGTGTTCTGTTAAGCTGCGCGCGCGATGTCTGAGTGTTCTGTTCAGCTGCGAGCGATCTCTGAGTGTTCTGTTCAGCTGCGAGCGATCTGAGTTTTCTGTTCAGCTGCGCGCGCGATGTCTGAGTGTTCTGTTCAGCCGCGGGCGCGATGTCTGAGTGTTCTGTTCAGCCGCGGGCGCGATGTCTGAGTGTTCTGTTCAGCCGCGCGCGCCATGTCTGAGTGTTCTGTTCAGCCACGTGCGCGATCTCTGAGTGTTCTGTTCAGCTGCGCGCGATCTCTGAGTGTTCTGTTCAGCTGCGAGCGATGTCTGAGTGTTCTGTTCAGCCGCGCGCGCGATCTCTGAGTGTTCTGTTCAGCCGCGCGTGATCTCTGAGTGTTCTGTTCAGCTGCGAGCGATCTCTGAGTGTTCTGTTCAGCTGCGTGCGCGATCTCTGAGTGTTCTGTTCAGCTGCGAGCGATGTCTGAGTGTTCTGTTCAGCCGCGCGTGATCTCTGAGTGTTCTGTTCAGCTGCGAGCGATTTCTAAGTGTTCTGTTCAGCTGTGCGCGCGATCTCTGAGTGTTCTGTTCTGCTGCGCGCGCGATGTGTGAGTGTTCTGTTCAGCTTCGAGCGACCTCTGAGTGTTCTGTTCAGCTGCGAGCGATCTCTGAGTTTTCTGTTCAGCTGCGCGCGATCTCTGAGTGTTCTGTTCAGCTGCGCGCGCGATCTCTGAGTGTTCTGTTCAGCTTCGCGCGCGATCTCTGAGTGTTCTGTTCAGCTGCGCGCGATCTCTGAGTGTTCTGTTCAGCTGCGCGCGATCTCTGGGTGTTCTGTTCAACTGCGAGCGATCTCTGTGTGTTCTGTTCAGCTGCGCGTGATCTCTGAGTGTTCTGTTCAGCTGTGCGCGATCTCTGAGTGTTCTGTTCAGCCCCGCGCGCAATCTCTGAGTGTTCTGTTCAGCTGCGCGCGCGATCTCTGAGTGTTCTGTTCAGCTGCGAGCGATCTCTGAGTGTTCTGTTCAGCTGCGAGCGATCTCTATGTGTTCTGTTCTGCCACGGGCCCGATCTCTAAGTGTCCTGTTCTGCTGCGCGTGCGATCTCTGAGTGTTCTGTTCAGCTGCGAGCGATCTCTGAGTGTTCTGTTCAGCCACGCGCGCGATCTCTGAGTGTTCTGTTCAGCTGCGAGCGATCTCTGAGTGTTCTGTTCTGCCACGGGCCCGATCTCTAAGTGTTCTGTTCTGCTGCGCGTGCGATCTCTGAGTGTTCTGTTCAGCTGCGAGCGATCTCTGAGTGTTCTGTTCAGCCGCGCGCGCGATCTATGGGTGTTCTGTTCAGCTGCGAGCGATCTCTGAGTTTTCTGTTCAGCTGCGCGCGCGATCTGAGTGTTCTGTTCAGCCGCGGGCGCGATCTCTGAGTGTTCTGTTCAGCTGCGTGCGCAATCACTGTGTGTTCTGTTCAGCTGCGCGCGCGATCTGAGTGTTCTGTTCAGCCACGGGCGCGATCTCTGAGTGTTCTGTTCAGCTGCGTGCGCGATCTCTGAGTGTTCTGTTCAGCTGCGCGCGCGATGTCTGAGTGTTCTGTTCAGCTGCGTGCGCGATCTCTGAGTGTTCTGTTCAGCTGCGCGCGCGATGTCTGAGTGTTCTGTTCAGCCGCGCGCGCGATCTCTGAGTGTTCTGTTCAGCTGCGTGCGCGATCTCTGAGTGTTCTGTTCAGCTGCTTGTGATCTCTGAGTGTTCTGTTCAGCTGCGTGCGCGATCTCTGAGTGTTCTGTTCAGCTGCGCGCGCGATGTCTGAGTGTTCTGTTCAGCCGCGCGCGATCTCTGAGTGTTCTGTTCAGCTGCGTGCGCGATCTCTGAGTGTTCTTTTCAGCTGCGCGCGATCTCTGAGTGTTCTGTTCAGCTGCGCGCGATCTGAGTGTTCTGTTCAGCTGCGAGCGATCTCTGAGTGTTCTGTTCAGCCGCGGGCGCGATCTCTGAGTGTTCTGTTCAGCCGGGCGTGCGATCTCTGAGTGCTCTGTTCAGCTGCGCGGGATCTCTGAGTGTTCTGTTCAGCTGCGCGCGATCTGAGTGTTCTGTTCAGCTGCGAGCGATCTCTGAGTGTTCTGTTCAGCCGCGGGCGCGATCTCTGAGTGTTCTGTTCAGCCGGGCGTGCGATCTCTGAGTTTTCTGTTCAGCTGCGAGCGATCTCTGAGTTTTCTGTTCAGCTGCGCGCGCAATCTCTGAGTGTTCTGTTCAGCTGCGCGCGCGATCTCTGAGTGTTCTGTTCAGCTGCGAGCGATCTCTGAGTGTTCTGTTCAGCTGCGCGCGATCTCTAAGTGTTCTGTTCAGCTGCGGGCGATCTCTGGGTGTTCTGTTCTACGGCTCGCGCGATCTCTGAGTGTTCTGTTCAGCTGCGTGCGATCTCTGGGTGTTCTGTTCAACTGCGAGCGATCTCTGTGTGTTCTGCTCAGCTGCGGGCGCGATCTGAGTGTTCTGTTCAGCCACGGGCGCGATCTCTGAGTGTTCTGTTCAGCTGCGAGCGATCTCTGAGTGTTCTGTTCAGCCGCGCGCGCGATCTCTGAGTGTTCTGTTCAGCTGCGCGCGCGATCTCTGAGTGTTCTGTTCAGCTGCGATCGATCTCTGAGTGTTCTGTTCAGCCGCGGGCGCGATCTCTGAGTATTCTGTTCAGCTGCGAACCATTTCTGAGTGTTCTGTTCAGCCGCGGGCGCGATCTCTGAGTGTTCTGTTCAGCTGCGAACCATGTCTGAGTGTTCTGTTCAGCCGCGGGCGCGATCTCTGAGTGTTCTGTTCAGCTGCGCGCGCGATCTCTGAGTGTTCTATTCAGCCGCGCGCGATCTCTGAGTGTTCTGTTCAGCTGCGAGCGATCTCTGAGTTTTCTGTTCAGCTGCGAGCGATCTCTGAGTGTTCTGTTCAGCCACGCGCGCGATCTCTGAGTGTTCTGTTCAGCCGCGCGCGATCTCTGAGTGTTCTGTTCTGCTGCGCGCGCGATGTGTGAGTGTTCTGTTCAGCTTCGAGCGACCTCTGAGTGTTCTGTTCAGCTGCGAGCGATCTCTGAGTTTTCTGTTCAGCTGCGCGCGATCTCTGAGTGTTCTGTTCAGCTGCGCGCGCGATCTCTGAGTGTTCTGTTCAGCTTCGCGTGATCTCTGAGTGTTCTGTTCAGCTGCGCGCGATCTCTGAGTGTTCTGTTCAGCTGAGTGCGATTTCTGGGTGTTCTGTTCAACTGCGAGCGATCTCTGTGTGTTCTGTTCAGCTGCGCGTGATCTCTGAGTGTTCTGTTCAGCTGTGCGCGATCTCTGAGTGTTCTGTTCAGCCCCGTGCGCAATCTCTGAGTGTTCTGTTCAGCTGCGTGCGATCTCTGAGTGTTCTCTTCAGCTGCGCGAGATCTAAGTGTTCTGTTCAGCCACGGGCGCGATCTCTGAGTGTTCTATTCAGCCGCGCGCACGATCTCTGAGTGTTCTGTTCAGCCGCGCGCGCGATCTCTGGGTGTTCTGTTCAGCTGCGCGCGTGATGTCTGAGTGTTCTGATCAGCCGCGCGCGCGATCTCTGAGTGTTCTGTTCAGCCGCGCGCGATCTCTGAGTGTTCTGTTCAGCGGCGAGCGATCTCTGAGTGTTCTGTTCAGCTGCGCGTGCGATCTCTGAGTGTTCTGTTCAGCTGCGAGCGATCTCTAGGTGTTCTGTTCAGCTGTGCGGGATCTCTGAGTGTTCTGTTCAGCTGCGCGCGATCTGAGTGTTCTGTTCAGCTGCGAGCGATCTCTGAGTGTTCTGTTAAGCTGCGCGCGCGATGTCTGAGTGTTCTGTTCAGCTGCGAGCGATCTCTGAGTGTTCTGTTCAGCTGCGAGCGATCTCTGAGTGTTCTGTTCAGCTGCGAGCGATCTGAGTTTTCTGTTCAGCTGCGCGCGCGATGTCTGAGTGTTCTGTTCAGCCGCGGGCGCGATGTCTGAGTGTTCTGTTCAGCCGCGCGCGCCATGTCTGAGTGTTCTGTTCAGCCGCGTGCGCGATCTCTGAGTGTTCTGTTCAGCTGCGCGCGATCTCTGAGTGTTCTGTTCAGCTGCGAGCGATGTCTGAGTGTTCTGTTCAGCCGCGCGCGCGATCTCTGAGTGTTCTGTTCAGCCGCGCGTGATCTCTGAGTGTTCTGTTCAGCTGCGAGCGATCTCTGAGTGTTCTGTTCAGCTGCGTGCGCGATCTCTGAGTGTTCTGTTCAGCTGCGAGCGATGTCTGAGTGTTCTGTTCAGCCGCGCGTGATCTCTGAGTGTTCTGTTCAGCTGCGAGCGATTTCTGAGTGTTCTGTTCAGCTGTGTGCGCGATCTCTGAGTGTTCTGTTCTGCTGCGCGCGCGATGTGTGAGTGTTCTGTTCAGCTTCGAGCGACCTCTGAGTGTTCTGTTCAGCTGCGAGCGATCTCTGAGTTTTCTGTTCAGCTGCGAGCGATCTCTGAGTTTTCTGTTCAGCTGCGCGCGCAATCTCTGAGTGTTCTGTTCAGCTGCGCGCGCGATCTCTGAGTGTTCTGTTCAGCTGCGAGCGATCTCTGAGTGTTCTGTTCAGCTGCGAGCGATCTCTATGTGTTCTGTTCTGCCACGGGCCCGATCTCTAAGTGTCCTGTTCTGCTGCGCGTGCGATCTCTGAGTGTTCTGTTCAGCTGCGAGCGATCTCTGAGTGTCCTGTTCAGCCACGCGCGCGATCTCTGAGTGTTCTGTTCAGCTGCGAGCGATCTCTGAGTGTTCTGTTCTGCCACGGGCCCGATCTCTGAGTGTTCTGTTCAGCTGGGAGCGATCTCTGAGTGTTCTGTTCAGCTGCGAGCGATCTCTGAGTTTTCTGTTCAGCTGGGAGCAATCTCTGAGTGTTCTGTTCAGCTGCGAGCGATCTCTGAGTGTTCTGTTCAGCTGCGAGCGATCTCTGAGTGTTCTGTTCAGCTGCGCGCACGATGTCTGAGTGTTCTGTTCAGCCGCGCGCGCGATCTATGGGTGTTCTGTTCAGCTGCGAGCGATCTCTGAGTTTTCTGTTCAGCTGCGCGCGCGATCTGAGTGTTCTGTTCAGCCACGGGCGCGATCTCTGAGTGTTCTGTTCAGCTGCGTGCGCAATCACTGTGTGTTCTGTTCAGCTGCGCGCGCGATCTGAGTGTTCTGTTCAGCCACGGGCGCGATGTCTGAGTGTTCTGTTCAGCTGCGTGCGCGATCTCTGAGTGTTCTGTTCAGCTGCGCGCGCGATGTCTGAGTGTTCTGTTCAGCCGCGCGCGCGATCTCTGAGTGTTCTGTTCAGCTGCGTGCGCGATCTCTGAGTGTTCTGTTCAGCTGCTTGTGATCTCTGAGTGTTCTGTTCAGCTGCGTGCGCGATCTCTGAGTTTTCTGTTCAGCTGCGCGCGCGATCTGAGTGTTCTGTTCAGCCACGGGCGCGATCTCTGAGTGTTCTGTTCAGCTGCGTGCGCAATCACTGTGTGTTCTGTTCAGCTGCGCGCGCGATCTGAGTGTTCTGTTCAGCCACGGGCGCGATCTCTGAGTGTTCTGTTCAGCTGCGTGCGCGATCTCTGAGTGTTCTGTTCAGCTGCGCGCGCGATGTCTGAGTGTTCTGTTCAGCTGCGTGCGCGATCTCTGAGTGTTCTGTTCAGCTGCGCGCGCGATGTCTGAGTGTTCTGTTCAGCCGCGCGCGCGATCTCTGAGTGTTCTGTTCAGCTGCGTGCGCGATCTCTGAGTGTTCTGTTCAGCTGCTTGTGATCTCTGAGTGTTCTGTTCAGCTGCGTGCGCGATCTCTGAGTGTTCTGTTCAGCTGCGCGCGCGATGTCTGAGTGTTCTGTTCAGCCGCGCGCGATCTCTGAGTGTTCTGTTCAGCTGCGTGCGCGATCTCTGAGTGTTCTGTTCAGCTGCGCGCGATCTCTGAGTGTTCTGTTCAGCTGCGCGCGATCTGAGTGTTCTGTTCAGCTGCGAGCGATCTCTGAGTGTTCTGTTCAGCCGCGGGCGCGATCTCTGAGTGTTCTGTTCAGCCGGGCGTGCGATCTCTGAGTGCTCTGTTCAGCTGCGCGGGATCTCTGAGTGTTCTGTTCAGCTGCGCGCGATCTGAGTGTTCTGTTCAGCTGCGAGCGATCTCTGAGTGTTCTGTTCAGCCGCGGGCGCGATCTCTGAGTGTTCTGTTCAGCCGGGCGTGCGATCTCTGAGTGCTCTGTTCAGCTGCGCGCGATCTCTAAGTGTTCTGTTCAGCTGCGGGCGATCTCTGGGTGTTCTGTTCTACGGCTCGCGCGATCTCTGAGTGTTCTGTTCAGCTGCGTGCGATCTCTGGGTGTTCTGTTCAACTGCGAGCGATCTCTGTGTGTTCTGCTCAGCTGCGGGCGCGATCTGAGTGTTCTGTTCAGCCACGGGCGCGATCTCTGAGTGTTCTGTTCAGCTGCGAGCGATCTCTGAGTGTTCTGTTCAGCCGCGCGCGCGATCTCTGAGTGTTCTGTTCAGCTGCGCGCGCGATCTCTGAGTGTTCTGTTCAGCTGCGATCGATCTCTGAGTGTTCTGTTCAGCCGCGGGCGCGATCTCTGAGTATTCTGTTCAGCTGCGAACCATTTCTGAGTGTTCTGTTCAGCCGCGGGCGCGATCTCTGAGTGTTCTGTTCAGCTGCGAACCATGTCTGAGTGTTTTGTTCAGCCGCGGGCGCGATCTCTGAGTGTTCTGTTCAGCTGCGCGCGCGATCTCTGAGTGTTCTATTCAGCCGCGCGCGATCTCTGAGTGTTCTGTTCAGCTGCGAGCGATCTCTGAGTTTTCTGTTCAGCTGCGAGCGATCTCTGAGTGTTCTGTTCAGCCACGCGCGCGATCTCTGAGTGTTCTGTTCAGCCGCGCGCGATCTCTGAGTGTTCTGTTCTGCTGCGCGCGCGATGTGTGAGTGTTCTGTTCAGCTTCGAGCGACCTCTGAGTGTTCTGTTCAGCTGCGAGCGATCTCTGAGTTTTCTGTTCAGCTGCGCGCGATCTCTGAGTGTTCTGTTCAGCTGCGCGCGCGATCTCTGAGTGTTCTGTTCAGCTTCGCGTGATCTCTGAGTGTTCTGTTCAGCTGCGCGCGATCTCTGAGTGTTCTGTTCAGCTGCGTGCGATTTCTGGGTGTTCTGTTCAACTGCGAGCGATCTCTGTGTGTTCTGTTCAGCTGCGCGTGATCTCTGAGTGTTCTGTTCAGCTGTGCGCGATCTCTGAGTGTTCTGTTCAGCCCCGTGTGCAATCTCTGAGTGTTCTGTTCAGCTGCGTGCGATCTCTGAGTGTTCTCTTCAGCTGCGCGAGATCTGAGTGTTCTGTTCAGCCACGGGCGCGATCTCTGAGTGTTCTATTCAGCCGCGCGCACGATCTCTGAGTGTTCTGTTCAGCCGCGCGCGCGATCTCTGGGTGTTCTGTTCAGCTGCGCGCGTGATGTCTGAGTGTTCTGATCAGCCGCGCGCGCGATCTCTGAGTGTTCTGTTCAGCCGCGCGCGATCTCTGAGTGTTCTGTTCAGCGGCGAGCGATCTCTGAGTGTTCTGTTCAGCTGCGCGTGCGATCTCTGAGTGTTCTGTTCAGCTGCGAGCGATCTCTAGGTGTTCTGTTCAGCTGTGCGGGATCTCTGAGTGTTCTGTTCAGCTGCGCGCGATCTGAGTGTTCTGTTCAGCTGCGAGCGATCTCTGAGTGTTCTGTTAAGCTGCGCGCGCGATGTCTGAGTGTTCTGTTCAGCTGCGAGCGATCTCTGAGTGTTCTGTTCAGCTGCGAGCGATCTCTGAGTGTTCTGTTCAGCTGCGAGCGATCTGAGTTTTCTGTTCAGCTGCGCGCGCGATGTCTGAGTGTTCTGTTCAGCCGCGGGCGCGATGTCTGAGTGTTCTGTTCAGCCGCGCGCGCCATGTCTGAGTGTTCTGTTCAGCCGCGTGCGCGATCTCTGAGTGTTCTGTTCAGCTGCGCGCGATCTCTGAGTGTTCTGTTCAGCTGCGAGCGATGTCTGAGTGTTCTGTTCAGCCGCGCGCGCGATCTCTGAGTGTTCTGTTCAGCCGCGCGTGATCTCTGAGTGTTCTGTTCAGCTGCGAGCGATCTCTGAGTGTTCTGTTCAGCTGCGTGCGCGATCTCTGAGTGTTCTGTTCAGCTGCGAGCGATGTCTGAGTGTTCTGTTCAGCCGCGCGTGATCTCTGAGTGTTCTGTTCAGCTGCGAGCGATTTCTGAGTGTTCTGTTCAGCTGTGTGCGCGATCTCTGAGTGTTCTGTTCTGCTGCGCGCGCGATGTGTGAGTGTTCTGTTCAGCTTCGAGCGACCTCTGAGTGTTCTGTTCAGCTGCGAGCGATCTCTGAGTTTTCTGTTCAGCTGCGAGCGATCTCTGAGTTTTCTGTTCAGCTGCGCGCGCAATCTCTGAGTGTTCTGTTCAGCTGCGCGCGCGATCTCTGAGTGTTCTGTTCAGCTGCGAGCGATCTCTGAGTGTTCTGTTCAGCTGCGAGCGATCTCTATGTGTTCTGTTCTGCCACGGGCCCGATCTCTAAGTGTCCTGTTCTGCTGCGCGTGCGATCTCTGAGTGTTCTGTTCAGCTGCGAGCGATCTCTGAGTGTTCTGTTCAGCCACGCGCGCGATCTCTGAGTGTTCTGTTCAGCTGCGAGCGATCTCTGAGTGTTCTGTTCTGCCACGGGCCCGATCTCTAAGTGTTCTGTTCTGCTGCGCGTGCGATCTCTGAGTGTTCTGTTCAGCTGCGAGCGATCTCTGAGTGTTCTGTTCAGCCACGCGCGCGATCTCTGAGTGTTCTGTTCAGCTGGGAGCGATCTCTGAGTGTTCTGTTCAGCTGCGAGCGATCTCTGAGTTTTCTGTTCAGCTGGGAGCAATCTCTGAGTGTTCTGTTCAGCTGCGAGCGATCTCTGAGTGTTCTGTTCAGCTGCGAGCGATCTCTGAGTTTTCTGTTCAGCTGCGCGCACGATGTCTGAGTGTTCTGTTCAGCCGCGCGCGCGATCTATGGGTGTTCTGTTCAGCTGCGAGCGATCTCTGAGTTTTCTGTTCAGCTGCGCGCGCGATCTGAGTGTTCTGTTCAGCCACGGGCGCGATCTCTGAGTGTTCTGTTCAGCTGCGTGCGCAATCACTGTGTGTTCTGTTCAGCTGCGCGCGCGATCTGAGTGTTCTGTTCAGCCACGGGCGCGATCTCTGAGTGTTCTGTTCAGCTGCGTGCGCGATCTCTGAGTGTTCTGTTCAGCTGCGCGCGCGATGTCTGAGTGTTCTGTTCAGCTGCGTGCGCGATCTCTGAGTGTTCTGTTCAGCTGCGCGCGCGATGTCTGAGTGTTCTGTTCAGCTGCTTGTGATCTCTGAGTGTTCTGTTCAGCTGCGTGCGCGATCTCTGAGTGTTCTGTTCAGCTGCGCGCGCGATGTCTGAGTGTTCTGTTCAGCCGCGCGCGATCTCTGAGTGTTCTGTTCAGCCGCGCGCGATCTCTGAGTGTTCTGTTCAGCTGCGTGCGCGATCTCTGAGTGTTCTGTTCAGCTGCGCGCGATCTCTGAGTGTTCTGTTCAGCTGCGCGCGATCTGAGTGTTCTGTTCAGCTGCGAGCGATCTCTGAGTGTTCTGTTCAGCCGCGGGCGCGATCTCTGAGTGTTCTGTTCAGCCGGGCGTGCGATCTCTGAGTGCTCTGTTCAGCTGCGCGGGATCTCTGAGTGTTCTGTTCAGCTGCGCGCGATCTGAGTGTTCTGTTCAGCTGCGAGCGATCTCTGAGTGTTCTGTTCAGCCGCGGGCGCGATCTCTGAGTGTTCTGTTCAGCCGCGGGCGCGATCTCTGAGTGCTCTGTTCAGCTGCGCGCGATCTCTAAGTGTTCTGTTCAGCTGCGGGCGATCTCTGGGTGTTCTGTTCTACGGCTCGCGCGATCTCTGAGTGTTCTGTTCAGCTGCGTGCGATCTCTGGGTGTTCTGTTCAACTGCGAGCGATCTCTGTGTGTTCTGCTCAGCTGCGGGCGCGATCTGAGTGTTCTGTTCAGCCACGGGCGCGATCTCTGAGTGTTCTGTTCAGCTGCGAGCGATCTCTGAGTGTTCTGTTCAGCCGCGCGCGCGATCTCTGAGTGTTCTGTTCAGCTGCGCGCGCGATCTCTGAGTGTTCTGTTCAGCTGCGATCGATCTCTGAGTTTTCTGTTCAGCTGCACGCGATCTCTGAGTTTTCTGTTCAGCTGCGCGCGATCTCTGAGTGTTCTGTTCAGCTGCCTGCGCGATCTCTGAGTGTTCTGTTCTGCTGCGTGTGCGATCTCTGAGTGTTCTGTTCTGCTGCGCGTGCGATCTCTGAGTGTTCTGTTCAGCTGCGAGCGATCTCTGAGTTTTCTGTTCAGCTGCGAGCGATCTCTGAGTGTTCTGTTCAGCTGCGCGCGCGATCTCTGAGTGTTCTGTTCAGCTGCGAGCGATCTCTGAGTGTTCTGTTCAGCTGCGAGCGATCTCTGAGTGTTCTGTTCAGCCGCGGGCGCGATCTCTGAGTATTCTGTTCAGCTGCGAACCATTTCTGAGTGTTCTGTTCAGCCGCGGGCGCGATCTCTGAGTGTTCTGTTCAGCTGCGAACCATGTCTGAGTGTTCTGTTCAGCCGCGGGCGCGATCTCTGAGTGTTCTGTTCAGCTGCGCGCGCGATCTCTGAGTGTTCTGTTCAGCCGCGCGCGATCTCTGAGTGTTCTGTTCAGCTGCGAGCGATCTCTGAGTTTTCTGTTCAGCTGCGAGCGATCTCTGAGTGTTCTGTTCAGCCACGCGCGCGATCTCTGAGTGTTCTGTTCAGCTGCGAGCGATCTCTGAGTTTTCTGTTCAGCTGCGAGCGATCTCTGAGTGTTCTGTTCAGCCACGCGCGCGATCTCTGAGTGTTCTGTTCAGCTGCGAGCGATGTCTGAGTGTTCTGTTCAGCCGCGCGTGATCTCTGAGTGTTCTGTTCAGCTGCGAGCGATTTCTGAGTGTTCTGTTCAGCTGTGTGCGCGATCTCTGAGTGTTCTGTTCTGCTGCGCGCGCGATGTGTGAGTGTTCTGTTCAGCTTCGAGCGACCTCTGAGTGTTCTGTTCAGCTGCGAGCGATCTCTGAGTTTTCTGTTCAGCTGCGAGCGATCTCTGAGTTTTCTGTTCAGCTGCGCGCGCAATCTCTGAGTGTTCTGTTCAGCTGCGCGCGCGATCTCTGAGTGTTCTGTTCAGCTGCGAGCGATCTCTGAGTGTTCTGTTCAGCTGCGAGCGATCTCTATGTGTTCTGTTCTGCCACGGGCCCGATCTCTAAGTGTCCTGTTCTGCTGCGCGTGCGATCTCTGAGTGTTCTGTTCAGCTGCGAGCGATCTCTGAGTGTTCTGTTCAGCCACGCGCGCGATCTCTGAGTGTTCTGTTCAGCTGCGAGCGATCTCTGAGTGTTCTGTTCTGCCACGGGCCCGATCTCTAAGTGTTCTGTTCTGCTGCGCGTGCGATCTCTGAGTGTTCTGTTCAGCTGCGAGCGATCTCTGAGTGTTCTGTTCAGCCACGCGCGCGATCTCTGAGTGTTCTGTTCAGCTGGGAGCGATCTCTGAGTGTTCTGTTCAGCTGCGAGCGATCTCTGAGTTTTCTGTTCAGCTGGGAGCAATCTCTGAGTGTTCTGTTCAGCTGCGAGCGATCTCTGAGTGTTCTGTTCAGCTGCGAGCGATCTCTGAGTTTTCTGTTCAGCTGCGCGCACGATGTCTGAGTGTTCTGTTCAGCCGCGCGCGCGATCTATGGGTGTTCTGTTCAGCTGCGAGCGATCTCTGAGTTTTCTGTTCAGCTGCGCGCGCGATCTGAGTGTTCTGTTCAGCCACGGGCGCGATCTCTGAGTGTTCTGTTCAGCTGCGTGCGCAATCACTGTGTGTTCTGTTCAGCTGCGCGCGCGATCTGAGTGTTCTGTTCAGCCACGGGCGCGATCTCTGAGTGTTCTGTTCAGCTGCGTGCGCGATCTCTGAGTGTTCTGTTCAGCTGCGCGCGCGATGTCTGAGTGTTCTGTTCAGCTGCGTGCGCGATCTCTGAGTGTTCTGTTCAGCTGCGCGCGCGATGTCTGAGTGTTCTGTTCAGCTGCTTGTGATCTCTGAGTGTTCTGTTCAGCTGCGTGCGCGATCTCTGAGTGTTCTGTTCAGCTGCGCGCGCGATGTCTGAGTGTTCTGTTCAGCCGCGCGCGATCTCTGAGTGTTCTGTTCAGCTGCGTGCGCGATCTCTGAGTGTTCTGTTCAGCTGCGCGCGATCTCTGAGTGTTCTGTTCAGCTGCGCGCGATCTGAGTGTTCTGTTCAGCTGCGAGCGATCTCTGAGTGTTCTGTTCAGCCGCGGGCGCGATCTCTGAGTGTTCTGTTCAGCCGGGCGTGCGATCTCTGAGTGCTCTGTTCAGCTGCGCGGGATCTCTGAGTGTTCTGTTCAGCTGCGCGCGATCTGAGTGTTCTGTTCAGCTGCGAGCGATCTCTGAGTGTTCTGTTCAGCCGCGGGCGCGATCTCTGAGTGTTCTGTTCAGCCGCGGGCGCGATCTCTGAGTGCTCTGTTCAGCTGCGCGCGATCTCTAAGTGTTCTGTTCAGCTGCGGGCGATCTCTGGGTGTTCTGTTCTACGGCTCGCGCGATCTCTGAGTGTTCTGTTCAGCTGCGTGCGATCTCTGGGTGTTCTGTTCAACTGCGAGCGATCTCTGTGTGTTCTGCTCAGCTGCGGGCGCGATCTGAGTGTTCTGTTCAGCCACGGGCGCGATCTCTGAGTGTTCTGTTCAGCTGCGAGCGATCTCTGAGTGTTCTGTTCAGCCGCGCGCGCGATCTCTGAGTGTTCTGTTCAGCTGCGCGCGCGATCTCTGAGTGTTCTGTTCAGCTGCGATCGATCTCTGAGTTTTCTGTTCAGCTGCACGCGATCTCTGAGTTTTCTGTTCAGCTGCGCGCGATCTCTGAGTGTTCTGTTCAGCTGCCTGCGCGATCTCTGAGTGTTCTGTTCTGCTGCGTGTGCGATCTCTGAGTGTTCTGTTCTGCTGCGCGTGCGATCTCTGAGTGTTCTGTTCAGCTGCGAGCGATCTCTGAGTGTTCTGTTCAGCTGCGCGCGCGATCTCTGAGTGTTCTGTTCAGCTGCGAGCGATCTCTGAGTGTTCTGTTCAGCTGCGAGCGATCTCTGAGTGTTCTGTTCAGCCGCGGGCGCGATCTCTGAGTATTCTGTTCAGCTGCGAACCATTTCTGAGTGTTCTGTTCAGCCGCGGGCGCGATCTCTGAGTGTTCTGTTCAGCTGCGAACCATGTCTGAGTGTTCTGTTCAGCCGCGGGCGCAATCTCTGAGTGTTCTGTTCAGCTGCGCGCGCGATCTCTGAGTGTTCTGTTCAGCCGCGCGCGATCTCTGAGTGTTCTGTTCAGCTGCGAGCGATCTCTGAGTTTTCTGTTCAGCTGCGAGCGATCTCTGAGTGTTCTGTTCAGCCACGCGCGCGATCTCTGAGTGTTCTGTTCAGCCGCGCGCGATCTCTGAGTGTTCTGTTCTGCTGCGCGTGCGATCTCTGAGTGCTCTGTTCAGCTGCGCGCGCAATCTCTGAGTGTTCTGTTCTCCTGCGCGTGCGATCTCTGAGTGTTCTGTTCACCTGCGTGCAATCTCCGAGAGTTCTGTTCACCTGCGTGCGATCTCTGAGTGTTCTGTTCACCTGCGTGCGATCTCTGAGTGTCCTGTTCACCTGCACGTGCGATCTCTGAGTGTTCTGTTCACCTGCGTGCGATCTCTGAGAGTTCTGTTCACCTGCGTGCGATCTCTGAGTGTTCTGTTCACCTGCGCGTGCGATCTGAGTGTTCTGTTCACCTGCGCGTGATCTCTGAGTGTTCTGTTCACCTGCGTGCGATCTCTGAGTGTTCTGTTCACCTGCGTGCGATCTCTGAGTGTCCTGTTCACCTGCGCGTGCGATCTCTGAGTGTTCTGTTCACCTGCGTGCGGTCTCTGAGAGTTCTGTTCTCCTGCGTGCGATCTCTGAGTGTTCTGTTCACCTGCGCGTGCGATCTCTGAGTGTTCTGTTCACCTGCGCGTGATCTCTGAGTGTTCTGTTCAGCTGCGCGCAATCTCTGAGTGTTCTGTTCAGCTGCGCGCGATCTCTGAGTGTTCTGTTCAGCTGCGCGCGCGATCTCTGAGTGTTCTGTTCACCTGCGCGTGCAATCTCTGAGTGTTCTGTTCACCTGCGCGCGATCTCTGAGTGTTTTATTCAGCTGCGCGCGATCTCTGAGTGTTCTGTTCAGCCGCGGGCGCGATCTCTGAGTGTTTTGTTCAGCTGCGCGCGCAATCTCTGAGTGTTCTGGTCTGCTGCGTGCGATCTCTGAGTGTTCTGTTCAGCTGCGAGCGATCTCTGAGTGTTCTGTTTAGCCGCGGGCGCGATCTCTGTGTGTTCTGTTCAGCTGCACGCGGGATCCCTGAGTGTTCTGTTCAGCTGCGCGCGATCTGAGTGTTCGGTTCAGCCGGGGGCGCGATCTCTGAGTGTTCTGTTCAGCTGCGAGCGATCCCTGAGTTTTCTGTTCAGCTGCGCGCGCGATCTCTGAGTGTTCTGTTCAGCTGCGCGCGATCTCTGAGTGTTCTGTTCAGCTGCGCGCGCGATCTCTGAGTGTTCTGTTCAGCTGCGCGCGATCTCTGAGTGTTCTGTTCAGCTGCGCGCGATCTCTGAGTGTTCGGTTCAGCTGCGCGCGATCTCTGAGTGTTCTGTTCAGCTGCGGACGATCTCTGAGTTTTCTATTCAGCTGCAGACGATCTCTGAGTGTTCTGTTCAGTTGCGCGCGATCTCTGAGTGTTCTGTTCTGCTGCGCGCGATCTCTGAGTGTTCTATTCAGCTGCGGACGATCTCTGAGTGTTCTATTCAGCTGCGGACGATCTCTAAGTGTTCTATTCAGCTGCGGACGATCTCTGAGTGTTCTGGTCTGCTGCGCGTGCGATCTCTGAGTGTTCTGTTCAGCTGCGCGCGATCTCTGAGTGTTCTGTTCAGCTGCGCACGCGATCTCTGAGTGTTCTGTTCAGCTGCGCGTGCGGTCTCTGGGTGTTCTGTTCAGCTGCGAGCGATCTCTGAGTGTTCTGTTTAGCCGCGGGCGCGATCTCTGTGTGTTCTGTTCAGCTGCACGCGGGATCCCTGAGTGTTCTGTTCAGCTGCGCGCGATCTGAGTGTTCGGTTCAGCCGGGGGCGCGATCTCTGAGTGTTCTGTTCAGCTGCGAGCGATCTCTGAGTTTTCTGTTCAGCTGCGCGCGCGATCTCTGAGTGTTCTGTTCAGCTGCGAGCGATCTCTGAGTGTTCTGTTCAGCCGCGGGCGCGATCTCTGAGTGTTCTGTTCAGCCGGGCGTGCGATCTCTGAGTGCTCTGTTCAGCTGCGCGGGATCTCTGAGTGTTCTGTTCAGCTGCGCGCGATCTGAGTGTTCTGTTCAGCTGCGAGCGATCTCTGAGTGTTCTGTTCAGCCGCGGGCGCGATCTCTGAGTGTTCTGTTCAGCCGGGCGTGCGATCTCTGAGTGCTCTGTTCAGCTGCGCGCGATCTCTAAGTGTTCTGTTCAGCTGCGGGCGATCTCTGGGTGTTCTGTTCTACGGCTCGCGCGATCTCTGAGTGTTCTGTTCAGCTGCGTGCGATCTCTGGGTGTTCTGTTCAACTGCGAGCGATCTCTGTGTGTTCTGCTCAGCTGCGGGCGCGATCTGAGTGTTCTGTTCAGCCACGGGCGCGATCTCTGAGTGTTCTGTTCAGCTGCGAGCGATCTCTGAGTGTTCTGTTCAGCCGCGCGCGCGATCTCTGAGTGTTCTGTTCAGCTGCGCGCGCGATCTCTGAGTGTTCTGTTCAGCTGCGATCGATCTCTGAGTTTTCTGTTCAGCTGCACGCGATCTCTGAGTTTTCTGTTCAGCTGCGCGCGATCTCTGAGTGTTCTGTTCAGCTGCCCGCGCGATCTCTGAGTGTTCTGTTCTGCTGCGTGTGCGATCTCTGAGTGTTCTGTTCTGCTGCGCGTGCGATCTCTGAGTGTTCTGTTCAGCTGCGAGCGATCTCTGAGTGTTCTGTTCAGCTGCGAGCGATCTCTGAGTGTTCTGTTCAGCTGCGCGCGCGATCTCTGAGTGTTCTGTTCAGCTGCGAGCGATCTCTGAGTGTTCTGTTCAGCTGCGAGCGATGTCTGAGTGTTCTGTTCAGCTGCGAGCGATCTCTGAGTGTTCTGTTCTGCTGCGCGTGCGATGTCTGAGTGTTCTGTTCAGCTGCGCGCGCGATGTCTGAGTGTTCTGTTCAGCTACGCGCGATCTCTGAGTGTTCTGTTCAGCCGCGGGCGCGATCTCTGAGTATTCTGTTCAGCTGCGAACCATTTCTGAGTGTTCTGTTCAGCCGCGGGCGCGATCTCTGAGTGTTCTGTTCAGCTGCGAACCATGTCTGAGTGTTCTGTTCAGCCGCGGGCGCGATCTCTGAGTGTTCTGTTCAGCTGCGCGCGCGATCTCTGAGTGTTCTGTTCAGCCGCGCGCGATCTCTGAGTGTTCTGTTCAGCTGCGAGCGATCTCTGAGTTTTCTGTTCAGCTGCGAGCGATCTCTGAGTGTTCTGTTCAGCCACGCGCGCGATCTCTGAGTGTTCTGTTCAGCCGCGCGCGATCTCTGAGTGTTCTGTTCTGCTGCGCGTGCGATCTCTGAGTGCTCTGTTCAGCTGCGCGCGCAATCTCTGAGTGTTCTGTTCTCCTGCGCGTGCGATCTCTGAGTGTTCTGTTCACCTGCGTGCAATCTCCGAGAGTTCTGTTCACCTGCGTGCGATCTCTGAGTGTTCTGTTCACCTGCGTGCGATCTCTGAGTGTCCTGTTCACCTGCACGTGCGATCTCTGAGTGTTCTGTTCACCTGCGTGCGATCTCTGAGAGTTCTGTTCACCTGCGTGCGATCTCTGAGTGTTCTGTTCACCTGCGCGTGCGATCTGAGTGTTCTGTTCACCTGCGCGTGATCTCCGAGTGTTCTGTTCACCTGCGTGCGATCTCTGAGTGTTCTGTTCACCTGCGTGCGATCTCTGAGTGTCCTGTTCACCTGCGCGTGCGATCTCTGAGTGTTCTGTTCACCTGCGTGCGATCTCTGAGAGTTCTGTTCTCCTGCGTGCGATCTCTGAGTGTTCTGTTCACCTGCGCGTGCGATCTCTGAGTGTTCTGTTCACCTGCGCGTGATCTCTGAGTGTTCTGTTCAGCTGCGCGCAATCTCTGAGTGTTCTGTTCAGCTGCGCGCGATCTCTGAGTGTTCTGTTCAGCTGCGCGCGCGATCTCTGAGTGTTCTGTTCACCTGCGCGTGCAATCTCTGAGTGTTCTGTTCACCTGCGCGCGATCTCTGAGTGTTTTATTCAGCTGCGCGCGATCTCTGAGTGTTCTGTTCAGCCGCGGGCGCGATCTCTGAGTGTTTTGTTCAGCTGCGCGCGCAATCTCTGAGTGTTCTGGTCTGCTGCGTGCGATCTCTGAGTGTTCTGTTCAGCTGCGAGCGATCTCTGAGTGTTCTGTTTAGCCGCGGGCGCGATCTCTGTGTGTTCTGTTCAGCTGCACGCGGGATCCCTGAGTGTTCTGTTCAGCTGCGCGCGATCTGAGTGTTCGGTTCAGCCGGGGGCGCGATCTCTGAGTGTTCTGTTCAGCTGCGAGCGATCTCTGAGTTTTCTGTTCAGCTGCGCGCGCGATCTCTGAGTGTTCTGTTCAGCTGCGCGCGATCTCTGAGTGTTCTGTTCAGCTGCGCGCGCGATCTCTGAGTGTTCTGTTCAGCTGCGCGCGATCTCTGAGTGTTCTATTCAGCTGCGCGCGATCTCTGAGTGTTCGGTTCAGCTGCGCGCGATCTCTGAGTGTTCTGTTCAGCTGCGGACGATCTCTGAGTTTTCTATTCAGCTGCAGACGATCTCTGAGTGTTCTGTTCAGTTGCGCGCGATCTCTGAGTGTTCTGTTCTGCTGCGCGCGATCTCTGAGTGTTCTATTCAGCTGCGGACGATCTCTGAGTGTTCTATTCAGCTGCGGACGATCTCTAAGTGTTCTATTCAGCTGCGGACGATCTCTGAGTGTTCTGGTCTGCTGCGCGTGCGATCTCTGAGTGTTCTGTTCAGCTGCGCGCGATCTCTGAATGTTCTGTTCAGCTGCGCACGCGATCTCTGAGTGTTCTGTTCTGCTGCGCGTGCGGTCTCTGGGTGTTCTGTTCAGCTGCGAGCGATCTCTGAGTGTTCTGTTCAGCTGCGAGCGATCTCTGAGTGTTCTGTTCAGCTGCGCGCGCGATCTCTGAGTGTTCTGTTCTGCTGCGCGTGCGATCTCTGAGTGTTCTGTTCAGCTGCGAGCGATCTCTGAGTGTTCTGTTCAGCTGGGAGCGATCTCTGAGTGTTCTGTTCAGCCGCGGGCGCGATCTCTGAGTATTCTGTTCAGCTGCGAACCATTTCTGAGTGTTCTGTTCAGCCGCGGGCGCGATCTCTGAGTGTTCTGTTCAGCTGCGAACCATGTCTGAGTGTTCTGTTCAGCCGCGGGCGCGATCTCTGAGTGTTCTGTTCAGCTGCGCGCGCGATCTCTGAGTGTTCTGTTCAGCCGCGCGCGATCTCTGAGTGTTCTGTTCAGCTGCGAGCGATCTCTGAGTTTTCTGTTCAGCTGCGAGCGATCTCTGAGTGTTCTGTTCAGCCACGCGCGCGATCTCTGAGTGTTCTGTTCAGCCGTGCGCGAGATCTCTGAGTGTTCTGTTCTGCTGCGCGTGCGATCTCTGAGTGTTCTGTTCAGCTTCGCGCGCAATCTCTGAGTGTTCTGTTCACCTGCGCGTGCGATCTCTGAGTGTTCTGTTCACCTGCGTGCAATCTCCGAGAGTTCTGTTCACCTGCGTGCGATCTCTGAGTGTTCTGTTCACCTGCGTGCGATCTCTGAGTGTCCTGTTCACCTGCGCGTGCGATCTCTGAGTGTTCTGTTCACCTGCGTGCGATCTCTGAGAGTTCTGTTCACCTGCGTGCGATCTCTGAGTGTTCTGTTCACCTGCGCGTGCGATCTCTGAGTGTTCTGTTCACCTGCGCGTGATCTCTGAGTGTTCTGTTCAGCTGCGCGCAATCTCTGAGTGTTCTGTTCAGCTGCGCGCGATCTCTGAGTGTTCTGTTCAGCTGCGCGCGCGATCTCTGAGTGTTCTGTTCACCTGCGCGTGCAATCTCTGAGTGTTCTGTTCACCTGCGCGCGATCTCTGAGTGTTTTATTCAGCTGCGCGCGATCTCTGAGTGTTCTGTTCAGCCGCGGGCGCGATCTCTGAGTGTTTTGTTCAGCTGCGCGCGCAATCTCTGAGTGTTCTGGTCTGCTGCGTGTGATCTCTGAGTGTTCTGTTCAGCTGCGAGCGATCTCTGAGTGTTCTGTTTAGCCGCGGGCGCGATCTCTGTGTGTTCTGTTCAGCTGCACGCGGGATCCCTGAGTGTTCTGTTCAGCTGCGCGCGATCTGAGTGTTCGGTTCAGCCGGGGGCGCGATCTCTGAGTGTTCTGTTCAGCTGCGAGCGATCTCTGAGTGTTCTGTTCAGTTGCGCGCGCGATCTCTGAGTGCTCTGTTCAGCTGCGCGCGATCTCTGAGTGTTCTGTTCAGCTGCGCGCGATCTCTGAGTGTTCTGTTCAGCTGCGCGCGATCTCTGAGTGTTCTGTTCAGCTGCGCGCGCGATCTCTGAGTGTTCTGTTCAGCTGCGCGCGATCTCTGAGTGTTCTGTTCAGCTGCGCGCGATCTCTGAGTGTTCTGTTCAGCTGCGGACGATCTCTGAGTTTTCTATTCAGCTGCAGACGATCTCTGAGTGTTCTGTTCAGTTGCGCGCGATCTCTGAGTGTTCTATTCAGCTGCGGACGATCTCTGAGTGTTCTATTCAGCTGCGGACGATCTCTGAGTGTTCTGGTCTGCTGCGCGTGCGCAATCTCTGAGTGTTCTGTTCAGCCGCGTGCGATCTCTGAGTGTTCTGTTCAGCTGCGCACGCGATCTCTGAGTGTTCTGTTCAGCTGCGCACGCGATCTCTGAGTGTTCTGTTCTGCTGCGCGAGCGGTCTCTGGGTGTTCTGTTCAGCTGCGAGCGATGTCTGAGTGTTCTGTTCAGCTGCGAGCGATCTCTGAGTGTTCTGTTCAGCTGCGCGCGCGATCTCTGAGTGTTCTGTTCTGCTGCGAGCGATCTCTGAGTGTTCTGTTCAGCCGCGGGCGCGATCTCTGAGTATTCTGTTCAGCTGCGAACCATTTCTGAGTGTTCTGTTCAGCCGCGGGCGCGATCTCTGAGTGTTCTGTTCAGCTGCGAACCATGTCTGAGTGTTCTGTTCAGCCGCGGGCGCGATCTCTGAGTGTTCTGTTCAGCTGCGCGCGCGATCTCTGAGTGTTCTGTTCAGCCGCGCGCGATCTCTGAGTGTTCTGTTCAGCTGCGAGCGATCTCTGAGTGTTCTGTTCAGCCACGCGCGCGATCTCTGAGTGTTCTGTTCAGCCACGCGCGCGATCTCTGAGTGTTCTGTTCAGCTGCGAGCGATCTCTGAGTGTTCTGTTCAGCCGCGGGCGCGATCTCTGAGTGTTCTGTTCAGCTGCGCGCGCGATCTCTGAGTGTTCTGTTCAGCCGCGCGCGATCTCTGAGTGTTCTGTTCAGCTGCGAGCGATCTCTGAGTTTTCTGTTCAGCTGCGAGCGATCTCTGAGTGTTCTGTTCAGCCACGCGCGCGATCTCTGAGTGTTCTGTTCAGCCACGCGCGCGATCTCTGAGTGTTCTGTTCAGCCGCGCGCGATCTCTGAGTGTTCTGTTCTGCTGCGCGTGCGATCTCTGAGTGTTCTGTTCAGATGCGCGCGCAATCTCTGAGTGTTCTGTTCACCTGCGCGTGCGATCTCTGAGTGTTCTGTTCACCTGCGTGCAATCTCCGAGAGTTCTGTTCACCTGCGTGCGATCTCTGAGTGTTCTGTTCACCTGCGTGCGATCTCTGAGTGTTCTGTTCACCTGCGTGCGATCTCTGAGTGTTCTGTTCACCTGCGTGCGATCTCTGAGAGTTCTGTTCACCTGCGTGCGATCTCTGAGTGTTCTGTTCACCTGCGCGTGCGATCTCTGAGTGTTCTGTTCACCTGCGCGTGATCTCTGAGTGTTCTGTTCAGCTGCGCGCAATCTCTGAGTGTTCTGTTCAGCTGCGCGCGATCTCTGAGTGTTCTGTTCAGCTGCGCGCGCGATCTCTGAGTGTTCTGTTCACCTGCGCGTGCAATCTCTGAGTGTTCTGTTCACCTGCGCGCGATCTCTGAGTGTTTTATTCAGCTGCGTGTGATCTCTGAGTGTTCTGTTCAGCTGCGAGCGATCTCTGAGTGTTCTGTTTAGCCGCGGGCGCGATCTCTGTGTGTTCTGTTCAGCTGCACGCGGGATCCCTGAGTGTTCTGTTCAGCTGCGCGCGATCTGAGTGTTCGGTTCAGCCGGGGGCGCGATCTCTGAGTGTTCTGTTCAGCTGCGAGCGATCTCTGAGTTTTCTGTTCAGCTGCGCGCGCGATCTCTGAGTGTTCTGTTCAGCTGCGCGCGATCTCTGAGTGTTCTGTTCAGCTGCGCGCGCGATCTCTGAGTGTTCTGTTCAGCTGCGCGCGATCTCTGAGTGTTCTGTTCAGCTGCGCGCGCGATCTCTGAGTGTTCTGTTCAGCTGCGCGCGATCTCTGAGTGTTCTGTTCAGCTGCGCGCGATCTCTGAGTGTTCTGTTCAGCTGCGCGCGCGATCTCTGAGTGTTCTGTTCAGCTGCGCGCGATCTCTGAGTGTTCTGTTCAGCTGCGCGCGATCTCTGAGTGTTCTGTTCAGCTGCGGACGATCTCTGAGTTTTCTATTCAGCTGCAGACGATCTCTGAGTGTTCTGTTCAGTTGCGCGCGATCTCTGAGTGTTCTATTCAGCTGCGGACGATCTCTGAGTGTTCTATTCAGCTGCGGACGATCTCTGAGTGTTCTATTCAGCTGCGGACGATCTCTGAGTGTTCTGGTCTGCTGCGCGTGCGCAATCTCTGAGTGTTCTGTTCAGCCGCGTGCGATCTCTGAGTGTTCTGTTCAGCTGCGCACGCGATCTCTGAGTGTTCTGTTCAGCTGCGCACGCGATCTCTGAGTGTTCTGTTCTGCTGCGCGTGCGGTCTCTGGGTGTTCTGTTCAGCTGCGAGCGATGTCTGAGTGTTCTGTTCAGCTGCGAGCGATCTCTGAGTGTTCTGTTCAGCTGCGCGCGCGATCTCTGAGTGTTCTGTTCTGCTGCGAGCGATCTCTGAGTGTTCTGTTCAGCCGCGGGCGCGATCTCTGAGTATTCTGTTCAGCTGCGAACCATTTCTGAGTGTTCTGTTCAGCCGCGGGCGCGATCTCTGAGTGTTCTGTTCAGTTGCGAACCATGTTTGAGTGTTCTGTTCAGCCGCGGGCGCGATGTCTGAGTGTTCTGTTCAGCTGCGGGCGCGATGTCTGAGTGTTCTGTTCTGCTGCGCGTGCGATCTCTGAGTGTTCTGTTCAGCTGCGCGCGATCTCTGAGTGTTCTGTTCAGCTGCGAGCGATATCTGAGTGTTCTGTTCAGCTGCGGGCGCGATGTCTGAGTGTTCTGTTCTGCTGCGCGTGCGATGTCTGAGTGTTCTGTTCAGCTGCCGGCGCGATGTCTGAGTGTTCTGTTCAGCTGCGGGCGCGATGTCTGAGTGTTCTGTTCTGCTGCGCGTGCGATGTCTGAGTGTTCTGTTCAGCTGCCGGCGCGATGTCTGAGTGTTCTGTTCAGCTACGCGCGATCTCTGAGTGTTCTGTTCAGCTGCGCGCGCGATCTCTGAGTGTTCTGTTCAGCTGCGAGCGATCTCTGAGTTTTCTGTTCAGCTGCGCGCGCGATGTCTGAGTGTTCTGTTCAGCCGCGCGCGCGATCTCTGAGTGTTCTGTTCTGCTGCGCGTGCGATCTCTGAGTGTTCTGTTCAGCTGCGAGCGATTTCTGAGTGTTCTGTTCAGCCACGGGCGCGATCTCTGAGTGTTCTGTTCAGCTGCGTGCGATGTCTGAGTGTTCTGTTCAGCTGCGTGCGATGTCTGAGTGTTCTGTTCAGCCGCGCGCGAGATCTCTGAGTGTTCTGTTCAGCTGCGCGCGATCTCTGAGTGTTCTGTTCAGCTGCGAGCGATCTCTGAGTTTTCTGTTCAGCTGCGCGCGATCTCTGAGTGTTCTGTTCAGCTGCGAGCGGTCTCTGAGTGTTCTGTTCAGCTGCGAGCGATCTCTGAGTGTTCTGTTCAGCTGCGCGTGCGATGTCTGAGTGTTCTGTTCTGCTGCGCGTGCGATGTCTGAGTGTTCTGTTCAGCTGCGAGCGATATCTGAGTGTTCTGTTCTGCTGCGCGTGTGATGTCTGAGTGTTCTGTTCAGCTGCGCGTGCGATGTCTGAGTGTTCTGTTCAGCTGCGAGCCATCTCTGAGTGTTCTGTTCAGCTGTGGACGATCTCTGAGTGTTCTATTCAGCTGCGGACGATCTCTGAGTGTTCTATTCAGCTGCGCGCGATGTCTGAGTGTTCTGTTCAGCTGCGAGCGATATCTGAGTGTTCTGTTCTGCTGCGCGTGCGATGTCTGAGTGTTCTGTTCAGCTGCGCGTGCGATGTCTGAGTGTTCTGTTCAGCTGCGGGCGCGATGTCTGAGTGTTCTGTTATGCTGCGCGTGCGATCTCTGAGTGTTCTGTTCAGCTGCGCGCGATCTCTGAGTGTTCTGTTCAGCTGCGAGCGATATCTGAGTGTTCTGTTCTGCTGCGTGTGCGATGTCTGAGTGTTCTGTTCAGCTGCGCGTGCGATGTCTGAGTGTTCTGTTCAGCTACGCGCGATCTCTGAGTGTTCTGTTCAGCTGCGGGCGCGATGTCTGAGTGTTCTGTTCAGCTACGCGCGCGATCTCTGAGTGTTCTGTTCAGCTGCGAGCGATCTCTGAGTTTTCTGTTCAGCTGCGCGCGCGATGTCTGAGTGTTCTGTTCAGCTGCGCGCGCGATCTCTGAGTGTTCTGTTCAGCTGCGAGCGATCTCTGAGTTTTCTGTTCAGCTGCGCGCGCGATGTCTGAGTGTTCTGTTCAGCCGCGCGCGCGATCTCTGAGTGTTCTGTTCAGCTGCGAGCGATCTCTGAGTGTTCTGTTCAGCTGCGCGCGCAATGTCTGAGTGTTCTGTTCAGCCGCGCGCGCGATCTCTGAGTGTTCTGTTCAGCTGCGAGCGATCTCTGAGTTTTCTGTTCAGCTGCGCGCGCGATGTCTGAGTGTTCTGTTCAGCCGCGCGCGCGATCTCTGAGTGTTCTGTTCAGCTGCGAGCGATCTCTGAGTGTTCTGTTCTGCTGCGCGTGCGATCTCTGAGTGTTCTGTTCAGCCGCGGGCGCGATCTCTGAGTCTTCTGTTCAGCTGCGAGCGATCTCTGAGTTTTCTGTTCAGCTGCGCGTGCAATCTCTGAGTGTTCTGTTCTGCTGCGCGTGCGATCTCTGAGTGTTCTGTTCAGCTGCGAGCGATCTCTGAGTGTTCTGTTCAGCCGCGGGCGCGATCTCTGTGTGTTCTGTTCAGCTGCGCGCGGGATCCCTGAGTGTTCTGTTCAGCTGCGCGCGATCTCTGAGTGTTCTGTTCTGCTGCGCGCGATCTCTGAGTGTTCTGTTCAGCTGCGCGCGCGATCGGAGTGTTCTGTTCAGCCACGGGCGCGATCTCTGAGTGTTCTGTTCAGCAGCGTGCGATGTCTGAGTGTTCTGTTCAGCCGCGCGCGAGATCTCTGAGTGTTCTGTTCAGCCGCGCGCGAGATCTCTGAGTGTTCTGTTCAGCTGCGCGCGATCTCTGAGTGTTCTGTTCAGCTGCGAGCGATCTCTGAGTGTTCTGTTCAGCTGCGAGCGATCTCTGAGTTTTCTGTTCAGCTGCGCGCGATCTCTGAGTGTTCTGTTCAGCTGCGAGCGATCTCTGAGTGTTCTGTTCAGCTGCGCGTGCGATGTCTGAGTGTTCTGTTCTGCTGCGCGTGCGATGTCTGAGTGCTCTGTTCAGCTGCGCGCGATCTCTGAGTGTTCTGTTCAGCTGCGCGTGCGATGTCTGAGTGTTCTGTTCAGCTGCGCGTGCGATGTCTGAGTGTTCTGTTCAGCTGCGCGTGCGATGTCTGAGTGTTATGTTCAGCTGCGCGCGATATCTGAGTGTTCTGTTCAGCTGCGAGCGATCTCTGAGTGTTCTGTTCAGCTGCGAGCGATATCTGAGTGTTCTGTTCTGCTGCGCGTGCGATGTCTGAGTGTTCTGTTCAGCTGCGCGCACGATGTCTGAGTGTTATGTTCAGCTGCGCGCGATATCTGAGTGTTCTGTTCAGCTGCGAGCGATCTCTGAGTGTTCTGTTCAGCTGCGAGCGATCTCTGAGTGTTCTGTTCAGCTGCGAGCGATATCTGAGTGTTCTGTTCTGCTGCGCGTGCGATGTCTGAGTGTTCTGTTCAGCTGCGCGTGCGATGTCTGAGTGTTCTGTTCAGCTGCGGGCGCGATGTCTGAGTGTTCTGTTCTGCTGCGCGTGCGATCTCTGAGTGTTCTGTTCAGCTGCGCGCGATCTCTGAGTGTTCTGTTCAGCTGCGAGCGATATCTGAGTGTTCTGTTCAGCTGCGGGCGCGATGTCTGAGTGTTCTGTTCTGCTGCGCGTGCGATGTCTGAGTGTTCTGTTCAGCTGCCGGCGCGATGTCTGAGTGTTCTGTTCAGCTGCGGGCGCGATGTCTGAGTGTTCTGTTCTGCTGCGTGTGCGATGTCTGAGTGTTCTGTTCAGCTGCCGGCGCGATGTCTGAGTGTTCTGTTCAGCTACGCGCGATCTCTGAGTGTTCTGTTCAGCTGCGCGCGCGATCTCTGAGTGTTCTGTTCAGCTGCGAGCGATCTCTGAGTTTTCTGTTCAGCTGCGCGCGCGATGTCTGAGTGTTCTGTTCAGCCGCGCGCGCGATCTCTGAGTGTTCTGTTCTGCTGCGCGTGCGATCTCTGAGTGTTCTGTTCAGCTGCGAGCGATTTCTGAGTGTTCTCTTCAGCCACGGGCGCGATCTCTGAGTGTTCTGTTCAGCTGCGTGCGATGTCTGAGTGTTCTGTTCAGCTGCGTGCGATGTCTGAGTGTTCTGTTCAGCCGCGCGCGAGATCTCTGAGTGTTCTGTTCAGCTGCGCGCGATCTCTGAGTGTTCTGTTCAGCTGCGCGCGATCTCTGAGTGTTCTGTTCAGCTGCGAGCGATCTCTGAGTTTTCTGTTCAGCTGCGCGCGATCTCTGAGTGTTCTGTTCAGCTGCGAGCGATCTCTGAGTCTTCTGTTCAGCTGCGAGCGATATCTGAGTGTTCTGTTCTGCTGCGCGTGCGATGTCTGAGTGTTCTGTTCAGCTGCGCGTGCGATGTCTGAGTGTTCTGTTCAGCTGCGAGCCATCTCTGAGTGTTCTGTTCAGCTGTGGACGATCTCTGAGTGTTCTATTCAGCTGCGGACGATCTCTGAGTGTTCTATTCAGCTGCGCGCGATCTCTGAGTGTTCTGTTCTGCTGCGCGTGCGATGTCTGAGTGTTCTGTTCAGCTGCGCGTGCGATGTCTGAGTGTTCTGTTCAGCTGCGGGCGCGATGTCTGAGTGTTCTGTTCTGCTGCGCGTGCGATCTCTGAGTGTTCTGTTCAGCTGCGCGCGATCTCTGAGTGTTCTGTTCAGCTGCGAGCGATATCTGAGTGTTCTGTTCTGCTGCGTGTGCGATGTCTGAGTGTTCTGTTCAGCTGCGCGTGCGATGTCTGAGTGTTCTGTTCAGCTACGCGCGATCTCTGAGTGTTCTGTTCAGCTGCGGGCGCGATGTCTGAGTGTTCTGTTCAGCTGCGCGCGCGATCTCTGAGTGTTCTGTTCAGCTGCGAGCGATCTCTGAGTTTTCTGTTCAGCTGCGCGCGCGATGTCTGAGTGTTCTGTTCAGCCGCGCGCGCGATCTCTGAGTGTTCTGTTCAGCTGCGAGCGATCTCTGAGTGTTCTGTTCAGCTGCGAGCGATCTCTGAGTTTTCTGTTCAGCTGCGCGCGCGATGTCTGAGTGTTCTGTTCAGCCGCGCGCGCGATCTCTGAGTGTTCTGTTCAGCTGCGAGCGATCTCTGAGTGTTCTGTTCTGCTGCGCGTGCGATCTCTGAGTGTTCTGTTCAGCCGCGGGCGCGATCTCTGAGTCTTCTGTTCAGCTGCGAGCGATCTCTGAGTTTTCTGTTCAGCTGCGCGTGCGATCTCTGAGTGTTCTGTTCAGCAGCGTGCGATGTCTGAGTGTTCTGTTCAGCCGCGCGCGAGATCTCTGAGTGTTCTGTTCAGCCGCGCGCGAGATCTCTGAGTGTTCTGTTCAGCTGCGCGCGATCTCTGAGTGTTCTGTTCAGCTGCGAGCGATCTCTGAGTGTTCTGTTCAGCTGCGAGCGATCTCTGAGTTTTCTGTTCAGCTGCGCGCGATCTCTGAGTGTTCTGTTCAGCTGCGAGCGATCTCTGAGTGTTCTGTTCAGCTGCGCGTGCGATGTCTGAGTGTTCTGTTCTGCTGCGCGTGCGATGTCTGAGTGCTCTGTTCAGCTGCGCGCGATCTCTGAGTGTTCTGTTCAGCTGCGTGTGCGATGTCTGAGTGTTCTGTTCAGCTGCGCGTGCGATGTCTGAGTGTTCTGTTCAGCTGCGCGCACGATGTCTGAGTGTTATGTTCAGCTGCGCGCGATATCTGAGTGTTCTGTTCAGCTGCGAGCGATCTCTGAGTGTTCTGTTCAGCTGCGAGCGATCTCTGAGTGTTCTGTTCAGCTGCGTGCGATCTCTGAGTGTTCTGTTCTGCTGCTCGTGCGATGTCTGAGTGTTCTGTTCAGCTGCGCGCGCGATGTCTGAGTGTTCTGTTCAGCTACGCGCGATCTCTGAGTGTTCTGTTCAGCTGCGCGCGATCTCTGAGTGTTCTGTTCAGCTGCGAGCGATCTCTGAGTTTTCTGTTCAGCTGCGCGCGCGATGTCTGAGTGTTCTGTTCAGCCGCGCGCGCGATCTCTGAGTGTTCTGTTCAGCTGCGAGCGATCTCTGAGTGTTCTGTTCTGCTGCGCGTGCGATCTCTGAGTGTTCTGTTCAGCCGCGGGCGCGATCTCTGAGTCTTCTGTTCAGCTGCGAGCGATCTCTGAGTTTCCTGTTCAGCTGCGCGTGCGATCTCTGAGTGTTCTGTTCTGCTGCGCGTGCGATCTCTGAGTGTTCTGTTCAGCTGCGAGCGATCTCTGAGTGTTCTGTTCAGCTGCGAGCGATCTCTGAGTGTTCTGTTCAGCCGCGGGCGCGATCTCTGTGTGTTCTGTTCAGCTGCGCGCGGGATCCCTGAGTGTTCTGTTCAGCTGCGCGCGATCTCTGAGTGTTCTGTTCAGCCGCGCGATCTCTGAGTGTTCTGTTCTGCTGCGCGCGATCTCTGAGTGTTCTGTTCAGCTGCGCGCGCGATCGGAGTGTTCTGTTCAGCCACGGGCGCGATCTCTGAGTGTTCTGTTCAGCAGCGTGCGATGTCTGAGTGTTCTGTTCAGCCGCGCGCGAGATCTCTGAGTGTTCTGTTCAGCTGCGCGCGATCTCTGAGTGTTCTGTTCAGCTGCGAGCGATCTCTGAGTTTTCTGTTCAGCTGCGCGCGATCTCTGAGTGTTCTGTTCAGCTGCGAGCGATCTCTGAGTGTTCTGTTCAGCTGCGCGTGCGATGTCTGAGTGTTCTGTTCAGCTGCGCGTGCGATGTCTGAGTGTTCTGTTCAGCTGCGCGTGCGATGTCTGAGTGTTCTGTTCAGCTGCGCGCACGATGTCTGAGTGTTATGTTCAGCTGCGCGCGATATCTGAGTGTTCTGTTCAGCTGCGAGCGATCTCTGAGTGTTCTGTTCAGCTGCGAGCGATCTCTGAGTGTTCTGTTCAGCTGCGAGCGATCTCTGAGTGTTCTGTTCTGCTGCTCGTGCGATGTCTGAGTGTTCTGTTCAGCTGCGCGTGCGATGTCTGAGTGTTCTGTTCAGCTGCGCGCGCGATGTCTGAGTGTTCTGTTCAGCTACGCGCGATCTCTGAGTGTTCTGTTCAGCTGCGCGCGATCTCTGAGTGTTCTGTTCAGCTGCGAGCGATCTCTGAGTTTTCTGTTCAGCTGCGCGCGCGATGTCTGAGTGTTCTGTTCAGCTGCGCGTGCGATGTCTGAGTGTTCTGTTCAGCTGCGCGTGCGATCTCTGAGTGTTCTGTTCAGCTGCGCGCGATCTCTGAGTGTTCTGTTCAGCTGCGAGCGATCTCTGAGTGTTCTGTTCTGCTGCTCGTGCGATGTCTGAGTGTTCTGTTCAGCTGCGCGCGCGATGTCTGAGTGTTCTGTTCAGCTACACGCGATCTCTGAGTGTTCTGTTCAGCTGCGCGCGCGATCTCTGAGTGTTCTGTTCAGCTGCGAGCGATCTCTGAGTGTTCTGTTCAGCTGCGAGCGATCTCTGAGTGTTCTGTTCAGCTGCGAGCGATCTCTGAGTGTTCTGTTCAGCCGCGCGATCTCTGAGTGTTCTGATCTGCTGCGCGTGCGATCTCTGAGTGTTCTGTTCAGCTGCGCGCGATCTCTGAGTGTTCTGTTCAGCTGCGAGCGATCTCTGAGTGTTCTGTTCAGCTGCGCGTGCGATGTCTGAGTGTTCTGTTCTGCTGCGCGTGCGATGTCTGAGTGCTCTGTTCAGCTGCGCGCGATCTCTGAGTGTTCTGTTCAGCTGCGCGTGCGATGTCTGAGTGTTCTGTTCAGCTGCGCGTGCGATGTCTGAGTGTTCTGTTCAGCTGCGCGTGCGATGTCTGAGTGTTCTGTTCAGCTGCGCGTGCGATCTCTGAGTGTTCTGTTCAGCTGCGCGTGCGATGTCTGAGTGTTCTGTTCAGCTGCGAGCGATCTCTGAGTGTTCTGTTCAGCTGCGAGCGATCTCTGAGTGTTCTGTTCAGCTGCGAGCGATCTCTGAGTGTTCTGTTCTGCTGCTCGTGCAATGTCTGAGTGTTCTGTTCAGCTGCGCGTGCGATGTCTGAGTGTTCTGTTCAGCTGCGCGCGATCTCTGAGTGTTCTGTTCAGCTGCGAGCGATATCTGAGTGTTCTGTTCAGCTGCGAGCGATCTCTGAGTGTTCTGTTCAGCTGCGAGCGATCTCTGAGTGTTCTGTTCAGCTGCGCGTGCGATGTCTGAGTGTTCTGTTCTGCTGCGCGTGCGATGTCTGAGTGTTCTGTTCAGCTGCGCGCGATCTCTGAGTGTTCTGTTCAGCTGCGAGCGATATCTGAGTGTTCTGTTCTGCTGCGCGTGCGATGTCTGAGTGTTCTGTTCAGCTGCGCGTGCGATGTCTGAGTGTTCTGTTCAGCTGCGGGCGCGATGTCTGAGTGTTCTGTTCAGCTGCGCGCGATCTCTGAGTGTTCTGTTCAGCTGCGCGCGATCTCTGAGTGTTCTGTTCAGCTGCGAGCGATCTCTGAGTGTTCTGTTCTGCTGCTCGTGCGATGTCTGAGTGTTCTGTTCAGCCACGGGCGCGATCTCTGAGTGTTCTGTTCAGCAGCGTGCGATGTCTGAGTGTTCTGTTCAGCCGCGCGCGAGATCTCTGAGTGTTCTGTTCAGCCGCGCGCGAGATCTCTGAGTGTTCTGTTCAGCTGCGCGCGATCTCTGAGTGTTCTGTTCAGCTGCGAGCGATCTCTGAGTTTTCTGTTCAGCTGCGCGCGATCTCTGAGTAGTCTGTTCAGCTGCGAGCGATCTCTGAGTGTTCTGTTCAGCTGCGCGTGCGATGTCTGAGTGTTCTGTTCTGCTGCGCGTGCGATGTCTGAGTGCTCTGTTCAGCTGCGCGCGATCTCTGAGTGTTCTGTTCAGCTGCGCGTGCGATGTCTGAGTGTTCTGTTCAGCTGCGCGTGCGATGTCTGAGTGTTCTGTTCAGCTGCGCGTGCGATGTCTGAGTGTTCTGTTCAGCTGCGCGTGCGATCTCTGAGTGTTCTGTTCAGCTGCGCGTGCGATGTCTGAGTGTTCTGTTCAGCTGCGAGCGATCTCTGAGTGTTCTGTTCAGCTGCGAGCGATCTCTGAGTGTTCTGTTCTGCTGCTCGTGCAATGTCTGAGTGTTCTGTTCAGCTGCGCGTGCGATGTCTGAGTGTTCTGTTCAGCTGCGAGCGATCTCTGAGTGTTCTGTTCAGCTGCGAGCGATCTCTGAGTGTTCTGTTCAGCTGCGCGCGCGATCTCTGAGTGTTCTGTTCAGCTGCGAGCGATCTCTGAGTTTTCTGTTCAGCTGCGCGTGCGATCTCTGAGTGTTCTGTTCAGCTGCGCGCGATCTCTGAGTGTTCTGTTCAGCTGCGAGCGATCTCTGAGTGTTCTGTTCAGCTGCGCGTGCGATGTCTGAGTGTTCTGTTCTGCTGCGCGTGCGATGTCTGAGTGCTCTGTTCAGCTGCGCGCGATCTCTGAGTGTTCTGTTCAGCTGCGCGTGCGATGTCTGAGTGTTCTGTTCAGCTGCGCGTGCGATGTCTGAGTGTTCTGTTCAGCTGCGCGTGCGATGTCTGAGTGTTCTGTTCAGCTGCGCGTGCGATCTCTGAGTGTTCTGTTCAGCTGCGCGTGCGATGTCTGAGTGTTCTGTTCAGCTGCGAGCGATCTCTGAGTGTTCTGTTCAGCTGCGAGCGATCTCTGAGTGTTCTGTTCAGCTGCGAGCGATCTCTGAGTGTTCTGTTCTGCTGCTCGTGCAATGTCTGAGTGTTCTGTTCAGCTGCGCGTGCGATGTCTGAGTGTTCTGTTCAGCTGCGCGCGATCTCTGAGTGTTCTGTTCAGCTGCGAGCGATATCTGAGTGTTCTGTTCAGCTGCGAGCGATCTCTGAGTGTTCTGTTCAGCTGCGAGCGATCTCTGAGTGTTCTGTTCAGCTGCGCGTGCGATGTCTGAGTGTTCTGTTCTGCTGCGCGTGCGATGTCTGAGTGTTCTGTTCAGCTGCGCGCGATCTCTGAGTGTTCTGTTCAGCTGCGAGCGATATCTGAGTGTTCTGTTCTGCTGCGCGTGCGATGTCTGAGTGTTCTGTTCAGCTGCGCGTGCGATGTCTGAGTGTTCTGTTCAGCTGCGGGCGCGATGTCTGAGTGTTCTGTTCAGCTGCGCGCGATCTCTGAGTGTTCTGTTCAGCTGCGCGCGATCTCTGAGTGTTCTGTTCAGCTGCGAGCGATCTCTGAGTGTTCTGTTCTGCTGCTCGTGCGATGTCTGAGTGTTCTGTTCAGCCACGGGCGCGATCTCTGAGTGTTCTGTTCAGCAGCGTGCGATGTCTGAGTGTTCTGTTCAGCCGCGCGCGAGATCTCTGAGTGTTCTGTTCAGCCGCGCGCGAGATCTCTGAGTGTTCTGTTCAGCTGCGCGCGATCTCTGAGTGTTCTGTTCAGCTGCGAGCGATCTCTGAGTTTTCTGTTCAGCTGCGCGCGATCTCTGAGTAGTCTGTTCAGCTGCGAGCGATCTCTGAGTGTTCTGTTCAGCTGCGCGTGCGATGTCTGAGTGTTCTGTTCTGCTGCGCGTGCGATGTCTGAGTGCTCTGTTCAGCTGCGCGCGATCTCTGAGTGTTCTGTTCAGCTGCGCGTGCGATGTCTGAGTGTTCTGTTCAGCTGCGCGTGCGATGTCTGAGTGTTCTGTTCAGCTGCGCGTGCGATGTCTGAGTGTTCTGTTCAGCTGCGCGTGCGATCTCTGAGTGTTCTGTTCAGCTGCGCGTGCGATGTCTGAGTGTTCTGTTCAGCTGCGAGCGATCTCTGAGTGTTCTGTTCAGCTGCGAGCGATCTCTGAGTGTTCTGTTCAGCTGCGAGCGATCTCTGAGTGTTCTGTTCTGCTGCTCGTGCAATGTCTGAGTGTTCTGTTCAGCTGCGCGTGCGATGTCTGAGTGTTCTGTTCAGCTGCGAGCGATCTCTGAGTGTTCTGTTCAGCTGCGAGCGATCTCTGAGTGTTCTGTTCAGCTGCGCGTGCGATGTCTGAGTGTTCTGTTCTGCTGCGCGTGCGATGTCTGAGTGTTCTGTTCAGCTGCGCGCGATCTCTGAGTGTTCTGTTCAGCTGCGAGCGATATCTGAGTGTTCTGTTCAGCTGCGAGCGATCTCTGAGTGTTCTGTTCAGCTGCGAGCGATCTCTGAGTGTTCTGTTCAGCTGCGCGTGCGATGTCTGAGTGTTCTGTTCTGCTGCGCGTGCGATGTCTGAGTGTTCTGTTCAGCTGCGCGCGATCTCTGAGTGTTCTGTTCAGCTGCGAGCGATATCTGAGTGTTCTGTTCTGCTGCGCGTGCGATGTCTGAGTGTTCTGTTCAGCTGCGCGTGCAATGTCTGAGTGTTCTGTTCAGCTGCGGGCGCGATGTCTGAGTGTTCTGTTCAGCTGCGCGCGATCTCTGAGTGTTCTGTTCAGCTGCGAGCGATCTCTGAGTGTTCTGTTCTGCTGCTCGTGCGATGTCTGAGTGTTCTGTTAAGCTGCGCGTGCGATGTCTGAGTGTTCATTTCAGCTGTGCGTGCGATCTCTGAGTGTTCTGTTCAGCTGCGCGCGATCTCTGAGTGTTCTGTTCAGCTGCGAGCGATCTCTGAGTGTTCTGTTCTGCTGCTCGTGCGATGTCTGAGTGTTCTGTTCAGCCACGGGCGCGATCTCTGAGTGTTCTGTTCAGCAGCGTGCGATGTCTGAGTGTTCTGTTCAGCCGCGCGCGAGATCTCTGAGTGTTCTGTTCAGCTGCGCGCGATCTCTGAGTGTTCTGTTCAGCTGCGAGCGATCTCTGAGTTTTCTGTTCAGCTGCGCGCGATCTCTGAGTGTTCTGTTCAGCTGCGAGCGATCTCTGAGTGTTCTGTTCTGCTGCGCGTGCGATGTCTGAGTGCTCTGTTCAGCTGCGCGCGATCTCTGAGTGTTCTGTTCAGCTGCGCGTGCGATGTCTGAGTGTTCTGTTCAGCTGCGCGTGCGATGTCTGAGTGTTCTGTTCAGCTGCGCGTGCGATGTCTGAGTGTTCTGTTCAGCTGCGCGTGCGATCTCTGAGTGTTCTGTTCAGCTGCGCGTGCGATGTCTGAGTGTTCTGTTCAGCTGCGAGCGATCTCTGAGTGTTCTGTTCAGCTGCGAGCGATCTCTGAGTGTTCTGTTCAGCTGCGAGCGATCTCTGAGTGTTCTGTTCTGCTGCTCGTGCAATGTCTGAGTGTTCTGTTCAGCTGCGCGTGCGATGTCTGAGTGTTCTGTTCAGCTGCGCGCGATCTCTGAGTGTTCTGTTCAGCTGCGAGCGATATCTGAGTGTTCTGTTCAGCTGCGAGCGATCTCTGAGTGTTCTGTTCAGCTGCGAGCGATCTCTGAGTGTTCTGTTCAGCTGCGCGTGCGATGTCTGAGTGTTCTGTTCTGCTGCGCGTGCGATGTCTGAGTGTTCTGTTCAGCTGCGCGCGATCTCTGAGTGTTCTGTTCAGCTGCGAGCGATATCTGAGTGTTCTGTTCTGCTGCGCGTGCGATGTCTGAGTGTTCTGTTCAGCTGCGCGTGCGATGTCTGAGTGTTCTGTTCAGCTGCGGGCGCGATGTCTGAGTGTTCTGTTCAGCTGCGCGCGATCTCTGAGTGTTCTGTTCAGCTGCGAGCGATCTCTGAGTGTTCTGTTCTGCTGCTCGTGCGATGTCTGAGTGTTCTGTTAAGCTGCGCGTGCGATGTCTGAGTGTTCTGTTCAGCTGTGCGTGCGATCTCTGAGTGTTCTGTTCAGCTGCGCGCGATCTCTGAGTGTTCTGTTCAGCTGCGAGCGATCTCTGAGTGTTCTGTTCTGCTGCTCGTGCGATGTCTGAGTGTTCTGTTCAGCCACGGGCGCGATCTCTGAGTGTTCTGTTCAGCAGCGTGCGATGTCTGAGTGTTCTGTTCAGCCGCGCGCGAGATCTCTGAGTGTTCTGTTCAGCCGCGCGCGAGATCTCTGAGTGTTCTGTTCAGCTGCGCGCGATCTCTGAGTGTTCTGTTCAGCTGCGAGCGATCTCTGAGTTTTCTGTTCAGCTGCGCGCGATCTCTGAGTGTTCTGTTCAGCTGCGAGCGATCTCTGAGTGTTCTGTTCAGCTGCGCGTGCGATGTCTGAGTGTTCTGTTCTGCTGCGCGTGCGATGTCTGAGTGCTCTGTTCAGCTGCGCGCGATCTCTGAGTGTTCTGTTCAGCTGCGCGTGCGATGTCTGAGTGTTCTGTTCAGCTGCGCGTGCGATGTCTGAGTGTTCTGTTCAGCTGCGCGTGCGATGTCTGAGTGTTCTGTTCAGCTGCGCGTGCGATCTCTGAGTGTTCTGTTCAGCTGCGCGTGCGATGTCTGAGTGTTCTGTTCAGCTGCGAGCGATCTCTGAGTGTTCTGTTCAGCTGCGAGCGATCTCTGAGTGTTCTGTTCAGCTGCGAGCGATCTCTGAGTGTTCTGTTCTGCTGCTCGTGCAATGTCTGAGTGTTCTGTTCAGCTGCGCGTGCGATGTCTGAGTGTTCTGTTCAGCTGCGCGCGCGATGTCTGAGTGTTCTGTTCAGCTACGCGCGATCTCTGAGTGTTCTGTTCAGCTGCGCGCGCGATCTCTGAGTGTTCTGTTCAGCTGCGAGCGATCTCTGAGTTTTCTGTTCAGCTGCGGGCGCGATGTCTGAGTGTTCTGTTCAGCCGCGCGCGATCTCTGAGTGTTCTGTTCAGCTGCGAGCGATCTCTGAGTGTTCTGTTCAGCTGCGAGCGATCTCTGAGTGTTCTGTTCTGCTGCGCGTGCGATCTCTGAGTGTTCTGTTCAGCCACGCGCGCGATGTCTGAGTGTTCTGTTCAGCCGCGCGCGCGATCTCTGAATGTTCTGTTCAGCTGCGAGCGATCTCTGAGTGTTCTGTTCAGCCGCGGGCGCGATCTCTGTGTGTTCTGTTCAGCTGCGCGCGGGATCCCTGAGTGTTCTGTTCAGCCGCGCGATCTCTGAGTGTTCTGATCTGCTGCGCGTGCGATCTCTGAGTGTTCTGTTCAGCTGCGAGCGATCTCTGAGTGTTCTGTTCAGCTGCGCGCGCGATCTCTGAGTGTTCTGTTCAGCCGCGCGATCTCTGAGTGTTCTGATCTGCTGCGCGTGCGATCTCTGAGTGTTCTGTTCAGCTGTGAGCGATCTCTGAGTGTTCTGTTCTGAGTGTTCTGTTCTGCTGCGCGTGCGATCTCTGAGTGTTCTGTTCAGCTGCGAGCGATCTCTGAGTGTTCTGTTCAGCCGCGCGCGCGATGTCTGAGTGTTCTGTTCAGCTGCGAGCGATCTCTGAGTGTTCTGTTCTGAGTGTTCTGTTCTGCTGCGCGTGCGATCTCTGAGTGTTCTGTTCAGCTGCGAGCGATCTCTGAGTGTTCTGTTCAGCCGCGCGCGCGATGTCTGAGTGTTCTGTTCAGCCGCGCGCGCGATCTCTGAGTTTTCTGTTCAGCTGCGAGGGATCTCTGAGTTTTCTGTTCAGCTGCGCGTGCGATCTCTGAGTGTTCTGTTCAGCTGCGAGCGATCTCTGAGTGTTCTGTTCAGCCGCGGGCGATCTCTGTGTGTTCTGTTCAGCCGCGCGCGATCTCTGAGTGTTCTGTTCAGCCGCGGGCGCGATCTCTGAGTGTTCTGTTCAGCCGCGCACGCGATCTCTGAGTGTTCTGTTCAGCTGCGAGCGATCTCTGAAATTTCTGTTCAGCTGCGCGCGCGATGTCTGAGTGTTCTGTTCTGCCGCGCGCGCGATGTCTGAGTGTTCTGTTCAGCTGCGAGCGAACTCTGAGTTTTCTGTTCAGCTGCGAGCGATCTCTGAGTGTTCTGTTCAGCCGCGGGCGCGATCTCTGAGTGTTCTGTTCAGCCGCGGGCGCGATCTCTGAGTGTTCTGTTCAGCTGCGAGCGATCTCTGAGTGTTCTGTTCAGCCGCGGGCGCGATCTCTGAGTGTTCTGTTCAGCCGCGGGCGCGATCTCTGAGTGGTCTGTTCTGCTGCGAGCGATCTCTGAGTGTTCTGTTCAGCCACGGGCGCGATCTCTGAGTGTTCTGTTCAGCCGCGGGCGCGATCTCTGAGTGGTCTGTTCTGCTGCGAGCGATCTCTGAGTGTTCTGTTCAGCCACGGGCGCGATCTCTGTGTGTTCTGTTCAGCTGCGTGCGGGATCCCTGAGTGTTCTGTTCCCTGCGCGCGATCTCTGAGTGTTCTGTTCAGCTGCGAGCGATCTCTGAGTGTTCTGTTCAGCCGCGGGCGCGATCTCTGAGTGTTCTGTTCAGCCGCGGGCGCGATCTCTGAGTGTTCTGTTCAGCCGCGGGCGCGATCTCTGAGTGTTCTGTTCAGCTGCGCGCAATCTCTGAGTGTTCTGTTCAGCTGCGAGCGATCTCTGAGTGTTCTGTTCAGCTGCGTGCGATGTCTGAGTGTTCTGTTCGGCTGCGCGTGCGATTTCTGAGTGTTCTGTTCAGCTGCGGGCGCGATGTCTGAGTGTTCTGTTCTGCTGCGCGTGCGATCTCTGAGTGTTCTGTTCAGCTGCGCGCGATCTCTGAGTGTTCTGTTCAGCTGCGAGCGATCTCTGAGTGTTCTGTTCTGCTGCTCGTGCGATGTCTGAGTGTTCTGTTCAGCTGCGCGTGCGATGTCTGAGTGTTCTGTTCAGCTGCGCGCGCGATCTCTGAGTGTTCTGTTCAGCTGCGAGCGATCTCTGAGTTTTCTGTTCAGCTGCGCGCGCGATGTCTGAGTGTTCTGTTCAGCCGCGCGCGCGATCTCTGAGTGTTCTGTTCAGCTGCGAGCGATCTCTGAGTGTTCTGTTCAGCTGCGAGCGATCTCTGAGTGTTCTGTTCTGCTGCGCGTGCGATCTCTGAGTGTTCTGTTCAGCCACGCGCGCGATGTCTAAATGTTCTGTTCAGCCGCGCGAGCGAACTCTGAGTTTTCTGTTCAGCTGCGAGCGATCTCTGAGTGTTCTGTTCTGCTGCGCGTGCGATCTCTGAATGTTCTGTTCAGCTGCGAGCGATCTCTGAGTGTTCTGTTCAGCCGCGGGCGCGATCTCTGTGTGTTCTGTTCAGCTGCGCGCGCGATCTCTGAGTGTTCTGATCTGCTGCGCGTGCGATCTCTGAGTGTTCTGTTCAGCTGCGAGCGATCTCTGAGTGTTCTGTTCAGCTGCGCGCGCGATCTCTGAGTGTTCTGTTCAGCCGCGCGATCTCTGAGTTTTCTGATCTGCTGCGCGTGCGATCTCTGAGTGTTCTGTTCAGCTGCGAGCGATCTCTGAGTGTTCTGTTCAGTTGCGCGCGCGATGTCTGAGTGTTCTGTTAAGCCGCGCGCGCGATCTCTGAGTGTTCTGTTCAGCTGCGAGCGATCTCTGAGTGTTCTGTTCTGAGTGTTCTGTTCTGCTGCGCGTGCGATCTCTGAGTGTTCTGTTCAGCCGCGCGATCTCTGAGTGTTCTGATCTGCTGCGCGTGCGATCTCTGAGTGTTCTGTTCAGCCGCGCGTGCGATCTCTGAGTGTTCTGATCTGCTGCGCGTGCGATCTCTGAGTGTTCTGTTCAGCTGCGCGCACGATCTCTGAGTGTTCTGTTCAGCCGCGCGATCTCTGAGTGTTCTGATCTGCTCCGCGTGCGATCTCTGAGTGTTCTGTTCAGCTGCGCGCGCGATCTCTGAGTGTTCTGTTCAGCCGCGGGCGCGATCTCTGAGTGGTCTGTTCTGCTGCGAGCGATCTCTGAGTGTTCTGTTCAGCCACGGGCGCGATCTCTGTGTGTTCTGTTCAGCTGCGCGCGGGATCCCTGAGTGTTCTGTTCCCTGCGCGCGATCTCTGAGTGTTCTGTTCAGCTGCGAGCGATCTCTGAGTGTTCTGTTCAGCCGCGGGCGCGATCTCTGAGTGTTCTGTTCAGCCGCGGGCGCGATCTCTGAGTGTTCTGTTCAGCTGCGCGCGATCTCTGAGTGTTCTGTTCAGCTGCGAGCGATCTCTGAGTTTTCTGTTCAGCTGCGCGCGATCTCTGAGTGTTCTGTTCAGCTGCGTGCGATGTCTGAGTGTTCTGTTCGGCTGCGCGTGCGATGTCTGAGTGTTCTGTTCTGCTGCGCGTGCGATCTCTGAGTGTTCTGTTCAGCTGCGCGCGATCTCTGAGTGTTCTGTTCAGCTGCGAGCGATCTCTGAGTGTTCTGTTCTGCTGCTCGTGCGATGTCTGAGTGTTCTGTTCAGCTGCGCGTGCGATGTCTGAGTGTTCTGTTCAGCTGCGCGCGCGATGTCTGAGTGTTCTGTTCAGCTACGCGCGATCTCTGAGTGTTCTGTTCAGCTGCGAGCGATCTCTGAGTTTTCTGTTCAGCTGCGCGCGCGATGTCTGAGTGTTCTGTTCAGCCGCGCGCGCGATCTCTGAGTGTTCTGTTCAGCTGCGAGCGATCTCTGAGTGTTCTGTTCAGCTGCGAGCGATCTCTGAGTGTTCTGTTCTGCTGCGCGTGCGATCTCTGAGTGTTCTGTTCAGCCACGCGCGCGATGTCTGAGTGTTCTGTTCAGCCGCACGAGCGAACTCTGAGTTTTCTGTTCAGCTGCGAGCGATCTCTGAGTGTTCTGTTCTGCTGCGCGTGCGATCTCTGAATGTTCTGTTCAGCTGCGAGCGATCTCTGAGTGTTCTGTTCAGCCGCGGGCGCGATCTCTGTGTGTTCTGTTCAGCTGCGCGCGCGATCTCTGAGTGTTCTGTTCAGCTGCGAGCGATCTCTGAGTGTTCTGTTCAGCTGCGCGCGCGATCTCTGAGTGTTCTGTTCAGCCGCGCGATCTCTGAGTGTTCTGATCTGCTGCGCGTGCGATCTCTGAGTGTTCTGTTCAGCCGCGCGTGCGATCTCTGAGTGTTCTGATCTGCTGCGCGTGCGATCTCTGAGTGTTCTGTTCAGCTGCGAGCGATCTCTGAGTGTTCTGTTCAGCTGCGCGCGCGATCTCTGAGTGTTCTGTTCAGCCGCGCGATCTCTGAGTGTTCTGATCTGCTCCGCGTGCGATCTCTGAGTGTTCTGTTCAGCTGCGAGCGATCTCTGAGTGTTCTGTTCAGCCGCGGGCGCGATCTCTGTGTGTTCTGTTCAGCCGCGCGCGATCTCTGAGTGTTCTGTTCAGCCGCGGGCGATCTCTGAGTGTTCTGTTCAGCTGCGCGTGCGATGTCTGAGTGTTCTGTTCTGCTGCGCGTGCGATGTCTGAGTGTTCTGTTCAGCTGCGCGCGATCTCTGAGTGTTCTGTTCAGCTGCGAGCGATATCTGAGTGTTCTGTTCTGCTGCGCGTGCGATGTCTGAGTGTTCTGTTCAGCTGCGCGTGCGATGTCTGAGTGTTCTGTTCAGCTGCGGGCGCGATGTCTGAGTGTTCTGTTCTGCTGCGCGTGCGATCTCTGAGTGTTCTGTTCAGCTGCGCGTGCGATGTCTGAGTGTTCTGTTCAGCTGCGCGTGCGATGTCTGAGTGTTCTGTTCAGCTGCGGGCGCGATGTCTGAGTGTTCTGTTCAGCTGCGCGCGATCTCTGAGTGTTCTGTTCAGCTGCGAGCGATCTCTGAGTGTTCTGTTCTGCTGCTCGTGCGATGTCTGAGTGTTCTGTTAAGCTGCGCGTGCGATGTCTGAGTGTTCATTTCAGCTGTGCGTGCGATCTCTGAGTGTTCTGTTCAGCTGCGCGCGATCTCTGAGTGTTCTGTTCAGCTGCGAGCGATCTCTGAGTGTTCTGTTCTGCTGCTCGTGCGATGTCTGAGTGTTCTGTTCAGCCACGGGCGCGATCTCTGAGTGTTCTGTTCAGCAGCGTGCGATGTCTGAGTGTTCTGTTCAGCCGCGCGCGAGATCTCTGAGTGTTCTGTTCAGCTGCGCGCGATCTCTGAGTGTTCTGTTCAGCTGCGAGCGATCTCTGAGTTTTCTGTTCAGCTGCGCGCGCGATGTCTGAGTGTTCTGTTCAGCCGCGCGCGCGATCTCTGAGTGTTCTGTTCAGCTGCGAGCGATCTCTGAGTGTTCTGTTCAGCTGCGAGCGATCTCTGAGTGTTCTGTTCTGCTGCGCGTGCGATCTCTGAGTGTTCTGTTCAGCCACGCGCGCGATGTCTAAATGTTCTGTTCAGCCGCGCGAGCGAACTCTGAGTTTTCTGTTCAGCTGCGAGCGATCTCTGAGTGTTCTGTTCTGCTGCGCGTGCGATCTCTGAATGTTCTGTTCAGCTGCGAGCGATCTCTGAGTGTTCTGTTCAGCCGCGGGCGCGATCTCTGTGTGTTCTGTTCAGCTGCGCGCGCGATCTCTGAGTGTTCTGATCTGCTGCGCGTGCGATCTCTGAGTGTTCTGTTCAGCTGCGAGCGATCTCTGAGTGTTCTGTTCAGCTGCGCGCGCGATCTCTGAGTGTTCTGTTCAGCCGCGCGATCTCTGAGTTTTCTGATCTGCTGCGCGTGCGATCTCTGAGTGTTCTGTTCAGCTGCGAGCGATCTCTGAGTGTTCTGTTCAGCTGCGCGCGCGATGTCTGAGTGTTCTGTTAAGCCGCGCGCGCGATCTCTGAGTGTTCTGTTCAGCTGCGAGCGATCTCTGAGTGTTCTGTTCTGAGTGTTCTGTTCTGCTGCGCGTGCGATCTCTGAGTGTTCTGTTCAGCCGCGCGATCTCTGAGTGTTCTGATCTGCTGCGCGTGCGATCTCTGAGTGTTCTGTTCAGCCGCGCGTGCGATCTCTGAGTGTTCTGATCTGCTGCGCGTGCGATCTCTGAGTGTTCTGTTCAGCTGCGCGCACGATCTCTGAGTGTTCTGTTCAGCCGCGCGATCTCTGAGTGTTCTGATCTGCTCCGCGTGCGATCTCTGAGTGTTCTGTTCAGCTGCGCGCGCGATCTCTGAGTGTTCTGTTCAGCCGCGGGCGCGATCTCTGAGTGGTCTGTTCTGCTGCGAGCGATCTCTGAGTGTTCTGTTCAGCCACGGGCGCGATCTCTGTGTGTTCTGTTCAGCTGCGCGCGGGATCCCTGAGTGTTCTGTTCCCTGCGCGCGATCTCTGAGTGTTCTGTTCAGCTGCGAGCGATCTCTGAGTGTTCTGTTCAGCCGCGGGCGCGATCTCTGAGTGTTCTGTTCAGCCGCGGGCGCGATCTCTGAGTGTTCTGTTCAGCTGCGCGCGATCTCTGAGTGTTCTGTTCAGCTGCGAGCGATCTCTGAGTTTTCTGTTCAGCTGCGCGCGATCTCTGAGTGTTCTGTTCAGCTGCGTGCGATGTCTGAGTGTTCTGTTCGGCTGCGCGTGCGATGTCTGAGTGTTCTGTTCTGCTGCGCGTGCGATCTCTGAGTGTTCTGTTCAGCTGCGCGCGATCTCTGAGTGTTCTGTTCAGCTGCGAGCGATCTCTGAGTGTTCTGTTCTGCTGCTCGTGCGATGTCTGAGTGTTCTGTTCAGCTGCGCGTGCGATGTCTGAGTGTTCTGTTCAGCTGCGCGCGCGATGTCTGAGTGTTCTGTTCAGCTACGCGCGATCTCTGAGTGTTCTGTTCAGCTGCGAGCGATCTCTGAGTTTTCTGTTCAGCTGCGCGCGCGATGTCTGAGTGTTCTGTTCAGCCGCGCGCGCGATCTCTGAGTGTTCTGTTCAGCTGCGAGCGATCTCTGAGTGTTCTGTTCAGCTGCGAGCGATCTCTGAGTGTTCTGTTCTGCTGCGCGTGCGATCTCTGAGTTTTCTGTTCAGCCACGCGCGCGATGTCTGAGTGTTCTGTTCAGCCGCACGAGCGAACTCTGAGTTTTCTGTTCAGCTGCGAGCGATCTCTGAGTGTTCTGTTCTGCTGCGCGTGCGATCTCTGAATGTTCTGTTCAGCTGCGAGCGATCTCTGAGTGTTCTGTTCAGCCGCGGGCGCGATCTCTGTGTGTTCTGTTCAGCTGCGCGCGCGATCTCTGAGTGTTCTGTTCAGCTGCGAGCGATCTCTGAGTGTTCTGTTCAGCTGCGCGCGCGATCTCTGAGTGTTCTGTTCAGCCGCGCGATCTCTGAGTGTTCTGATCTGCTGCGCGTGCGATCTCTGAGTGTTCTGTTCAGCCGCGCGTGCGATCTCTGAGTGTTCTGATCTGCTGCGCGTGCGATCTCTGAGTGTTCTGTTCAGCTGCGAGCGATCTCTGAGTGTTCTGTTCAGCTGCGCGCGCGATCTCTGAGTGTTCTGTTCAGCCGCGCGATCTCTGAGTGTTCTGATCTGCTCCGCGTGCGATCTCTGAGTGTTCTGTTCAGCTGCGAGCGATCTCTGAGTGTTCTGTTCAGCCGCGGGCGCGATCTCTGTGTGTTCTGTTCAGCCGCGCGCGATCTCTGAGTGTTCTGTTCAGCCGCGGGCGATCTCTGAGTGTTCTGTTCAGCTGCGCGTGCGATGTCTGAGTGTTCTGTTCTGCTGCGCGTGCGATGTCTGAGTGTTCTGTTCAGCTGCGCGCGATCTCTGAGTGTTCTGTTCAGCTGCGAGCGATATCTGAGTGTTCTGTTCTGCTGCGCGTGCGATGTCTGAGTGTTCTGTTCAGCTGCGCGTGCGATGTCTGAGTGTTCTGTTCAGCTGCGGGCGCGATGTCTGAGTGTTCTGTTCTGCTGCGCGTGCGATCTCTGAGTGTTCTGTTCAGCTGCGCGTGCGATGTCTGAGTGTTCTGTTCAGCTGCGCGTGCGATGTCTGAGTGTTCTGTTCAGCTGCGGGCGCGATGTCTGAGTGTTCTGTTCAGCTGCGCGCGATCTCTGAGTGTTCTGTTCAGCTGCGAGCGATCTCTGAGTGTTCTGTTCTGCTGCTCGTGCGATGTCTGAGTGTTCTGTTAAGCTGCGCGTGCGATGTCTGAGTGTTCATTTCAGCTGTGCGTGCGATCTCTGAGTGTTCTGTTCAGCTGCGCGCGATCTCTGAGTGTTCTGTTCAGCTGCGAGCGATCTCTGAGTGTTCTGTTCTGCTGCTCGTGCGATGTCTGAGTGTTCTGTTCAGCCACGGGCGCGATCTCTGAGTGTTCTGTTCAGCAGCGTGCGATGTCTGAGTGTTCTGTTCAGCCGCGCGCGAGATCTCTGAGTGTTCTGTTCAGCTGCGCGCGATCTCTGAGTGTTCTGTTCAGCTGCGAGCGATCTCTGAGTTTTCTGTTCAGCTGCGCGCGATCTCTGAGTGTTCTGTTCAGCTGCGAGCGATCTCTGAGTGTTCTGTTCAGCTGCGCGTGCGATCTCTGAGTGTTCTGTTCTGCTGCGCGTGCGATGTCTGAGTGCTCTGTTCAGCTGCGCGCGATCTCTGAGTGTTCTGTTCAGCTGCGCGTGCGATGTCTGAGTGTTCTGTTCAGCTGCGCGTGCGATGTCTGAGTGTTCTGTTCAGCTGCGCGTGCGATGTCTGAGTGTTCTGTTCAGCTGCGCGTGCGATCTCTGAGTGTTCTGTTCAGCTGCGCGTGCGATGTCTGAGTGTTCTGTTCAGCTGCGAGCGATCTCTGAGTGTTCTGTTCAGCTGCGAGCGATCTCTGAGTGTTCTGTTCAGCTGCGAGCGATCTCTGAGTGTTCTGTTCTGCTGCTCGTGCAATGTCTGAGTGTTCTGTTCAGCTGCGCGTGCGATGTCTGAGTGTTCTGTTCAGCTGCGCGCGATCTCTGAGTGTTCTGTTCAGCTGCGAGCGATATCTGAGTGTTCTGTTCAGCTGCGAGCGATCTCTGAGTGTTCTGTTCAGCTGCGAGCGATCTCTGAGTGTTCTGTTCAGCTGCGCGTGCGATGTCTGAGTGTTCTGTTCTGCTGCGCGTGCGATGTCTGAGTGTTCTGTTCAGCTGCGCGCGATCTCTGAGTGTTCTGTTCAGCTGCGAGCGATATCTGAGTGTTCTGTTCTGCTGCGCGTGCGATGTCTGAGTGTTCTGTTCAGCTGCGCGTGCGATGTCTGAGTGTTCTGTTCAGCTGCGGGCGCGATGTCTGAGTGTTCTGTTCAGCTGCGCGCGATCTCTGAGTGTTCTGTTCAGCTGCGAGCGATCTCTGAGTGTTCTGTTCTGCTGCTCGTGCGATGTCTGAGTGTTCTGTTAAGCTGCGCGTGCGATGTCTGAGTGTTCTGTTCAGCTGTGCGTGCGATCTCTGAGTGTTCTGTTCAGCCGCACGAGCGAACTCTGAGTTTTCTGTTCAGCTGCGAGCGATCTCTGAGTGTTCTGTTCTGCTGCGCGTGCGATCTCTGAATGTTCTGTTCAGCTGCGAGCGATCTCTGAGTGTTCTGTTCAGCCGCGGGCGCGATCTCTGTGTGTTCTGTTCAGCTGCGCGCGCGATCTCTGAGTGTTCTGTTCAGCTGCGAGCGATCTCTGAGTGTTCTGTTCAGCTGCGCGCGCGATCTCTGAGTGTTCTGTTCAGCCGCGCGATCTCTGAGTGTTCTGATCTGCTGCGCGTGCGATCTCTGAGTGTTCTGTTCAGCCGCGCGTGCGATCTCTGAGTGTTCTGATCTGCTGCGCGTGCGATCTCTGAGTGTTCTGTTCAGCTGCGAGCGATCTCTGAGTGTTCTGTTCAGCTGCGCGCGCGATCTCTGAGTGTTCTGTTCAGCCGCGCGATCTCTGAGTGTTCTGATCTGCTCCGCGTGCGATCTCTGAGTGTTCTGTTCAGCTGCGAGCGATCTCTGAGTGTTCTGTTCAGCCGCGGGCGCGATCTCTGTGTGTTCTGTTCAGCCGCGCGCGATCTCTGAGTGTTCTGTTCAGCCGCGGGCGATCTCTGAGTGTTCTGTTCAGCTGCGCGTGCGATGTCTGAGTGTTCTGTTCTGCTGCGCGTGCGATGTCTGAGTGTTCTGTTCAGCTGCGCGCGATCTCTGAGTGTTCTGTTCAGCTGCGAGCGATATCTGAGTGTTCTGTTCTGCTGCGCGTGCGATGTCTGAGTGTTCTGTTCAGCTGCGCGTGCGATGTCTGAGTGTTCTGTTCAGCTGCGGGCGCGATGTCTGAGTGTTCTGTTCTGCTGCGCGTGCGATCTCTGAGTGTTCTGTTCAGCTGCGCGCGATCTCTGAGTGTTCTGTTCAGCTGCGAGCGATATCTGAGTGTTCTGTTCTGCTGCGCGTGCGATGTCTGAGTGTTCTGTTCAGCTGCGCGTGCGATGTCTGAGTGTTCTGTTCAGCTGCGCGTGCGATGTCTGAGTGTTCTGTTCAGCTGCGGGCGCGATGTCTGAGTGTTCTGTTCAGCTGCGCGCGATCTCTGAGTGTTCTGTTCAGCTGCGAGCAATCTCTGAGTGTTCTGTTCTGCTGCTCGTGCGATGTCTGAGTGTTCTGTTAAGCTGCGCGTGCGATGTCTGAGTGTTCATTTCAGCTGTGCGTGCGATCTCTGAGTGTTCTGTTCAGCTGCGCGCGATCTCTGAGTGTTCTGTTCAGCTGCGAGCGATCTCTGAGTGTTCTGTTCTGCTGCTCGTGCGATGTCTGAGTGTTCTGTTCAGCCACGGGCGCGATCTCTGAGTGTTCTGTTCAGCAGCGTGCGATGTCTGAGTGTTCTGTTCAGCCGCGCGCGAGATCTCTGAGTGTTCTGTTCAGCTGCGCGCGATCTCTGAGTGTTCTGTTCAGCTGCGAGCGATCTCTGAGTTTTCTGTTCAGCTGCGCGCGATCTCTGAGTGTTCTGTTCAGCTGCGAGCGATCTCTGAGTGTTCTGTTCAGCTGCGCGTGCGATCTCTGAGTGTTCTGTTCTGCTGCGCGTGCGATGTCTGAGTGCTCTGTTCAGCTGCGCGCGATCTCTGAGTGTTCTGTTCAGCTGCGCGTGCGATGTCTGAGTGTTCTGTTCAGCTGCGCGTGCGATGTCTGAGTGTTCTGTTCAGCTGCGCGTGCGATGTCTGAGTGTTCTGTTCAGCTGCGCGTGCGATCTCTGAGTGTTCTGTTCAGCTGCGCGTGCGATGTCTGAGTGTTCTGTTCAGCTGCGAGCGATCTCTGAGTGTTCTGTTCAGCTGCGAGCGATCTCTGAGTGTTCTGTTCAGCTGCGAGCGATCTCTGAGTGTTCTGTTCTGCTGCTCGTGCAATGTCTGAGTGTTCTGTTCAGCTGCGCGTGCGATGTCTGAGTGTTCTGTTCAGCTGCGCGCGATCTCTGAGTGTTCTGTTCAGCTGCGAGCGATATCTGAGTGTTCTGTTCAGCTGCGAGCGATCTCTGAGTGTTCTGTTCAGCTGCGAGCGATCTCTGAGTGTTCTGTTCAGCTGCGCGTGCGATGTCTGAGTGTTCTGTTCTGCTGCGCGTGCGATGTCTGAGTGTTCTGTTCAGCTGCGCGCGATCTCTGAGTGTTCTGTTCAGCTGCGAGCGATATCTGAGTGTTCTGTTCTGCTGCGCGTGCGATGTCTGAGTGTTCTGTTCAGCTGCGCGTGCGATGTCTGAGTGTTCTGTTCAGCTGCGGGCGCGATGTCTGAGTGTTCTGTTCAGCTGCGCGCGATCTCTGAGTGTTCTGTTCAGCTGCGAGCGATCTCTGAGTGTTCTGTTCTGCTGCTCGTGCGATGTCTGAGTGTTCTGTTAAGCTGCGCGTGCGATGTCTGAGTGTTCTGTTCAGCTGTGCGTGCGATCTCTGAGTGTTCTGTTCAGCTGCGCGCGATCTCTGAGTGTTCTGTTCAGCTGCGAGCGATCTCTGAGTGTTCTGTTCTGCTGCTCGTGCGATGTCTGAGTGTTCTGTTCAGCCACGGGCGCGATCTCTGAGTGTTCTGTTCAGCAGCGTGCGATGTCTGAGTGTTCTGTTCAGCCGCGCGCGAGATCTCTGAGTGTTCTGTTCAGCCGCGCGCGAGATCTCTGAGTGTTCTGTTCAGCTGCGCGCGATCTCTGAGTGTTCTGTTCAGCTGCGAGCGATCTCTGAGTTTTCTGTTCAGCTGCGCGCGATCTCTGAGTGTTCTGTTCAGCTGCGAGCGATCTCTGAGTGTTCTGTTCAGCTGCGCGTGCGATGTCTGAGTGTTCTGTTCTGCTGCGCGTGCGATGTCTGAGTGCTCTGTTCAGCTGCGCGCGATCTCTGAGTGTTCTGTTCAGCTGCGCGTGCGATGTCTGAGTGTTCTGTTCAGCTGCGCGTGCGATGTCTGAGTGTTCTGTTCAGCTGCGCGTGCGATGTCTGAGTGTTCTGTTCAGCTGCGCGTGCGATCTCTGAGTGTTCTGTTCAGCTGCGCGTGCGATGTCTGAGTGTTCTGTTCAGCTGCGAGCGATCTCTGAGTGTTCTGTTCAGCTGCGAGCGATCTCTGAGTGTTCTGTTCAGCTGCGAGCGATCTCTGAGTGTTCTGTTCTGCTGCTCGTGCAATGTCTGAGTGTTCTGTTCAGCTGCGCGTGCGATGTCTGAGTGTTCTGTTCAGCTGCGCGCGCGATGTCTGAGTGTTCTGTTCAGCTACGCGCGAACTCTGAGTGTTCTGTTCAGCTGCGCGCGCGATCTCTGAGTGTTCTGTTCAGCTGCGAGCGATCTCTGAGTTTTCTGTTCAGCTGCGGGCGCGATGTCTGAGTGTTCTGTTCAGCCGCGCGCGATCTCTGAGTGTTCTGTTCAGCTGCGAGCGATCTCTGAGTGTTCTGTTCAGCTGCGAGCGATCTCTGAGTGTTCTGTTCTGCTGCGCGTGCGATCTCTGAGTGTTCTGTTCAGCCACGCGCGCGATGTCTGAGTGTTCTGTTCAGCCGCGCGCGCGATCTCTGAGTGTTCTGTTCAGCTGCGAGCGAACTCTGAGTTTTCTGTTCAGCTGCGAGCGATCTCTGAGTGTTCTGTTCTGCTGCGCGTGCGATCTCTGAATGTTCTGTTCAGCTGCGAGCGATCTCTGAGTGTTCTGTTCAGCCGCGGGCGCGATCTCTGTGTGTTCTGTTCAGCTGCGCGCGGGATCCCTGAGTGTTCTGTTCAGCCGCGCGATCTCTGAGTGTTCTGATCTGCTGCGCGTGCGATCTCTGAGTGTTCTGTTCAGCTGCGAGCGATCTCTGAGTGTTCTGTTCAGCTGCGCGCGCGATCTCTGAGTGTTCTGTTCAGCCGCGCGATCTCTGAGTGTTCTGATCTGCTGCGCGTGCGATCTCTGAGTGTTCTGTTCAGCTGTGAGCGATCTCTGAGTGTTCTGTTCTGAGTGTTCTGTTCTGCTGCGCGTGCGATCTCTGAGTGTTCTGTTCAGCTGCGAGCGATCTCTGAGTGTTCTGTTCAGCCGCGTGCGCGATGTCTGAGTGTTCTGTTCAGCTGCGAGCGATCTCTGAGTGTTCTGTTCTGAGTGTTCTGTTCTGCTGCGCGTGCGATCTCTGAGTGTTCTGTTCAGCTGCGTGCGATCTCTGAGTGTTCTGTTCAGCCGCGCGCGCGATCTCTGAGTTTTCTGTTCAGCTGCGAGCGATCTCTGAGTGTTCTGTTCAGCTGCGCGTGCGATGTCTGAGTGTTCTGTTCTGCTGCGCGTGCGATGTCTGAGTGCTCTGTTCAGCTGCGCGCGATCTCTGAGTGTTCGGTTCAGCTGCGCGTGCGATGTCTGAGTGTTCTGTTCAGCTGCGCGTGCGATGTCTGAGTGTTCTGTTCAGCTGCGCGTGCGATGTCTGAGTGTTCTGTTCAGCTGCGCGTGCGATCTCTGAGTGTTCTGTTCAGCTGCGCGTGCGATGTCTGAGTGTTCTGTTCAGCTGCGAGCGATCTCTGAGTGTTCTGTTCAGCTGCGAGCGATCTCTGAGTGTTCTGTTCAGCTGCGAGCGATCTCTGAGTGTTCTGTTCTGCTGCTCGTGCAATGTCTGAGTGTTCTGTTCAGCTGCGCGTGCGATGTCTGAGTGTTCTGTTCAGCTGCGCGCGCGATGTCTGAGTGTTCTGTTCAGCTACGCGCGATCTCTGAGTGTTCTGTTCAGCTGCGAGCGATCTCTGAGTTTTCTGTTCAGCTGCGGGCGCGATGTCTGAGTGTTCTGTTCAGCCGCGCGCGATCTCTGAGTGTTCTGTTCAGCTGCGAGCGATCTCTGAGTGTTCTGTTCAGCTGCGAGCGATCTCTGAGTGTTCTGTTCTGCTGCGCGTGCGATCTCTGAGTGTTCTGTTCAGCCACGCGCGCGATGTCTGAGTGTTCTGTTCAGCCGCGCGCGCGATCTCTGAGTGTTCTGTTCAGCTGCGAGCGAACTCTGAGTTTTCTGTTCAGCTGCGAGCGATCTCTGAGTGTTCTGTTCTGCTGCGCGTGCGATCTCTGAATGTTCTGTTCAGCTGCGAGCGATCTCTGAGTGTTCTGTTCAGCCGCGGGCGCGATCTCTGTGTGTTCTGTTCAGCTGCGCGCGGGATCCCTGAGTGTTCTGTTCAGCCGCGCGATCTCTGAGTGTTCTGATCTGCTGCGCGTGCGATCTCTGAGTGTTCTGTTCAGCTGCGAGCGATCTCTGAGTGTTCTGTTCAGCTGCGCGCGCGATCTCTGAGTGTTCTGTTCAGCCGCGCGATCTCTGAGTGTTCTGATCTGCTGCGCGTGCGATCTCTGAGTGTTCTGTTCAGCTGTGAGCGATCTCTGAGTGTTCTGTTCTGAGTGTTCTGTTCTGCTGCGCGTGCGATCTCTGAGTGTTCTGTTCAGCTGCGAGCGATCTCTGAGTGTTCTGTTCAGCCGCGTGCGCGATGTCTGAGTGTTCTGTTCAGCTGCGAGCGATCTCTGAGTGTTCTGTTCTGAGTGTTCTGTTCTGCTGCGCGTGCGATCTCTGAGTGTTCTGTTCAGCTGCGAGCGATCTCTGAGTGTTCTGTTCAGCCGCGCGCGCGATGTCTGAGTGTTCTGTTCAGCCGCGCGCGCGATCTCTGAGTTTTCTGTTCAGCTGCGAGCGATCTCTGAGTGTTCTGTTCAGCTGCGCGTGCGATGTCTGAGTGTTCTGTTCTGCTGCGCGTGCGATGTCTGAGTGCTCTGTTCAGCTGCGCGCGATCTCTGAGTGTTCGGTTCAGCTGCGCGTGCGATGTCTGAGTGTTCTGTTCAGCTGCGCGTGCGATGTCTGAGTGTTCTGTTCAGCTGCGCGTGCGATGTCTGAGTGTTCTGTTCAGCTGCGCGTGCGATCTCTGAGTGTTCTGTTCAGCTGCGCGTGCGATGTCTGAGTGTTCTGTTCAGCTGCGAGCGATCTCTGAGTGTTCTGTTCAGCTGCGAGCGATCTCTGAGTGTTCTGTTCAGCTGCGAGCGATCTCTGAGTGTTCTGTTCTGCTGCTCGTGCAATGTCTGAGTGTTCTGTTCAGCTGCGCGTGCGATGTCTGAGTGTTCTGTTCAGCTGCGCGCGCGATGTCTGAGTGTTCTGTTCAGCTACGCGCGATCTCTGAGTGTTCTGTTCAGCTGCGCGCGCGATCTCTGAGTGTTCTGTTCAGCTGCGAGCGATCTCTGAGTTTTCTGTTCAGCTGCGAGCGACCTCTGAGTGTTCTGTTCTGCTGCGCGTGCGATCTCTGAGTGTTCTGTTCAGCCGCGCGCGATCTCTGAGTGTTCTGTTCAGCTGCGAGCGATCTCTGAGTGTTCTGTTCAGCTGCGAGCGACCTCTGAGTGTTCTGTTCTGCTGCGCGTGCGATCTCTGAGTGTTCTGTTCAGCCACGCGCGCGATGTCTGAGTGTTCTGTTCAGCCGCGCGCGCGATCTCTGAGTGTTCTGTTCAGCTGCGAGCGAACTCTGAGTTTTCTGTTCAGCTGCGAGCGATCTCTGAGTGTTCTGTTCTGCTGCGCGTGCGATCTCTGAATGTTCTGTTCAGCTGCGAGCGATCTCTGAGTGTTCTGTTCAGCCGCGGGCGCGATCTCTGTGTGTTCTGTTCAGCTGCGCGCGGGATCCCTGAGTGTTCTGTTCAGCCGCGCGATCTCTGAGTGTTCTGATCTGCTGCGCGTGCGATCTCTGAGTGTTCTGTTCAGCTGCGAGCGATCTCTGAGTGTTCTGTTCAGCTGCGCGCGCGATCTCTGAGTGTTCTGTTCAGCCGCGCGATCTCTGAGTGTTCTGATCTGCTGCGCGTGCGATCTCTGAGTGTTCTGTTCAGCTGCGAGCGATCTCTGAGTGTTCTGTTCTGAGTGTTCTGTTCTGCTGCGCGTGCGATCTCTGAGTGTTCTGTTCAGCTGCGAGCGATCTCTGAGTGTTCTGTTCAGCCGCGCGCGCGATGTCTGAGTGTTCTGTTCAGCTGCGAGCGATCTCTGAGTGTTCTGTTCTGAGTGTTCTGTTCTGCTGCGCGTGCGATCTCTGAGTGTTCTGTTCAGCTGCGAGCGATCTCTGAGTGTTCTGTTCAGCCGCGCGCGCGATGTCTGAGTGTTCTGTTCAGCCGCGCGCGCGATCTCTGAGTTTTCTGTTCAGCTGCGAGGGATCTCTGAGTTTTCTGTTCAGCTGCGCGTGCGATCTCTGAGTGTTCTGTTCAGCTGCGAGCGATCTCTGAGTGTTCTGTTCAGCCGCGGGCGATCTCTGTGTGTTCTGTTCAGCCGCGCGCGATCTCTGAGTGTTCTGTTCAGCCGCGGGCGCGATCTCTGAGTGTTCTGTTCAGCCGCGCACGCGATCTCTGAGTGTTCTGTTCAGCTGCGAGCGATCTCTGAAATTTCTGTTCAGCTGCGCGCGCGATGTCTGAGTGTTCTGTTCTGCCGCGCGCGCGATCTCTGAGTGTTCTGTTCAGCTGCGAGCGAACTCTGAGTTTTCTGTTCAGCTGCGAGCGATCTCTGAGTGTTCTGTTCAGCCGCGGGCGCGATCTCTGAGTGTTCTGTTCAGCCGCGGGCGCGATCTCTGAGTGTTCTGTTCAGCTGCGAGCGATCTCTGAGTGTTCTGTTCAGCCGCGGGCGCGATCTCTGAGTGTTCTGTTCAGCCGCGGGCGCGATCTCTGAGTGGTCTGTTCTGCTGCGAGCGATCTCTGAGTGTTCTGTTCAGCCACGGGCGCGATCTCTGAGTGTTCTGTTCAGCCGCGGGCGCGATCTCTGAGTGGTCTGTTCTGCTGCGAGCGATCTCTGAGTGTTCTGTTCAGCCACGGGCGCGATCTCTGTGTGTTCTGTTCAGCTGCGTGCGGGATCCCTGAGTGTTCTGTTCAGCTGCGAGCGATCTCTGAGTGTTCTGTTCAGCCGCGGGCGCGATCTCTGAGTGTTCTGTTCAGCCGCGGGCGCGATCTCTGAGTGTTCTGTTCAGCTGCGCGCAATCTCTGAGTGTTCTGTTCAGCTGCGAGCGATCTCTGAGTGTTCTGTTCAGCTGCGTGCGATGTCTGAGTGTTCTGTTCGGCTGCGCGTGCGATTTCTGAGTGTTCTGTTCAGCTGCGGGCGCGATGTCTGAGTGTTCTGTTCTGCTGCGCGTGCGATCTCTGAGTGTTCTGTTCAGCTGCGCGCGATCTCTGAGTGTTCTGTTCAGCTGCGAGCGATCTCTGAGTGTTCTGTTCTGCTGCTCGTGCGATGTCTGAGTGTTCTGTTCAGCTGCGCGTGCGATGTCTGAGTGTTCTGTTCAGCTGCGCGCGCGATGTCTGAGTGTTCTGTTCAGCTACGCGCGATCTCTGAGTGTTCTGTTCAGCTGCGAGCGATCTCTGAGTTTTCTGTTCAGCTGCGCGCGCGATGTCTGAGTGTTCTGTTCAGCCGCGCGCGCGATCTCTGAGTGTTCTGTTCAGCTGCGAGCGATCTCTGAGTGTTCTGTTCAGCTGCGAGCGATCTCTGAGTGTTCTGTTCTGCTGCGCGTGCGATCTCTGAGTGTTCTGTTCAGCCACGCGCGCGATGTCTGAGTGTTCTGTTCAGCCGCGCGAGCGAACTCTGAGTTTTCTGTTCAGCTGCGAGCGATCTCTGAGTGTTCTGTTCTGCTGCGCGTGCGATCTCTGAATGTTCTGTTCAGCTGCGAGCGATCTCTGAGTGTTCTGTTCAGCCGCGGGCGCGATCTCTGTGTGTTCTGTTCAGCTGCGCGCGCGATCTCTGAGTGTTCTGATCTGCTGCGCGTGCGATCTCTGAGTGTTCTGTTCAGCTGCGAGCGATCTCTGAGTGTTCTGTTCAGCTGCGCGCGCGATCTCTGAGTGTTCTGTTCAGCCGCGCGATCTCTGAGTTTTCTGATCTGCTGCGCGTGCGATCTCTGAGTGTTCTGTTCAGCTGCGAGCGATCTCTGAGTGTTCTGTTCAGCTGCGCGCGCGATGTCTGAGTGTTCTGTTCAGCCGCGCGCGCGATCTCTGAGTGTTCTGTTCAGCTGCGAGCGATCTCTGAGTGTTCTGTTCTGAGTGTTCTGTTCTGCTGCGCGTGCGATCTCTGAGTGTTCTGTTCAGCCGCGCGATCTCTGAGTGTTCTGATCTGCTGCGCGTGCGATCTCTGAGTGTTCTGTTCAGCCGCGCGTGCGATCTCTGAGTGTTCTGATCTGCTGCGCGTGCGATCTCTGAGTGTTCTGTTCAGCTGCGAGCGATCTCTGAGTGTTCTGTTCAGCTGCGCGCACGATCTCTGAGTGTTCTGTTCAGCCGCGCGATCTCTGAGTGTTCTGATCTGCTCCGCGTGCGATCTCTGAGTGTTCTGTTCAGCTGCGAGCGCGATCTCTGAGTGTTCTGTTCAGCCGCGGGCGCGATCTCTGAGTGGTCTGTTCTGCTGCGAGCGATCTCTGAGTGTTCTGTTCAGCCACGGGCGCGATCTCTGTGTGTTCTGTTCAGCTGCGCGCGGGATCCCTGAGTGTTCTGTTCCCTGCGCGCGATCTCTGAGTGTTCTGTTCAGCTGCGAGCGATCTCTGAGTGTTCTGTTCAGCCGCGGGCGCGATCTCTGAGTGTTCTGTTCAGCCGCGGGCGCGATCTCTGAGTGTTCTGTTCAGCTGCGCGCGATCTCTGAGTGTTCTGTTCAGCTGCGAGCGATCTCTGAGTTTTCTGTTCAGCTGCGCGCGATCTCTGAGTGTTCTGTTCAGCTGCGTGCGATGTCTGAGTGTTCTGTTCGGCTGCGCGTGCGATGTCTGAGTGTTCTGTTCTGCTGCGCGTGCGATCTCTGAGTGTTCTGTTCAGCTGCGCGCGATCTCTGAGTGTTCTGTTCAGCTGCGAGCGATCTCTGAGTGTTCTGTTCTGCTGCTCGTGCGATGTCTGAGTGTTCTGTTCAGCTGCGCGTGCGATGTCTGAGTGTTCTGTTCAGCTGCGCGCGCGATGTCTGAGTGTTCTGTTCAGCTACGCGCGATCTCTGAGTGTTCTGTTCAGCTGCGAGCGATCTCTGAGTTTTCTGTTCAGCTGCGCGCGCGATGTCTGAGTGTTCTGTTCAGCCGCGCGCGCGATCTCTGAGTGTTCTGTTCAGCTGCGAGCGATCTCTGAGTGTTCTGTTCAGCTGCGAGCGATCTCTGAGTGTTCTGTTCTGCTGCGCGTGCGATCTCTGAGTGTTCTGTTCAGCCACGCGCGCGATGTCTGAGTGTTCTGTTCAGCCGCACGAGCGAACTCTGAGTTTTCTGTTCAGCTGCGAGCGATCTCTGAGTGTTCTGTTCTGCTGCGCGTGCGATCTCTGAATGTTCTGTTCAGCTGCGAGCGATCTCTGAGTGTTCTGTTCAGCCGCGGGCGCGATCTCTGTGTGTTCTGTTCAGCTGCGCGCGCGATCTCTGAGTGTTCTGATCTGCTGCGCATGCGATCTCTGAGTGTTCTGTTCAGCTGCGAGCGATCTCTGAGTGTTCTGTTCAGCTGCGCGCGCGATCTCTGAGTGTTCTGTTCAGCCGCGCGATCTCTGAGTGTTCTGATCTGCTGCGCGTGCGATCTCTGAGTGTTCTGTTCAGCCGCGCGTGCGATCTCTGAGTGTTCTGATCTGCTGCGCGTGCGATCTCTGAGTGTTCTGTTCAGCTGCGAGCGATCTCTGAGTGTTCTGTTCAGCTGCGCGCGCGATCTCTGAGTGTTCTGTTCAGCCGCGCGATCTCTGAGTGTTCTGATCTGCTCCGCGTGCGATCTCTGAGTGTTCTGTTCAGCTGCGAGCGATCTCTGAGTGTTCTGTTCAGCCGCGGGCGCGATCTCTGTGTGTTCTGTTCAGCCGCGCGCGATCTCTGAGTGTTCTGTTCAGCCGCGGGCGATCTCTGAGTGTTCTGTTCAGCTGCGCGTGCGATGTCTGAGTGTTCTGTTCTGCTGCGCGTGCGATGTCTGAGTGTTCTGTTCAGCTGCGCGCGATCTCTGAGTGTTCTGTTCAGCTGCGAGCGATATCTGAGTGTTCTGTTCTGCTGCGCGTGCGATGTCTGAGTGTTCTGTTCAGCTGCGCGTGCGATGTCTGAGTGTTCTGTTCAGCTGCGGGCGCGATGTCTGAGTGTTCTGTTCTGCTGCGCGTGCGATCTCTGAGTGTTCTGTTCAGCTGCGCGCGATCTCTGAGTGTTCTGTTCAGCAGCGAGCGATATCTGAGTGTTCTGTTCTGCTGCGCGTGCGATGTCTGAGTGTTCTGTTCAGCTGCCGGCGCGATGTCTGAGTGTTCTGTTCAGCTGCGATCGATCTCTGAGTTTTCTGTTCAGCTGCGCGCGCGATGTCTGAGTGTTCTGTTCAGCCGCGCGCGCGATCTCTGAGTGTTCTGTTCAGCTGCGCGTGCGATCTCTGAGTGTTCTGTTCAGCTGCGAGCGATCTCTGAGTTTTCTGTTCAGCTGCGAGCGATCTCTGAGTGTTCTGTTCAGCCGCGCGCGCGATCTCTGAGTGTTCTGTTCTGCTGCGCGTGCGATCTCTGAGTGTTCTGTTCAGCTGCGCGCGATTTCTGAGTGTTCTGTTCAGCTGCGCGCGCAATCGGAGTGTTCTGTTCAGCCACGGGCGCGATCTCTGAGTGTTCTGTTCAGCTGCGTGCGATGTCTGAGTGTTCTGTTCAGCCGCGCGCGAGATCTCTGAGTGTTCTGTTCAGCTGCGCGCGATCTCTGAGTGTTCTGTTCAGCTGCGAGCGATCTCTGAGTTTTCTGTTCAGCTGCGCGCGATCTCTGAGTGTTCTGTTCAGCTGCGAGCGATCTCTGAGTGTTCTGTTCAGCTGCGAGCGATCTCTGAGTGTTCTGTTCAGCTGCGCGTGCGATGTCTGAGTGTTCTGTTCTGCTGCGCGTGCGATGTCTGAGTGTTCTGTTCAGCTGCGAGCGATATCTGAGTGTTCTGTTCTGCTGCGCGTGCGATGTCTGAGTGTTCTGTTCAGCTGCGCGTGCGATGTCTGAGTGTTCTGTTCAGCTGCGAGCCATCTCTGAGTGTTCTGTTCAGCTGTGGACGATCTCTGAGTGTTCTATTCAGCTGCGGACGATCTCTGAGTGTTCTATTCAGCTGCGCGCGATCTCTGAGTGTTCTGTTCAGCTGCGAGCGATATCTGAGTGTTCTGTTCTGCTGCGCGTGCGATGTCTGAGTGTTCTGTTCAGCTGCGCGTGCGATGTCTGAGTGTTCTGTTCAGCTGCGGGCGCGATGTCTGAGTGTTCTGTTCAGCTGCGCGTGCGATGTCTGAGTGTTCTGTTCAGCTGCGCGTGCGATGTCTGAGTGTTCTGTTCAGCTGCGCGTGCGATCTCTGAGTGTTCTGTTCAGCTGCGCGTGCGATGTCTGAGTGTTCTGTTCAGCTGCGCGTGCGATGTCTGAGTGTTCTGTTCAGCTGCGAGCGATCTCTGAGTGTTCTGTTCAGCTGCGAGCGATCTCTGAGTGCTCTGTTCAGCTGCGAGCGATCTCTGAGTGTTCTGTTCAGCTGCTCGTGCAATGTCTGAGTGTTCTGTTCAGCTGCGCGTGCGATGTCTGAGTGTTCTGTTCAGCTGCGCGCGCGATGTCTGAGTGTTCTGTTCAGCTACGCGCGATCTCTGAGTGTTCTGTTCAGCTGCGAGCGATCTCTGAGTGTTCTGTTCTGAGTGTTCTGTTCTGCTGCGCGTGCGATCTCTGAGTGTTCTGTTCAGCTGCGAGCGATCTCTGAGTGTTCTGTTCAGCCGCGCGCGCGATGTCTGAGTGTTCTGTTCAGCTGCGAGCGATCTCTGAGTGTTCTGTTCTGAGTGTTCTGTTCTGCTGCGCGTGCGATCTCTGAGTGTTCTGTTCAGCTGCGAGCGATCTCTGAGTGTTCTGTTCAGCCGCGGGCGATCTCTGTGTGTTCTGTTCAGCCGCGCGTGCGATCTCTGAGTGTTCTGTTCAGCTGCGAGCGATCTCTGAGTGTTTTGTTCAGCTGCGCGCGCGATCTCTGAGTGTTCTGTTCAGCCGCGCGATCTCTGAGTGTTCTGATCTGCTGCGCGTGCGATCTCTGAGTGTTCTGTTCAGCTGCGTGCGCGATGTCTGAGTGTTCTGTTCAGCCGCGCGCGCGATCTCTGAGTGTTCTGTTCAGCTGCGAGCGATCTCTGAGTGTTCTGTTCTGAGTGTTCTGTTCTGCTGCGCGTGCGATCTCTGAGTGCTCTGTTCAGCTGCGAGCGATCTCTGAGTGTTCTGTTCAGCCGCGCGCGCGATGTCTGAGTGTTCTGTTCAGCCGCGCGCGCGATCTCTGTGTGTTCTGTTCAGCCTCGCGCGATCTCTGAGTGTTCTGTTCAGCCGCGGGCGATCTCTGAGTGTTCTGTTCAGCTGCGCGTGCGATGTCTGAGTGTTCTGTTCTGCTGCGCGTGCGATGTCTGAGTGTTCTGTTCAGCTGCGCGCGATCTCTGAGTGTTCTGTTCAGCTGCGAGCGATATCTGAGTGTTCTGTTCTGCTGCGCGTGCGATGTCTGAGTGTTCTGTTCAGCTGCGCGTGCGATGTCTGAGTGTTCTGTTCAGCTGCGGGCGCGATGTCTGAGTGTTCTGTTCAGCTGCGGGCGCGATGTCTGAGTGTTCTGTTCTGCTGCGCGTGCGATCTCTGAGTGTTCTGTTCAGCTGCGCGCGATCTCTGAGTGTTCTGTTCAGCTGCGAGCGATATCTGAGTGTTCTGTTCAGCTGCGGGCGCGATGTCTGAGTGTTCTGTTCTGCTGCGCGTGCGATGTCTGAGTGTTCTGTTCAGCTGCCGGCGCGATGTCTGAGTGTTCTGTCCAGCTGCGGGCGCGATGTCTGAGTGTTCTGTTCTGCTGCGCGTGCGATGTCTGAGTGTTCTGTTCAGCTGCCGGCGCGATGTCTGAGTGTTCTGTTCAGCTACGCGCGATCTCTGAGTGTTCTGTTCAGCTGCGCGCGCGATCTCTGAGTGTTCTGTTCAGCTGCGAGCGATCTCTGAGTTTTCTGGTCAGCTGCGCGCGCGATGTCTGAGTGTTCTGTTCAGCCGCGCGCGCGATCTCTGAGTGTTCTGTTCTGCTGCGCGTGCGATCTCTGAGTGTTCTGTTCAGCTGCGAGCGATTTCTGAGTGTTCTGTTCAGCCACGGGCGCGATCTCTGAGTGTTCTGTTCAGCTGCGTGCGATGTCTGAGTGTTCTGTTCAGCTGCGTGCGATGTCTGAGTGTTCTGTTCAGCCGCGCGCGAGATCTCTGAGTGTTCTGTTCAGCTGCGCGCGATCTCTGAGTGTTCTGTTCAGCTGCGAGCGATCTCTGAGTTTTCTGTTCAGCTGCGCGCGATCTCTGAGTGTTCTGTTCAGCTGCGAGCGATCTCTGAGTGTTCTGTTCAGCTGCGAGCGATCTCTGAGTGTTCTGTTCAGCTGCGAGCGATATCTGAGTGTTCTGTTCTGCTGCGCGTGCGATGTCTGAGTGTTCTGTTCAGCTGCGCGTGCGATGTCTGAGTGTTCTGTTCAGCTGCGAGCCATCTCTGAGTGTTCTGTTCAGCTGTGGACGATCTCTGAGTGTTCTATTCAGCTGCGGACGATCTCTGAGTGTTCTATTCAGCTGCGCGCGATCTCTGAGTGTTCTGTTCTGCTGCGCGTGCGATGTCTGAGTGTTCTGTTCAGCTGCGCGTGCGATGTCTGAGTGTTCTGTTCAGCTGCGGGCGCGATGTCTGAGTGTTCTGTTCTGCTGCGCGTGCGATCTCTGAGTGTTCTGTTCAGCTGCGCGCGATCTCTGAGTGTTCTGTTCAGCTGCGAGCGATATCTGAGTGTTCTGTTCTGCTGCGTGTGAGATGTCTGAGTGTTCTGTTCAGCTGCGCGTGCGATGTCTGAGTGTTCTGTTCAGCTACGCGCGATCTCTGAGTGTTCTGTTCAGCTGCGGGCGCGATGTCTGAGTGTTCTGTTCAGCTACGCGCGATCTCTGAGTGTTCTGTTCAGCTGCGCGCGCGATCTCTGAGTGTTCTTTTCAGCTGCGAGCGATCTCTGAGTTTTTTGTTCAGCTGCGCGCGCGATGTCTGAGTGTTCTGTTCAGCCGCGCGCGCGATCTCTGAGTGTTCTGTTCAGCTGCGAGCGATCTCTGAGTTTTCTGTTCAGCTGCGCGCGCGATCTCTGAGTGTTCTGTTCAGCTGCGTGCGATGTCTGAGTGTTCTGTTCGGCTGCGCGTGCGATGTCTGAGTGTTCTGTTCTGCTGCGCGTGCGATCTCTGAGTGTTCTGTTCAGCTGCGCGCGATCTCTGAGTGTTCTGTTCAGCTGCGAGCGATCTCTGAGTGTTCTGTTCTGCTGCTCGTGCGATGTCTGAGTGTTCTGTTCAGCTGCGCGTGCGATGTCTGAGTGTTCTGTTCAGCTGCGCGCGCGATGTCTGAGTGTTCTGTTCAGCTACGCGCGATCTCTGAGTGTTCTGTTCAGCTGCGAGCGATCTCTGAGTTTTCTGTTCAGCTGCGCGCGCGATGTCTGAGTGTTCTGTTCAGCCGCGCGCGCGATCTCTGAGTGTTCTGTTCAGCTGCGAGCGATCTCTGAGTGTTCTGTTCAGCTGCGAGCGATCTCTGAGTGTTCTGTTCTGCTGCGCGTGCGATCTCTGAGTGTTCTGTTCAGCCACGCGCGCGATGTCTGAGTGTTCTGTTCAGCCGCACGAGCGAACTCTGAGTTTTCTGTTCAGCTGCGAGCGATCTCTGAGTGTTCTGTTCTGCTGCGCGTGCGATCTCTGAATGTTCTGTTCAGCTGCGAGCGATCTCTGAGTGTTCTGTTCAGCCGCGGGCGCGATCTCTGTGTGTTCTGTTCAGCTGCGCGCGCGATCTCTGAGTGTTCTGATCTGCTGCGCATGCGATCTCTGAGTGTTCTGTTCAGCTGCGAGCGATCTCTGAGTGTTCTGTTCAGCTGCGCGCGCGATCTCTGAGTGTTCTGTTCAGCCGCGCGATCTCTGAGTGTTCTGATCTGCTGCGCGTGCGATCTCTGAGTGTTCTGTTCAGCCGCGCGTGCGATCTCTGAGTGTTCTGATCTGCTGCGCGTGCGATCTCTGAGTGTTCTGTTCAGCTGCGAGCGATCTCTGAGTGTTCTGTTCAGCTGCGCGCGCGATCTCTGAGTGTTCTGTTCAGCCGCGCGATCTCTGAGTGTTCTGATCTGCTCCGCGTGCGATCTCTGAGTGTTCTGTTCAGCTGCGAGCGATCTCTGAGTGTTCTGTTCAGCCGCGGGCGCGATCTCTGTGTGTTCTGTTCAGCCGCGCGCGATCTCTGAGTGTTCTGTTCAGCCGCGGGCGATCTCTGAGTGTTCTGTTCAGCTGCGCGTGCGATGTCTGAGTGTTCTGTTCTGCTGCGCGTGCGATGTCTGAGTGTTCTGTTCAGCTGCGCGCGATCTCTGAGTGTTCTGTTCAGCTGCGAGCGATATCTGAGTGTTCTGTTCTGCTGCGCGTGCGATGTCTGAGTGTTCTGTTCAGCTGCGCGTGCGATGTCTGAGTGTTCTGTTCAGCTGCGGGCGCGATGTCTGAGTGTTCTGTTCTGCTGCGCGTGCGATCTCTGAGTGTTCTGTTCAGCTGCGCGCGATCTCTGAGTGTTCTGTTCAGCAGCGAGCGATATCTGAGTGTTCTGTTCTGCTGCGCGTGCGATGTCTGAGTGTTCTGTTCAGCTGCCGGCGCGATGTCTGAGTGTTCTGTTCAGCTGCGATCGATCTCTGAGTTTTCTGTTCAGCTGCGCGCGCGATGTCTGAGTGTTCTGTTCAGCCGCGCGCGCGATCTCTGAGTGTTCTGTTCAGCTGCGCGTGCGATCTCTGAGTGTTCTGTTCAGCTGCGAGCGATCTCTGAGTTTTCTGTTCAGCTGCGAGCGATCTCTGAGTGTTCTGTTCAGCCGCGCGCGCGATCTCTGAGTGTTCTGTTCTGCTGCGCGTGCGATCTCTGAGTGTTCTGTTCAGCTGCGCGCGATTTCTGAGTGTTCTGTTCAGCTGCGCGCGCAATCGGAGTGTTCTGTTCAGCCACGGGCGCGATCTCTGAGTGTTCTGTTCAGCTGCGTGCGATGTCTGAGTGTTCTGTTCAGCCGCGCGCGAGATCTCTGAGTGTTCTGTTCAGCTGCGCGCGATCTCTGAGTGTTCTGTTCAGCTGCGAGCGATCTCTGAGTTTTCTGTTCAGCTGCGCGCGATCTCTGAGTGTTCTGTTCAGCTGCGAGCGATCTCTGAGTGTTCTGTTCAGCTGCGAGCGATCTCTGAGTGTTCTGTTCAGCTGCGCGTGCGATGTCTGAGTGTTCTGTTCTGCTGCGCGTGCGATGTCTGAGTGTTCTGTTCAGCTGCGAGCGATATCTGAGTGTTCTGTTCTGCTGCGCGTGCGATGTCTGAGTGTTCTGTTCAGCTGCGCGTGCGATGTCTGAGTGTTCTGTTCAGCTGCGAGCCATCTCTGAGTGTTCTGTTCAGCTGTGGACGATCTCTGAGTGTTCTATTCAGCTGCGGACGATCTCTGAGTGTTCTATTCAGCTGCGCGCGATCTCTGAGTGTTCTGTTCAGCTGCGAGCGATATCTGAGTGTTCTGTTCTGCTGCGCGTGCGATGTCTGAGTGTTCTGTTCAGCTGCGCGTGCGATGTCTGAGTGTTCTGTTCAGCTGCGGGCGCGATGTCTGAGTGTTCTGTTCAGCTGCGCGTGCGATGTCTGAGTGTTCTGTTCAGCTGCGCGTGCGATGTCTGAGTGTTCTGTTCAGCTGCGCGTGCGATCTCTGAGTGTTCTGTTCAGCTGCGCGTGCGATGTCTGAGTGTTCTGTTCAGCTGCGCGTGCGATGTCTGAGTGTTCTGTTCAGCTGCGAGCGATCTCTGAGTGTTCTGTTCAGCTGCGAGCGATCTCTGAGTGCTCTGTTCAGCTGCGAGCGATCTCTGAGTGTTCTGTTCAGCTGCTCGTGCAATGTCTGAGTGTTCTGTTCAGCTGCGCGTGCGATGTCTGAGTGTTCTGTTCAGCTGCGCGCGCGATGTCTGAGTGTTCTGTTCAGCTACGCGCGATCTCTGAGTGTTCTGTTCAGCTGCGAGCGATCTCTGAGTGTTCTGTTCTGAGTGTTCTGTTCTGCTGCGCGTGCGATCTCTGAGTGTTCTGTTCAGCTGCGAGCGATCTCTGAGTGTTCTGTTCAGCCGCGCGCGCGATGTCTGAGTGTTCTGTTCAGCTGCGAGCGATCTCTGAGTGTTCTGTTCTGAGTGTTCTGTTCTGCTGCGCGTGCGATCTCTGAGTGTTCTGTTCAGCTGCGAGCGATCTCTGAGTGTTCTGTTCAGCCGCGGGCGATCTCTGTGTGTTCTGTTCAGCCGCGCGTGCGATCTCTGAGTGTTCTGTTCAGCTGCGAGCGATCTCTGAGTGTTTTGTTCAGCTGCGCGCGCGATCTCTGAGTGTTCTGTTCAGCCGCGCGATCTCTGAGTGTTCTGATCTGCTGCGCGTGCGATCTCTGAGTGTTCTGTTCAGCTGCGTGCGCGATGTCTGAGTGTTCTGTTCAGCCGCGCGCGCGATCTCTGAGTGTTCTGTTCAGCTGCGAGCGATCTCTGAGTGTTCTGTTCTGAGTGTTCTGTTCTGCTGCGCGTGCGATCTCTGAGTGCTCTGTTCAGCTGCGAGCGATCTCTGAGTGTTCTGTTCAGCCGCGCGCGCGATGTCTGAGTGTTCTGTTCAGCCGCGCGCGCGATCTCTGTGTGTTCTGTTCAGCCTCGCGCGATCTCTGAGTGTTCTGTTCAGCCGCGGGCGATCTCTGAGTGTTCTGTTCAGCTGCGCGTGCGATGTCTGAGTGTTCTGTTCTGCTGCGCGTGCGATGTCTGAGTGTTCTGTTCAGCTGCGCGCGATCTCTGAGTGTTCTGTTCAGCTGCGAGCGATATCTGAGTGTTCTGTTCTGCTGCGCGTGCGATGTCTGAGTGTTCTGTTCAGCTGCGCGTGCGATGTCTGAGTGTTCTGTTCAGCTGCGGGCGCGATGTCTGAGTGTTCTGTTCAGCTGCGGGCGCGATGTCTGAGTGTTCTGTTCTGCTGCGCGTGCGATCTCTGAGTGTTCTGTTCAGCTGCGCGCGATCTCTGAGTGTTCTGTTCAGCTGCGAGCGATATCTGAGTGTTCTGTTCAGCTGCGGGCGCGATGTCTGAGTGTTCTGTTCTGCTGCGCGTGCGATGTCTGAGTGTTCTGTTCAGCTGCCGGCGCGATGTCTGAGTGTTCTGTCCAGCTGCGGGCGCGATGTCTGAGTGTTCTGTTCTGCTGCGCGTGCGATGTCTGAGTGTTCTGTTCAGCTGCCGGCGCGATGTCTGAGTGTTCTGTTCAGCTACGCGCGATCTCTGAGTGTTCTGTTCAGCTGCGCGCGCGATCTCTGAGTGTTCTGTTCAGCTGCGAGCGATCTCTGAGTTTTCTGGTCAGCTGCGCGCGCGATGTCTGAGTGTTCTGTTCAGCCGCGCGCGCGATCTCTGAGTGTTCTGTTCTGCTGCGCGTGCGATCTCTGAGTGTTCTGTTCAGCTGCGAGCGATTTCTGAGTGTTCTGTTCAGCCACGGGCGCGATCTCTGAGTGTTCTGTTCAGCTGCGTGCGATGTCTGAGTGTTCTGTTCAGCTGCGTGCGATGTCTGAGTGTTCTGTTCAGCCGCGCGCGAGATCTCTGAGTGTTCTGTTCAGCTGCGCGCGATCTCTGAGTGTTCTGTTCAGCTGCGAGCGATCTCTGAGTTTTCTGTTCAGCTGCGCGCGATCTCTGAGTGTTCTGTTCAGCTGCGAGCGATCTCTGAGTGTTCTGTTCAGCTGCGAGCGATCTCTGAGTGTTCTGTTCAGCTGCGAGCGATATCTGAGTGTTCTGTTCTGCTGCGCGTGCGATGTCTGAGTGTTCTGTTCAGCTGCGCGTGCGATGTCTGAGTGTTCTGTTCAGCTGCGAGCCATCTCTGAGTGTTCTGTTCAGCTGTGGACGATCTCTGAGTGTTCTATTCAGCTGCGGACGATCTCTGAGTGTTCTATTCAGCTGCGCGCGATCTCTGAGTGTTCTGTTCTGCTGCGCGTGCGATGTCTGAGTGTTCTGTTCAGCTGCGCGTGCGATGTCTGAGTGTTCTGTTCAGCTGCGGGCGCGATGTCTGAGTGTTCTGTTCTGCTGCGCGTGCGATCTCTGAGTGTTCTGTTCAGCTGCGCGCGATCTCTGAGTGTTCTGTTCAGCTGCGAGCGATATCTGAGTGTTCTGTTCTGCTGCGTGTGAGATGTCTGAGTGTTCTGTTCAGCTGCGCGTGCGATGTCTGAGTGTTCTGTTCAGCTACGCGCGATCTCTGAGTGTTCTGTTCAGCTGCGGGCGCGATGTCTGAGTGTTCTGTTCAGCTACGCGCGATCTCTGAGTGTTCTGTTCAGCTGCGCGCGCGATCTCTGAGTGTTCTTTTCAGCTGCGAGCGATCTCTGAGTTTTTTGTTCAGCTGCGCGCGCGATGTCTGAGTGTTCTGTTCAGCCGCGCGCGCGATCTCTGAGTGTTCTGTTCAGCTGCGAGCGATCTCTGAGTTTTCTGTTCAGCTGCGCGCGCGATGTCTGAGTGTTCTGTTCAGCCGCGCGCGCGATCTCTGAGTGTTCTGTTCAGCTGCGAGCGATCTCTGAGTGTTCTGTTCTGCTGCGCGTGCGATCTCTGAGTGTTCTGTTCAGCCGCGGGCGCGATCTCTGAGTCTTCTGTTCAGCTGCGAGCGATCTCTGAGTTTTCTGTTCTGCTGCGCGTGCGATCTCTGAGTGTTCTGTTCAGCTGCGAGCGATCTCTGAGTGTTCTGTTCAGCCGCGGGCGCGATCTCTGTGTGTTCTGTTCAGCTGCGCGCGGGATCCCTGAGTGTTCTGTTCAGCTGCGCGCGATCTCTGAGTGTTCTGTTCTGCTGCGCGCGATCTCTGAGTGTTCTGTTCAGCTGCGCGCGCGATCGGAGTGTTCTGTTCAGCCACGGGCGCGATCTCTGAGTGTTCTGTTCAGCAGCGTGCGATGTCTGAGTGTTCTGTTCAGCCGCGCGCGAGATCTCTGAGTGTTCTGTTCAGCCGCGCGCGAGATCTCTGAGTGTTCTGTTCAGCCGCGCGCGAGATCTCTGAGTGTTCTGTTCAGCTGCGCGCGATCTCTGAGTGTTCTGTTCAGCTGCGAGCGATCTCTGAGTGTTCTGTTCAGCTGCGAGCGATCTCTGAGTTTTCTGTTCAGCTGCGCGCGATCTCTGAGTGTTCTGTTCAGCTGCGAGCGATCTCTGAGTGTTCTGTTCAGCTGCGCGTGCGATGTCTGAGTGTTCTGTTCTGCTGCGCGTGCGATGTCTGAGTGCTCTGTTCAGCCGCGCGCGATCTCTGAGTGTTCTGTTCAGCTGCGCGTGCAATGTCTGAGTGTTCTGTTCAGCTGCGCGTGCGATGTCTGAGTGTTATGTTCAGCTGCGCGCGATATCTGAGTTTTCTGTTCAGCTGCGAGCGATCTCTGAGTGTTCTGTTCAGCTGCGAGCGATCTCTGAGTGTTCTGTTCAGCTGCGAGCGATATCTGAGTGTTCTGTTCTGCTGCGCGTGCGATGTCTGAGTGTTCTGTTCAGCTGCGCATGCGATGTCTGAGTGTTCTGTTCAGCTGCGGGCGCGATGTCTGAGTGTTCTGTTCTGCTGCGCGTGCGATCTCTGAGTGTTCTGTTCAGCTGCGCGCGATCTCTGAGTGTTCTGTTCAGCTGCGAGCGACATCTGAGTGTTCTGTTCAGCTGCGGGCGCGATGTCTGAGTGTTCTGTTCTGCTGCGCGTGCGATGTCTGAGTGTTCTGTTCAGCTGCCGGCGCGATGTCTGAGTGTTCTGTTCAGCTGCGGGCGCGATGTCTGAGTGTTCTGTTCTGCTGCGCGTGCGATGTCTGAGTGTTCTGTTCAGCTGCCGGCGCGATGTCTGAGTGTTCTGTTCAGCTACGCGCGATCTCTGAGTGTTCTGTTCAGCTGCGAGCGATCTCTGAGTTTTCTGTTCAGCTGCGCGCGCGATGTCTGAGTGTTCTGTTCAGCCGCGCGCGCGATCTCTGAGTGTTCTGTTCTGCTGCGCGTGCGATCTCTGAGTGTTCTGTTCAGCTGCGAGCGATTTCTGAGTGTTCTGTTCAGCCACGGGCGCGATCTCTGAGTGTTCTGTTCAGCTGCGTGCGATGTCTGAGTGTTCTGTTCAGCTGCGTGCGATGTCTGAGTGTTCTGTTCAGCCGCGCGCGAGATCTCTGAGTGTTCTGTTCAGCTGCGCGCGATCTCTGAGTGTTCTGTTCAGCTGCGAGCGATCTCTGAGTTATCTGTTCAGCTGCGCGCGATCTCTGAGTGTTCTGTTCAGCTGCGCGTGCGATGTCTGAGTGTTCTGTTCAGCTACGCGCGATCTCTGAGTGTTCTGTTCAGCTGCGCACGATCTCTGAGTGTTCTGTTCAGCTGCGAGCGATCTCTGAGTTTTCTGTTCAGCTGCGCGCGCGATGTCTGAGTGTTCTGTTCAGCCGCGCGCGCGATCTCTGAGTGTTCTGTTCAGCTGCGAGCGATCTCTGAGTGTTCTGTTCAGCTGCGAGCGATCTCTGAGTGTTCTGTTCTGCTGCGCGTGCGATCTCTGAGTGTTCTGTTCAGCCACGCGCGCGATGTCTGAGTGTTCTGTTCAGCCGCGCGCGCGATCTCTGAGTGTTCTGTTCAGCTGCGAGCGAACTCTGAGTTTTCTGTTCAGCTGCGAGCGATCTCTGAGTGTTCTGTTCTGCTGCGCGTGCGATCTCTGAATGTTCTGTTCAGCTGCGAGCGATCTCTGAGTGTTCTGTTCAGCCGCGGGCGCGATCTCTGTGTGTTCTGTTCAGCTGCGCGCGGGATCCCTGAGTGTTCTGTTCAGCCGCGCGATCTCTGAGTGTTCTGATCTGCTGCGCGTGCAATCTCTGAGTGTTCTGTTCAGCTGCGAGCGATCTCTGAGTTTTCTGTTCAGCTGCGCGCGATCTCTGAGTGTTCTGTTCAGCTGCGAGCGATCTCTGAGTGTTCTGTTCAGCTGCGCGTGCGATGTCTGAGTGTTCTGTTCTGCTGCGCGTGCGATGTCTGAGTGCTCTGTTCAGCTGCGCGCGATCTCTGAGTGTTCTGTTCAGCTGCGCGTGCGATGTCTGAGTGTTCTGTTCAGCTGCGCGTGCGATGTCTGAGTGTTCTGTTCAGCTGCGCGCACGATGTCTGAGTGTTATGTTCAGCTGCGCGCGATATCTGAGTGTTCTGTTCAGCTGCGAGCGATCTCTGAGTGTTCTGTTCAGCTGCGAGCGATCTCTGAGTGTTCTGTTCAGCTGCGAGCGATCTCTGAGTGTTCTGTTCTGCTGCTCGTGCGATGTCTGAGTGTTCTGTTCAGCTGCGCGTGCGATGTCTGAGTGTTCTGTTCAGCTGCGCGCGCGATGTCTGAGTGTTCTGTTCAGCTACGCGCGATCTCTGAGTGTTCTGTTCAGCTGCGCGCGATCTCTGAGTGCTCTGTTCAGCTGCGAGCGATCTCTGAGTTTTCTGTTCAGCTGCGCGCGCGATGTCTGAGTGTTCTGTTCAGCTGCGCGTGCGATGTCTGAGTGTTCTGTTCAGCTGCGCGTGCGATCTCTGAGTGTTCTGTTCAGCTACGCGCGATCTCTGAGTGTTCTGTTCAGCTGCGCGCGCGATCTCTGAGTGTTCTGTTCAGCTGCGAGCGATCTCTGAGTGTTCTGTTCAGCCGCGCGATCTCTGAGTGTTCTGATCTGCTCCGCGTGCGATCTCTGAGTGTTCTGTTCAGCTGCGAGCGATCTCTGAGTGTTCTGTTCAGCCGCGGGCGCGATCTCTGTGTGTTCTGTTCAGCCGCGCGCGATCTCTGAGTGTTCTGTTCAGCCGCGGGCGATCTCTGAGTGTTCTGTTCAGCTGCGCGTGCGATGTCTGAGTGTTCTGTTCTGCTGCGCGTGCGATGTCTGAGTGTTCTGTTCAGCTGCGCGCGATCTCTGAGTGTTCTGTTCAGCTGCGAGCGATATCTGAGTGTTCTGTTCTGCTGCGCGTGCGATGTCTGAGTGTTCTGTTCAGCTGCGCGTGCGATGTCTGAGTGTTCTGTTCAGCTGCGGGCGCGATGTCTGAGTGTTCTGTTCTGCTGCGCGTGCGATCTCTGAGTGTTCTGTTCAGCTGCGCGCGATCTCTGAGTGTTCTGTTCAGCAGCGAGCGATATCTGAGTGTTCTGTTCTGCTGCGCGTGCGATGTCTGAGTGTTCTGTTCAGCTGCCGGCGCGATGTCTGAGTGTTCTGTTCAGCTGCGATCGATCTCTGAGTTTTCTGTTCAGCTGCGCGCGCGATGTCTGAGTGTTCTGTTCAGCCGCGCGCGCGATCTCTGAGTGTTCTGTTCAGCTGCGCGTGCGATCTCTGAGTGTTCTGTTCAGCTGCGAGCGATCTCTGAGTTTTCTGTTCAGCTGCGAGCGATCTCTGAGTGTTCTGTTCAGCCGCGCGCGCGATCTCTGAGTGTTCTGTTCTGCTGCGCGTGCGATCTCTGAGTGTTCTGTTCAGCTGCGCGCGATTTCTGAGTGTTCTGTTCAGCTGCGCGCGCGATCGGAGTGTTCTGTTCAGCCACGGGCGCGATCTCTGAGTGTTCTGTTCAGCTGCGTGCGATGTCTGAGTGTTCTGTTCAGCCGCGCGCGAGATCTCTGAGTGTTCTGTTCAGCTGCGCGCGATCTCTGAGTGTTCTGTTCAGCTGCGAGCGATCTCTGAGTTTTCTGTTCAGCTGCGCGCGATCTCTGAGTGTTCTGTTCAGCTGCGAGCGATCTCTGAGTGTTCTGTTCAGCTGCGAGCGATCTCTGAGTGTTCTGTTCAGCTGCGCGTGCGATGTCTGAGTGTTCTGTTCTGCTGCGCGTGCGATGTCTGAGTGTTCTGTTCAGCTGCGAGCGATATCTGAGTGTTCTGTTCTGCTGCGCGTGCGATGTCTGAGTGTTCTGTTCAGCTGCGCGTGCGATGTCTGAGTGTTCTGTTCAGCTGCGAGCCATCTCTGAGTGTTCTGTTCAGCTGTGGACGATCTCTGAGTGTTCTATTCAGCTGCGGACGATCTCTGAGTGTTCTATTCAGCTGCGCGCGATCTCTGAGTGTTCTGTTCAGCTGCGAGCGATATCTGAGTGTTCTGTTCTGCTGCGCGTGCGATGTCTGAGTGTTCTGTTCAGCTGCGCGTGCGATGTCTGAGTGTTCTGTTCAGCTGCGGGCGCGATGTCTGAGTGTTCTGTTCAGCTGCGCGTGCGATGTCTGAGTGTTCTGTTCAGCTGCGCGTGCGATGTCTGAGTGTTCTGTTCAGCTGCGCGTGCGATCTCTGAGTGTTCTGTTCAGCTGCGCGTGCGATGTCTGAGTGTTCTGTTCAGCTGCGCGTGCGATGTCTGAGTGTTCTGTTCAGCTGCGAGCGATCTCTGAGTGTTCTGTTCAGCTGCGAGCGATCTCTGAGTGCTCTGTTCAGCTGCGAGCGATCTCTGAGTGTTCTGTTCAGCTGCTCGTGCAATGTCTGAGTGTTCTGTTCAGCTGCGCGTGCGATGTCTGAGTGTTCTGTTCAGCTGCGCGCGCGATGTCTGAGTGTTCTGTTCAGCTACGCGCGATCTCTGAGTGTTCTGTTCAGCTGCGAGCGATCTCTGAGTGTTCTGTTCTGAGTGTTCTGTTCTGCTGCGCGTGCGATCTCTGAGTGTTCTGTTCAGCTGCGAGCGATCTCTGAGTGTTCTGTTCAGCCGCGCGCGCGATGTCTGAGTGTTCTGTTCAGCTGCGAGCGATCTCTGAGTGTTCTGTTCTGAGTGTTCTGTTCTGCTGCGCGTGCGATCTCTGAGTGTTCTGTTCAGCTGCGAGCGATCTCTGAGTGTTCTGTTCAGCCGCGGGCGATCTCTGTGTGTTCTGTTCAGCCGCGCGTGCGATCTCTGAGTGTTCTGTTCAGCTGCGAGCGATCTCTGAGTGTTTTGTTCAGCTGCGCGCGCGATCTCTGAGTGTTCTGTTCAGCCGCGCGATCTCTGAGTGTTCTGATCTGCTGCGCGTGCGATCTCTGAGTGTTCTGTTCAGCTGCGAGCGATCTCTGAGTGTTCTGTTCAGCTGCGTGCGCGATGTCTGAGTGTTCTGTTCAGCCGCGCGCGCGATCTCTGAGTGTTCTGTTCAGCTGCGAGCGATCTCTGAGTGTTCTGTTCTGAGTGTTCTGTTCTGCTGCGCGTGCGATCTCTGAGTGCTCTGTTCAGCTGCGAGCGATCTCTGAGTGTTCTGTTCAGCCGCGCGCGCGATGTCTGAGTGTTCTGTTCAGCCGCGCGCGCGATCTCTGTGTGTTCTGTTCAGCCTCGCGCGATCTCTGAGTGTTCTGTTCAGCCGCGGGCGATCTCTGAGTGTTCTGTTCAGCTGCGCGTGCGATGTCTGAGTGTTCTGTTCTGCTGCGCGTGCGATGTCTGAGTGTTCTGTTCAGCTGCGCGCGATCTCTGAGTGTTCTGTTCAGCTGCGAGCGATATCTGAGTGTTCTGTTCTGCTGCGCGTGCGATGTCTGAGTGTTCTGTTCAGCTGCGCGTGCGATGTCTGAGTGTTCTGTTCAGCTGCGGGCGCGATGTCTGAGTGTTCTGTTCAGCTGCGGGCGCGATGTCTGAGTGTTCTGTTCTGCTGCGCGTGCGATCTCTGAGTGTTCTGTTCAGCTGCGCGCGATCTCTGAGTGTTCTGTTCAGCTGCGAGCGATATCTGAGTGTTCTGTTCAGCTGCGGGCGCGATGTCTGAGTGTTCTGTTCTGCTGCGCGTGCGATGTCTGAGTGTTCTGTTCAGCTGCCGGCGCGATGTCTGAGTGTTCTGTCCAGCTGCGGGCGCGATGTCTGAGTGTTCTGTTCTGCTGCGCGTGCGATGTCTGAGTGTTCTGTTCAGCTGCCGGCGCGATGTCTGAGTGTTCTGTTCAGCTACGCGCGATCTCTGAGTGTTCTGTTCAGCTGCGCGCGCGATCTCTGAGTGTTCTGTTCAGCTGCGAGCGATCTCTGAGTTTTCTGGTCAGCTGCGCGCGCGATGTCTGAGTGTTCTGTTCAGCCGCGCGCGCGATCTCTGAGTGTTCTGTTCTGCTGCGCGTGCGATCTCTGAGTGTTCTGTTCAGCTGCGAGCGATTTCTGAGTGTTCTGTTCAGCCACGGGCGCGATCTCTGAGTGTTCTGTTCAGCTGCGTGCGATGTCTGAGTGTTCTGTTCAGCTGCGTGCGATGTCTGAGTGTTCTGTTCAGCCGCGCGCGAGATCTCTGAGTGTTCTGTTCAGCTGCGCGCGATCTCTGAGTGTTCTGTTCAGCTGCGCGTGCGATGTCTGAGTGTTCTGTTCAGCTGCGCGTGCGATGTCTGAGTGTTCTGTTCAGCTGCGGGCGCGATGTCTGAGTGTTCTGTTCTGCTGCGCGTGCGATCTCTGAGTGTTCTGTTCAGCTGCGCGCGATCTCTGAGTGTTCTGTTCAGCAGCGAGCGATATCTGAGTGTTCTGTTCTGCTGCGCGTGCGATGTCTGAGTGTTCTGTTCAGCTGCCGGCGCGATGTCTGAGTGTTCTGTTCAGCTGCGATCGATCTCTGAGTTTTCTGTTCAGCTGCGCGCGCGATGTCTGAGTGTTCTGTTCAGCCGCGCGCGCGATCTCTGAGTGTTCTGTTCAGCTGCGCGTGCGATCTCTGAGTGTTCTGTTCAGCTGCGAGCGATCTCTGAGTTTTCTGTTCAGCTGCGAGCGATCTCTGAGTGTTCTGTTCAGCCGCGCGCGCGATCTCTGAGTGTTCTGTTCTGCTGCGCGTGCGATCTCTGAGTGTTCTGTTCAGCTGCGCGCGATTTCTGAGTGTTCTGTTCAGCTGCGCGCGCGATCGGAGTGTTCTGTTCAGCCACGGGCGCGATCTCTGAGTGTTCTGTTCAGCTGCGTGCGATGTCTGAGTGTTCTGTTCAGCCGCGCGCGAGATCTCTGAGTGTTCTGTTCAGCTGCGCGCGATCTCTGAGTGTTCTGTTCAGCTGCGAGCGATCTCTGAGTTTTCTGTTCAGCTGCGCGCGATCTCTGAGTGTTCTGTTCAGCTGCGAGCGATCTCTGAGTGTTCTGTTCAGCTGCGAGCGATCTCTGAGTGTTCTGTTCAGCTGCGCGTGCGATGTCTGAGTGTTCTGTTCTGCTGCGCGTGCGATGTCTGAGTGTTCTGTTCAGCTGCGAGCGATATCTGAGTGTTCTGTTCTGCTGCGCGTGCGATGTCTGAGTGTTCTGTTCAGCTGCGCGTGCGATGTCTGAGTGTTCTGTTCAGCTGCGAGCCATCTCTGAGTGTTCTGTTCAGCTGTGGACGATCTCTGAGTGTTCTATTCAGCTGCGGACGATCTCTGAGTGTTCTATTCAGCTGCGCGCGATCTCTGAGTGTTCTGTTCAGCTGCGAGCGATATCTGAGTGTTCTGTTCTGCTGCGCGTGCGATGTCTGAGTGTTCTGTTCAGCTGCGCGTGCGATGTCTGAGTGTTCTGTTCAGCTGCGGGCGCGATGTCTGAGTGTTCTGTTCAGCTGCGCGTGCGATGTCTGAGTGTTCTGTTCAGCTGCGCGTGCGATGTCTGAGTGTTCTGTTCAGCTGCGCGTGCGATCTCTGAGTGTTCTGTTCAGCTGCGCGTGCGATGTCTGAGTGTTCTGTTCAGCTGCGCGTGCGATGTCTGAGTGTTCTGTTCAGCTGCGAGCGATCTCTGAGTGTTCTGTTCAGCTGCGAGCGATCTCTGAGTGCTCTGTTCAGCTGCGAGCGATCTCTGAGTGTTCTGTTCAGCTGCTCGTGCAATGTCTGAGTGTTCTGTTCAGCTGCGCGTGCGATGTCTGAGTGTTCTGTTCAGCTGCGCGCGCGATGTCTGAGTGTTCTGTTCAGCTACGCGCGATCTCTGAGTGTTCTGTTCAGCTGCGAGCGATCTCTGAGTGTTCTGTTCTGAGTGTTCTGTTCTGCTGCGCGTGCGATCTCTGAGTGTTCTGTTCAGCTGCGAGCGATCTCTGAGTGTTCTGTTCAGCCGCGCGCGCGATGTCTGAGTGTTCTGTTCAGCTGCGAGCGATCTCTGAGTGTTCTGTTCTGAGTGTTCTGTTCTGCTGCGCGTGCGATCTCTGAGTGTTCTGTTCAGCTGCGAGCGATCTCTGAGTGTTCTGTTCAGCCGCGGGCGATCTCTGTGTGTTCTGTTCAGCCGCGCGTGCGATCTCTGAGTGTTCTGTTCAGCTGCGAGCGATCTCTGAGTGTTTTGTTCAGCTGCGCGCGCGATCTCTGAGTGTTCTGTTCAGCCGCGCGATCTCTGAGTGTTCTGATCTGCTGCGCGTGCGATCTCTGAGTGTTCTGTTCAGCTGCGAGCGATCTCTGAGTGTTCTGTTCAGCTGCGTGCGCGATGTCTGAGTGTTCTGTTCAGCCGCGCGCGCGATCTCTGAGTGTTCTGTTCAGCTGCGAGCGATCTCTGAGTGTTCTGTTCTGAGTGTTCTGTTCTGCTGCGCGTGCGATCTCTGAGTGCTCTGTTCAGCTGCGAGCGATCTCTGAGTGTTCTGTTCAGCCGCGCGCGCGATGTCTGAGTGTTCTGTTCAGCCGCGCGCGCGATCTCTGTGTGTTCTGTTCAGCCTCGCGCGATCTCTGAGTGTTCTGTTCAGCCGCGGGCGATCTCTGAGTGTTCTGTTCAGCTGCGCGTGCGATGTCTGAGTGTTCTGTTCTGCTGCGCGTGCGATGTCTGAGTGTTCTGTTCAGCTGCGCGCGATCTCTGAGTGTTCTGTTCAGCTGCGAGCGATATCTGAGTGTTCTGTTCTGCTGCGCGTGCGATGTCTGAGTGTTCTGTTCAGCTGCGCGTGCGATGTCTGAGTGTTCTGTTCAGCTGCGGGCGCGATGTCTGAGTGTTCTGTTCAGCTGCGGGCGCGATGTCTGAGTGTTCTGTTCTGCTGCGCGTGCGATCTCTGAGTGTTCTGTTCAGCTGCGCGCGATCTCTGAGTGTTCTGTTCAGCTGCGAGCGATATCTGAGTGTTCTGTTCAGCTGCGGGCGCGATGTCTGAGTGTTCTGTTCTGCTGCGCGTGCGATGTCTGAGTGTTCTGTTCAGCTGCCGGCGCGATGTCTGAGTGTTCTGTCCAGCTGCGGGCGCGATGTCTGAGTGTTCTGTTCTGCTGCGCGTGCGATGTCTGAGTGTTCTGTTCAGCTGCCGGCGCGATGTCTGAGTGTTCTGTTCAGCTACGCGCGATCTCTGAGTGTTCTGTTCAGCTGCGCGCGCGATCTCTGAGTGTTCTGTTCAGCTGCGAGCGATCTCTGAGTTTTCTGGTCAGCTGCGCGCGCGATGTCTGAGTGTTCTGTTCAGCCGCGCGCGCGATCTCTGAGTGTTCTGTTCTGCTGCGCGTGCGATCTCTGAGTGTTCTGTTCAGCTGCGAGCGATTTCTGAGTGTTCTGTTCAGCCACGGGCGCGATCTCTGAGTGTTCTGTTCAGCTGCGTGCGATGTCTGAGTGTTCTGTTCAGCTGCGTGCGATGTCTGAGTGTTCTGTTCAGCCGCGCGCGAGATCTCTGAGTGTTCTGTTCAGCTGCGCGCGATCTCTGAGTGTTCTGTTCAGCTGCGAGCGATCTCTGAGTTTTCTGTTCAGCTGCGCGCGATCTCTGAGTGTTCTGTTCAGCTGCGAGCGATCTCTGAGTGTTCTGTTCAGCTGCGAGCGATCTCTGAGTGTTCTGTTCAGCTGCGAGCGATATCTGAGTGTTCTGTTCTGCTGCGCGTGCGATGTCTGAGTGTTCTGTTCAGCTGCGCGTGCGATGTCTGAGTGTTCTGTTCAGCTGCGAGCCATCTCTGAGTGTTCTGTTCAGCTGTGGACGATCTCTGAGTGTTCTATTCAGCTGCGGACGATCTCTGAGTGTTCTATTCAGCTGCGCGCGATCTCTGAGTGTTCTGTTCTGCTGCGCGTGCGATGTCTGAGTGTTCTGTTCAGCTGCGCGTGCGATGTCTGAGTGTTCTGTTCAGCTGCGGGCGCGATGTCTGAGTGTTCTGTTCTGCTGCGCGTGCGATCTCTGAGTGTTCTGTTCAGCTGCGCGCGATCTCTGAGTGTTCTGTTCAGCTGCGAGCGATATCTGAGTGTTCTGTTCTGCTGCGTGTGAGATGTCTGAGTGTTCTGTTCAGCTGCGCGTGCGATGTCTGAGTGTTCTGTTCAGCTACGCGCGATCTCTGAGTGTTCTGTTCAGCTGCGGGCGCGATGTCTGAGTGTTCTGTTCAGCTACGCGCGATCTCTGAGTGTTCTGTTCAGCTGCGCGCGCGATCTCTGAGTGTTCTTTTCAGCTGCGAGCGATCTCTGAGTTTTTTGTTCAGCTGCGCGCGCGATGTCTGAGTGTTCTGTTCAGCCGCGCGCGCGATCTCTGAGTGTTCTGTTCAGCTGCGAGCGATCTCTGAGTTTTCTGTTCAGCTGCGCGCGCGATGTCTGAGTGTTCTGTTCAGCCGCGCGCGCGATCTCTGAGTGTTCTGTTCAGCTGCGAGCGATCTCTGAGTGTTCTGTTCTGCTGCGCGTGCGATCTCTGAGTGTTCTGTTCAGCCGCGGGCGCGATCTCTGAGTCTTCTGTTCAGCTGCGAGCGATCTCTGAGTTTTCTGTTCTGCTGCGCGTGCGATCTCTGAGTGTTCTGTTCAGCTGCGAGCGATCTCTGAGTGTTCTGTTCAGCCGCGGGCGCGATCTCTGTGTGTTCTGTTCAGCTGCGCGCGGGATCCCTGAGTGTTCTGTTCAGCTGCGCGCGATCTCTGAGTGTTCTGTTCTGCTGCGCGCGATCTCTGAGTGTTCTGTTCAGCTGCGCGCGCGATCGGAGTGTTCTGTTCAGCCACGGGCGCGATCTCTGAGTGTTCTGTTCAGCAGCGTGCGATGTCTGAGTGTTCTGTTCAGCCGCGCGCGAGATCTCTGAGTGTTCTGTTCAGCCGCGCGCGAGATCTCTGAGTGTTCTGTTCAGCCGCGCGCGAGATCTCTGAGTGTTCTGTTCAGCTGCGCGCGATCTCTGAGTGTTCTGTTCAGCTGCGAGCGATCTCTGAGTGTTCTGTTCAGCTGCGAGCGATCTCTGAGTTTTCTGTTCAGCTGCGCGCGATCTCTGAGTGTTCTGTTCAGCTGCGAGCGATCTCTGAGTGTTCTGTTCAGCTGCGCGTGCGATGTCTGAGTGTTCTGTTCTGCTGCGCGTGCGATGTCTGAGTGCTCTGTTCAGCCGCGCGCGATCTCTGAGTGTTCTGTTCAGCTGCGCGTGCAATGTCTGAGTGTTCTGTTCAGCTGCGCGTGCGATGTCTGAGTGTTATGTTCAGCTGCGCGCGATATCTGAGTTTTCTGTTCAGCTGCGAGCGATCTCTGAGTGTTCTGTTCAGCTGCGAGCGATCTCTGAGTGTTCTGTTCAGCTGCGAGCGATATCTGAGTGTTCTGTTCTGCTGCGCGTGCGATGTCTGAGTGTTCTGTTCAGCTGCGCATGCGATGTCTGAGTGTTCTGTTCAGCTGCGGGCGCGATGTCTGAGTGTTCTGTTCTGCTGCGCGTGCGATCTCTGAGTGTTCTGTTCAGCTGCGCGCGATCTCTGAGTGTTCTGTTCAGCTGCGAGCGACATCTGAGTGTTCTGTTCAGCTGCGGGCGCGATGTCTGAGTGTTCTGTTCTGCTGCGCGTGCGATGTCTGAGTGTTCTGTTCAGCTGCCGGCGCGATGTCTGAGTGTTCTGTTCAGCTGCGGGCGCGATGTCTGAGTGTTCTGTTCTGCTGCGCGTGCGATGTCTGAGTGTTCTGTTCAGCTGCCGGCGCGATGTCTGAGTGTTCTGTTCAGCTACGCGCGATCTCTGAGTGTTCTGTTCAGCTGCGAGCGATCTCTGAGTTTTCTGTTCAGCTGCGCGCGCGATGTCTGAGTGTTCTGTTCAGCCGCGCGCGCGATCTCTGAGTGTTCTGTTCTGCTGCGCGTGCGATCTCTGAGTGTTCTGTTCAGCTGCGAGCGATTTCTGAGTGTTCTGTTCAGCCACGGGCGCGATCTCTGAGTGTTCTGTTCAGCTGCGTGCGATGTCTGAGTGTTCTGTTCAGCTGCGTGCGATGTCTGAGTGTTCTGTTCAGCCGCGCGCGAGATCTCTGAGTGTTCTGTTCAGCTGCGCGCGATCTCTGAGTGTTCTGTTCAGCTGCGAGCGATCTCTGAGTTATCTGTTCAGCTGCGCACGATCTCTGAGTGTTCTGTTCAGCTGCGCGTGCGATGTCTGAGTGTTCTGTTCAGCTACGCGCGATCTCTGAGTGTTCTGTTCAGCTGCGCACGATCTCTGAGTGTTCTGTTCAGCTGCGAGCGATCTCTGAGTTTTCTGTTCAGCTGCGCGCGCGATGTCTGAGTGTTCTGTTCAGCCGCGCGCGCGATCTCTGAGTGTTCTGTTCAGCTGCGAGCGATCTCTGAGTGTTCTGTTCAGCTGCGAGCGATCTCTGAGTGTTCTGTTCTGCTGCGCGTGCGATCTCTGAGTGTTCTGTTCAGCCACGCGCGCGATGTCTGAGTGTTCTGTTCAGCCGCGCGCGCGATCTCTGAGTGTTCTGTTCAGCTGCGAGCGAACTCTGAGTTTTCTGTTCAGCTGCGAGCGATCTCTGAGTGTTCTGTTCTGCTGCGCGTGCGATCTCTGAATGTTCTGTTCAGCTGCGAGCGATCTCTGAGTGTTCTGTTCAGCCGCGGGCGCGATCTCTGTGTGTTCTGTTCAGCTGCGCGCGGGATCCCTGAGTGTTCTGTTCAGCCGCGCGATCTCTGAGTGTTCTGATCTGCTGCGCGTGCGATCTCTGAGTGTTCTGTTCAGCTGCGAGCGATCTCTGAGTGTTCTGTTCAGCTGCGCGAGCGATCTCTGAGTGTTCTGTTCTGAGTGTTCTGTTCTGCTGCGCGTGCGATCTCTGAGTGTTCTGTTCAGCCGCGGGCGCGATCTCTGAGTGTTCTGTTCAGCTGCGAGCGATCTCTGAGTGTTCTGTTCAGCTGCGAGCGATCTCTGAGTTTTCTGTTCAGCTGCGCGCGCGATGTCTGAGTGTTCTGTTCAGCCGCGCGCGCGATCTCTGAGTGTTCTGTTCAGCTGCGAGCGATCTCTGAGTCTTCTGTTCAGCTGCGAGCGATCTCTGAGTTTTCTGTTCAGCTGCGCGTGCGATCTCTGAGTGTTCTGTTCTGCTGCGCGTGCGATCTCTGAGTGTTCTGTTCAGCTGCGAGCGATCTCTGAGTTTTCTGTTCAGCTGCGCGCGATCTCTGAGTGTTCTGTTCAGCTGCGAGCGATCTCTGAGTGTTCTGTTCAGCTGCGCGTGCGATGTCTGAGTGTTCTGTTCTGCTGCGCGTGCGATGTCTGAGTGCTCTGTTCAGCTGCGCGCGATCTCTGAGTGTTCTGTTCAGCTGCGCGTGCGATGTCTGAGTGTTCTGTTCAGCTGCGCGTGCGATGTCTGAGTGTTCTGTTCAGCTGCGCGCACGATGTCTGAGTGTTATGTTCAGCTGCGCGCGATATCTGAGTGTTCTGTTCAGCTGCGAGCGATCTCTGAGTGTTCTGTTCAGCTGCGAGCGATCTCTGAGTGTTCTGTTCAGCTGCGAGCGATCTCTGAGTGTTCTGTTCTGCTGCTCGTGCGATGTCTGAGTGTTCTGTTCAGCTGCGCGTGCGATGTCTGAGTGTTCTGTTCAGCTGCGCGCGCGATGTCTGAGTGTTCTGTTCAGCTACGCGCGATCTCTGAGTGTTCTGTTCAGCTGCGCGCGATCTCTGAGTGTTCTGTTCAGCTGCGAGCGATCTCTGAGTTTTCTGTTCAGCTGCGCGCGCGATGTCTGAGTGTTCTGTTCAGCTGCGCGTGCGATGTCTGAGTGTTCTGTTCAGCTGCGCGTGCGATCTCTGAGTGTTCTGTTCAGCTACGCGCGATCTCTGAGTGTTCTGTTCAGCTGCGCGCGCGATCTCTGAGTGTTCTGTTCAGCTGCGAGCGATCTCTGAGTGTTCTGTTCAGCTGCGCGTGCGATGTCTGAGTGTTCTGTTCAGCTGCGCGCGATCTCTGAGTGTTCTGTTCAGCTGCGAGCGATATCTGAGTGTTCTGTTCTGCTGCGCGTGCGATGTCTGAGTGTTCTGTTCAGCTGCGCGTGCGATGTCTGAGTGTTCTGTTCAGCTGCGGGCGCGATGTCTGAGTGTTCTGTTCAGCTGCGCGCGATCTCTGAGTGTTCTGTTCAGCTGCGAGCGATCCCTGAGTGTTCTGTTCAGCTGCGAGCGATCTCTGAGTGTTCTGTTCAGCTGCGCGTGCGATGTCTGAGTGTTCTGTTCTGCTGCGCGTGCGATGTCTGAGTGTTCTGTTCAGCTGCGTGCGATCTCTGAGTGTTCTGTTCAGCTGCGCGCGATCTCTGAGTGTTCTGTTCAGCTGCGAGCGATATCTGAGTGTTCTGTTCAGCTGCGAGCGATATCTGAGTGTTCTGTTCTGCTGCGCGTGCGATCTCTGAGTGTTCTGTTCAGCTGCGCGCGATCTCTGAGTGTTCTGTTCAGCTGCGAGCGATATCTGAGTGTTCTGTTCTGCTGCGCGTGCGATCTCTGAGTGTTCTGTTCAGCTGCGAGCGATCTCTGAGTTTTCTGTTCAGCTGCGCGCGATCTCTGAGTGTTCTGTTCAGCTGCGAGCGATCTCTGAGTGTTCTGTTCAGCTGCGAGCGATCTCTGAGTGTTCTGTTCAGCTGCGCGTGCGATGTCTGAGTGTTCTGTTCTGCTGCGCGTGCGATGTCTGAGTGTTCTGTTCAGCTAGGCGCGATCTCTGAGTGTTCTGTTCAGCTGCGCGCGATCTCTGAGTGTTCTGTTCAGCTGCGAGCGATATCTGAGTGTTCTGTTCTGCTGCGCGTGCGATGTCTGAGTGTTCTGTTCTGCTGCGCGTGCGATGTCTGAGTGTTCTGTTCAGCTGCGCGCGATCTCTGAGTGTTCTGTTCAGCTGCGAGCGATATCTGAGTGTTCTGTTCTGCTGCGCGTGCGATGTCTGAGTGTTCTGTTCAGCTGCGCGTGCGATGTCTGAGTGTTCTGTTCAGCTGCGGGCGCGATGTCTGAGTGTTCTGTTCAGCTGCGCGCGATCTCTGAGTGTTCTGTTCAGCTGCGAGCGATCTCTGAGTGTTCTGTTCAGCTGCGAGCGATCTCTGAGTGTTCTGTTCAGCTGCGCGTGCGATGTCTGAGTGTTCTGTTCTGCTGCGCGTGCGATGTCTGAGTGTTCTGTTCAGCTACGCGCGATCTCTGAGTGTTCTGTTCAGCTGCGAGCGATATCTGAGTGTTCTGTTCTGCTGCGCGTGCGATCTATGAGTGTTCTGTTCAGCTGCGAGCGATCTCTGAGTTTTCTGTTCAGCTGCGCGCGATCTCTGAGTGTTCTGTTCAGCTGCGAGCGATCTCTGAGTGTTCTGTTCAGCTGCGAGCGATCTCTGAGTGTTCTGTTCAGCTGCGCGTGCGATGTCTGAGTGTTCTGTTCTGCTGCGCGTGCGATGTCTGAGTGTTCTGTTCAGCTGCGCGCGATCTCTGAGTGTTCTGTTCAGCTGCGAGCGATATCTGAGTGTTCTGTTCTGCTGCGCGTGCGATGTCTGAGTGTTCTGTTCAGCTGTGCGTGCGATGTCTGAGTGTTCTGTTCAGCTGCGGGCGCGATGTCTGAGTGTTCTGTTCAGCTGCGCGCGATCTCTGAGTGTTCTGTTCAGCTGCGAGCGATCTCTGAGTGTTCTGTTCTGCTGCTCGTGCGATGTCTGAGTGTTCTGTTAAGCTGCGCGTGCGATGTCTGAGTGTTCTGTTCAGCTGTGCGTGCGATCTCTGAGTGTTCTGTTCAGCTGCGCGCGATCTCTGAGTGTTCTGTTCAGCTGCGAGCGATCTCTGAGTGTTCTGTTCTGCTGCTCGTGCGATGTCTGAGTGTTCTGTTCAGCTGCGCGTGCGATGTCTGAGTGTTCTGTTCAGCTAGGCGCGATCTCTGAGTGTTCTGTTCAGCTGCGCGCGCGATGTCTGAGTGTTCTGTTCAGCTACGCGCGATCTCTGAGTTTTCTGTTCAGCTGCGCGCGCGATGTCTGAGTGTTCTGTTCAGCCGCGCGCGCGATCTCTGAGTGTTCTGTTCAGCTGCGAGCGATCTCTGAGTGTTCTGTTCAGCTGCGAGCGATCTCTGAGTGTTCTGTTCTGCTGCGCGTGCGATCTCTGAGTGTTCTGTTCAGTCACGCGCGCGATGTCTGAGTGTTCTGTTCAGCCGCGCGCGCGATCTCTGAGTGTTCTGTTCAGCCGCGCGAGCGAACTCTGAGTTTTCTGTTCAGCTGCGAGCGATCTCTGAGTGTTCTGTTCTGCTGCGCGTGCGATCTCTGAATGTTCTGTTCAGCTGCGAGCGATCTCTGAGTGTTCTGTTCAGCCGCGGGCGCGATCTCTGTGTGTTCTGTTCAGCTGCGCGCGGGATCCCTGAGTGTTCTGTTCAGCCGCGCGATCTCTGAGTGTTCTGATCTGCTGCGCGTGCGATCTCTGAGTGTTCTGTTCAGCTGCGAGCGATCTCTGAGTGTTTTGTTCAGCTGCGCGCGCGATCTCTGAGTGTTCTGTTCAGCCGCGCGATCTCTGAGTGTTCTGATCTGCTGCGCGTGCGATCTCTGAGTGTTCTGTTCAGCTGCGAGCGATCTCTGAGTGTTCTGTTCAGTTGCGTGCGCGATGTCTGAGTGTTCTGTTCAGCCGCGCGCGCGATCTCTGAGTGTTATGTTCAGCTGCGAGCGATCTCTGAGTGTTCTGTTCTGAGTGTTCTGTTCTGCTGCGCGTGCGATCTCTGAGTGTTCTGTTCAGCTGCGAGCGATCTCTGAGTGTTCTGTTCAGCCGCGCGCGCGATGTCTGAGTGTTCTGTTCAGCCGCGCGCGCGATCTCTGAGTTTTCTGTTCAGCTGCGAGGGATCTCTGAGTGTTCTGTTCAGCTGCGAGCGATCTCTGAGTGTTCTGTTCAGCCGCGGGCGCGATCTCTGTGTGTTCTGTTCAGCCTCGCGCGATCTCTGAGTGTTCTGTTCAGCCGCGGGCGATCTCTGAGTGTTCTGTTCAGCTGCGCGTGCGATGTCGGAGTGTTCTGTTCTGCTGCGCGTGCGATGTCTGAGTGTTCTGTTCAGCTGCGCGCGATCTCTGAGTTTTCTGTTCAGCTGCGCGCGATCTCTGAGTGTTCTGTTCAGCTGCGAGCGATCTCAGAGTGTTCTGTTCAGCTGCGCGTGCGATGTCTGAGTGTTCTGTTCTGCTGCGCGTGCGATGTCTGAGTGTTCTGTTCAGCTGCGAGCGATATCTGAGTGTTCTGTTCTGCTGCGCGTGCGATGTCTGAGTGTTCTGTTCAGCTGCGCGTGCGATGTCTGAGTGTTCTGTTCAGCTGCGAGCCATCTCTGAGTGTTCTGTTCAGCTGTGGACGATCTCTGAGTGTTCTATTCAGCTGCGGACGATCTCTGAGTGTTCTATTCAGCTGCGCGCGATCTCTGAGTGTTCTGTTCAGCTGCGAGCGATATCTGAGTGTTCTGTTCTGCTGCGCGTGCGATGTCTGAGTGTTCTGTTCAGCTGCGCGTGCGATGTCTGAGTGTTCTGTTCAGCTGCGGGCGCGATGTCTGAGTGTTCTGTTCTGCTGCGCGTGCGATCTCTGAGTGTTCTGTTCAGCTGCGCGCGATCTCTGAGTGTTCTGTTCAGCTGCGAGCGATATCTGAGTGTTCTGTTCTGCTGCGCGTGCGATGTCTGAGTGTTCTGTTCAGCTGCGCGTGCGATGTCTGAGTGTTCTGTTCAGCTACGCGCGATCTCTGAGTGTTCTGTTCAGCTGCGGGCGCGATGTCTGAGTGTTCTGTTCAGCTACGCGCGATCTCTGAGTGTTCTGTTCAGCTGCGCGCGCGATCTCTGAGTGTTCTGTTCAGCTGCGAGCGATCTCTGAGTTTTCTGTTCAGCTGCGCGCGCGATGTCTGAGTGTTCTGTTCAGCCGCGCGCGCGATCTCTGAGTGTTCTGTTCAGCTGCGAGCGATCTCTGAGTGTTCTGTTCTGCTGCGCGTGCGATCTCTGAGTGTTCTGTTCAGCCGCGGGCGCGATCTCTGAGTCTTCTGTTCAGCTGCGAGCGATCTCTGAGTTTTCTGTTCAGCTGCGCGTGCGATCTCTGAGTGTTCTGTTCTGCTGCGCGTGCGATCTCTGAGTGTTCTGTTCAGCTGCGAGCGATCTCTGAGTGTTCTGTTCAGCCGCGGGCGCGATCTCTGTGTGTTCTGTTCAGCTGCGCGCGGGATCCCTGAGTGTTCTGTTCAGCTGCGCGCGATCTCTGAGTGTTCTGTTCTGCTGCGCGCGATCTCTGAGTGTTCTGTTCAGCTGCGCGCGCGATCGGAGTGTTCTGTTCAGCCACGGGCGCGATCTCTGAGTGTTCTGTTCAGCAGCGTGCGATGTCTGAGTGTTCTGTTCAGCCGCGCGCGAGATCTCTGAGTGTTCTGTTCAGCCGCGCGCGAGATCTCTGAGTGTTCTGTTCAGCTGCGCGCGATCTCTGAGTGTTCTGTTCAGCTGCGAGCGATCTCTGAGTTTTCTGTTCAGCTGCGCGCGATCTCTGAGTGTTCTGTTCAGCTGCGAGCGATCTCTGAGTGTTCTGTTCAGCTGCGCGTGCGATGTCTGAGTGTTCTGTTCTGCTGCGCGTGCGATGTCTGAGTGCTCTGTTCAGCTGCGTGCGATCTCTGAGTGTTCTGTTCAGCTGCGCGTGCGATGTCTGAGTGTTCTGTTCAGCTGCTCGTGCGATGTCTGAGTGTTCTGTTCAGCTGCGCGCACGATGTCTGAGTGTTATGTTCAGCTGCGCGCGATATCTGAGTGTTCTGTTCAGCTGCGAGCGATCTCTGAGTGTTCTGTTCAGCTGCGAGCGATCTCTGAGTGTTCTGTTCTGCTGCTCGTGCGATGTCTGAGTGTTCTGTTCAGCTGCGCGTGCGATGTCTGAGTGTTCTGTTCAGCTGCGCGCGCGATGTCTGAGTGTTCTGTTCAGCTACGCGCGATCTCTGAGTGTTCTGTTCAGCTGCGCGCGATCTCTGAGTGTTCTGTTCAGCTGCGAGCGATCTCTGAGTTTTCTGTTCAGCTGCGCGCGCGATGTCTGAGTGTTCTGTTCAGCCGCGCGCGCGATCTCTGAGTGTTCTGTTCAGCTGCGAGCGATCTCTGAGTGTTCTGTTCTGCTGCGCGTGCGATCTCTGAGTGTTCTGTTCAGCTGCGCGCGCGATCTCTGAGTGTTCTGTTCAGCTGCGAGCGATCTCTGAGTTTTCTGTTCAGCTGCGAGCGATCTCTGAGTTTTCTGTTCAGCTGCGCGCGCGATGTCTGAGTGTTCTGTTCAGCCGCGCGCGCGATCTCTGAGTGTTCTGTTCAGCTGCGAGCGATCTCTGAGTGTTCTGTTCAGCTGCGAGCGATCTCTGAGTTTTCTGTTCAGCTGCGCGCGCGATGTCTGAGTGTTCTGTTCAGCCGCGCGCGCGATCTCTGAGTGTTCTGTTCAGCTGCGAGCGATCTCTGAGTGTTCTGTTCTGCTGCGCGTGCGATCTCTGAGTGTTCTGTTCAGCCGCGGGCGCGATCTCTGAGTCTTCTGTTCAGCTGCGAGTGATCTCTGAGTTTTCTGTTCAGCTGCGCGTGCGATCTCTGAGTGTTCTGTTCTGCTGCGCGTGCGATCTCTGAGTGTTCTGTTCAGCTGCGAGCGATCTCTGAGTGTTCTGTTCAGCCGCGGGCGCGATCTCTGTGTGTTCTGTTCAGCTGCGCGCGGGATCCCTGAGTGTTCTGTTCAGCTGCGCGCGATCTCTGAGTGTTCTGTTCTGCTGCGCGCGATCTCTGAGTGTTCTGTTCAGCTGCGCGCGCGATCGGAGTGTTCTGTTCAGCCACGGGCGCGATCTCTGAGTGTTCTGTTCAGCAGCGTGCGATGTCTGAGTGTTCTGTTCAGCCGCGCGCGAGATCTCTGAGTGTTCTGTTCAGCCGCGCGCGAGATCTCTGAGTGTTCTGTTCAGCTGCGCGCGATCTCTGAGTGTTCTGTTCAGCTGCGAGCGATCTCTGAGTTTTCTGTTCAGCTGCGCGCGATCTCTGAGTGTTCTGTTCAGCTGCGAGCGATCTCTGAGTGTTCTGTTCAGCTGCGCGTGCGATGTCTGAGTGTTCTGTTCTGCTGCGCGTGCGATGTCTGAGTGCTCTGTTCAGCTGCGCGCGATCTCTGAGTGTTCTGTTCAGCTGCGCGTGCGATGTCTGAGTGTTCTGTTCAGCTGCGCGTGCGATGTCTGAGTGTTCTGTTCAGCTGTGCGCACGATGTCTGAGTGTTATGTTCAGCTGCGCGCGATATCTGAGTGTTCTGTTCAGCTGCGAGCAATCTCTGAGTGTTCTGTTCAGCTGCGAGCGATCTCTGAGTGTTCTGTTCAGCTGCGAGCGATCTCTGAGTGTTCTGTTCTGCTGCTCGTGCGATGTCTGAGTGTTCTGTTCAGCTGCGCGTGCGATGTCTGAGTGTTCTATTCAGCTGCGCGCGCGATGTCTGAGTGTTCTGTTCAGCTACGCGCGATCTCTGAGTGTTCTGTTCAGCTGCGCGCGATCTCTGAGTGTTCTGTTCAGCTGCGAGCGCGATGTCTGAGTGTTCTGTTCAGCCGCGCGCGCGATCTCTGAGTGTTCTGTTCAGCTGCGAGCGATCTCTGAGTGTTCTGTTCTGCTGCGCGTGCGATCTCTGAGTGTTCTGTTCAGCCGCGGGCGCGATCACTGAGTCTTCTGTTCAGCTGCGAGCGATCTCTGAGTTTTCTGTTCAGCTGCGCGTGCGATCTCTGAGTGTTCTGTTCTGCTGCGCGTGCGATCTCTGAGTGTTCTGTTCAGCTGCGAGCGATCTCTGAGTGTTCTGTTCAGCCGCGGGCGCGATCTCTGTGTGTTCTGTTCAGCTGCGCGCGGGATCCCTGAGTGTTCTGTTCAGCTGCGCGCGATCTCTGAGTGTTCTGTTCAGCCGCGCGATCTCTGAGTGTTCTGTTCTGCTGCGCGCGATCTCTGAGTGTTCTGTTCAGCTGCGCGCGCGATCGGAGTGTTCTGTTCAGCCACGGGCGCGATCTCTGAGTGTTCTGTTCAGCAGCGTGCGATGTCTGAGTGTTCTGTTCAGCCGCGCGCGAGATCTCTGAGTGTTCTGTTCAGCCGCGCGCGAGATCTCTGAGTGTTCTGTTCAGCTGCGCGCGATCTCTGAGTGTTCTGTTCAGCTGCGAGCGATCTCTGAGTTTTCTGTTCAGCTGCGCGCGATCTCTGAGTGTTCTGTTCAGCTGCGCGTGCGATGTCTGAGTGTTCTGTTCTGCTGCGAGCGATCTCTGAGTGTTCTGTTCAGCTGCGCGTGCGATCTCTGAGTGTTCTGTTCAGCTGCGAGCGATCTCTGAGTGTTCTGTTCAGCTGCGCGTGCGATGTCTGAGTGTTCTGTTCTGCTGCGCGTGCGATGTCTGAGTGCTCTGTTCAGCTGCGCACGATCTCTGAGTGTTCTGTTCAGCCGCGCGCGAGATCTCTGAGTGTTCTGTTCAGCTGCGCGCGATCTCTGAGTGTTCTGTTCAGCTGCGAGCGATCTCTGAGTTTTCTGTTCAGCTGCGCGCGATCTCTGAGTGTTCTGTTCAGCTGCGCGTGCGATGTCTGAGTGTTCTGTTCTGCTGCGAGCGATCTCTGAGTGTTCTGTTCAGCTGCGCGTGCGATCTCTGAGTGTTCTGTTCAGCTGCGAGCGATCTCTGAGTGTTCTGTTCAGCTGCGCGTGCGATGTCTGAGTGTTCTGTTCTGCTGCGCGTGCGATGTCTGAGTGCTCTGTTCAGCTGCGCACGATCTCTGAGTGTTCTGTTCAGCTGCGCGTGCGATGTCTGAGTGTTCTGTTCAGCTGCGCGCACGATGTCTGAGTGTTATGTTCAGCTGCGCGCGATATCTGAGTGTTCTGTTCAGCTGCGAGCGATCTCTGAGTGTTCTGTTCAGCTGCGAGCGATCTCTGAGTGTTCTGTTCAGCTGCGAGCGATCTCTGAGTGTTCTGTTCTGCTGCTCGTGCGATGTCTGAGTGTTCTGTTCAGCTGCGCGTGCGATGTCTGAGTGTTCTGTTCAGCTACGCGCGATCTCTGAGTGTTCTGTTCAGCTGCGCACGATCTCTGAGTTTTCTGTTCAGCTGCGCGCGCGATGTCTGAGTGTTCTGTTCAGCCGCGCGCGCGATCTCTGAGTGTTCTGTTCAGCTGCGAGCGATCTCTGAGTGTTCTGTTCAGCTGCGAGCGATCTCTGAGTGTTCTGTTCTGCTGCGCGTGCGATCTCTGAGTGTTCTGTTCAGCCACGCGCGCGATGTCTGAGTGTTCTGTTCAGCCGCGCGCGCGATCTCTGAGTGTTCTGTTCAGCTGCGAGCGAACTCTGAGTTTTCTGTTCAGCTGCGAGCGATCTCTGAGTGTTCTGTTCTGCTGCGCGTGCGATCTCTGAATGTTCTGTTCAGCTGCGAGCGATCTCTGAGTGTTCTGTTCAGCCGCGTGCGCGATCTCTGTGTGTTCTGTTCAGCTGCGCGCGGGATCCCTGAGTGTTCTGTTCAGCCGCGCGATCTCTGAGTGTTCTGATCTGCTGCGCGTGCGATCTCTGAGTGTTCTGTTCAGCTGCGAGCGATCTCTGAGTGTTCTGTTCAGCTGCGCGCGCGATCTCTGAGTGTTCTCTTCAGCCGCGCGATCTCTGAGTGTTCTGATAAGCTGCGCGTGCGATCTCTGAGTGTTCTGTTCAGCTGCGAGCGATCTCTGAGTGTTCTGTTCTGAGTGTTCTGTTCTGCTGCGCGTGCGATCTCTGAGTGTTCTGTTCAGCTGCGAGCAATCTCTGAGTGTTCTGTTCAGCCGCGCGCGCGATGTCTGAGTGTTCTGTTCAGCCGCGCGCGCGATGTCTGAGTGTTCTGTTCAGCCGCGCGCGCGATCTCTGAGTTTTCTGTTCAGCTGCGAGGGATCTCTGAGTTTTCTGTTTAGCTGCGCGTGCGATCTCTGAGTGTTCTGTTCAGCTGCGAGCGATCTCTGAGTGTTCTGTTCAGCCGCGGGCGATCTCTGTGTGTTCTGTTCAGCCGCGCGCGATCTCTGTGTGTTCTGTTCAGCCGCGCGCGATCTCTGAGTGTTCTGTTCAGCCGCGGGCGCGATCTCTGAGTGTTCTGTTCAGCTGCGAGCGATCTCTGAGTGTTCTGTTCAGCTGCGAGCGATCTCTGAGTTTTCTGTTCAGCTGCGCGCGCGATGTCTGAGTGTTCTGTTCAGCCGCGCGCGCGATCTCTGAGTGTTCTGTTCAGCTGCGAGCGATCTCTGAATGTTCTGTTCTGCTGCGCGTGCGATCTCTGAGTGTTCTGTTCAGCCGCGGGCGCGATCTCTGAGTCTTCTGTTCAGCTGCGAGCGATCTCTGAGTTTTCTGTTCAGCTGCGCGTGCGATCTCTGAGTGTTCTGTTCTGCTGCGCGTGCGATCTCTGAGTGTTCTGTTCAGCTGCGAGCGATCTCTGAGTGTTCTGTTCAGCCGCGGGCGCGATCTCTGTGTGTTCTGTTCAGCTGCGCGCGGGATCCCTGAGTGTTCTGTTCAGCTGCGCGCGATCTCTGAGTGTTCTGTTCAGCCGCGCGATCTCTGAGTGTTCTGTTCTGCTGCGCGCGATCTCTGAGTGTTCTGTTCAGCTGCGCGCGCGATCGGAGTGTTCTGTTCAGCCACGGGCGCGATCTCTGAGTGTTCTGTTCAGCAGCGTGCGATGTCTGAGTGTTCTGTTCAGCCGCGCGCGAGATCTCTGAGTGTTCTGTTCAGCCGCGCGCGAGATCTCTGAGTGTTCTGTTCAGCTGCGCGCGATCTCTGAGTGTTCTGTTCAGCTGCGAGCGATCTCTGAGTTTTCTGTTCAGCTGCGCGCGATCTCTGAGTGTTCTGTTCAGCTGCGAGCGATCTCTGAGTGTTCTGTTCAGCTGCGCGTGCGATGTCTGAGTGTTCTGTTCTGCTGCGCGTGCGATGTCTGAGTGCTCTGTTCAGCTGCGCGCGATCTCTGAGTGTTCTGTTCAGCTGCGCGTGCGATGTCTGAGTGTTCTGTTCAGCTGCGCGTGCGATGTCTGAGTGTTCTGTTCAGCTGCGCGCACGATGTCTGAGTGTTATGTTCAGCTGCGCGCGATATCTGAGTGTTCTGTTCAGCTGCGAGCGATCTCTGAGTGTTCTGTTCAGCTGCGAGCGATCTCTGAGTGTTCTGTTCAGCTGCGCGCGATGTCTGAGTGTTCTGTTCAGCCGCGCGCGAGATCTCTGAGTGTTCTGTTCAGCCGCGCGCGAGATCTCTGAGTGTTCTGTTCAGCTGCGTGCGATGTCTGAGTGTTCTGTTCAGCCGCGCGCGAGATCTCTGAGTGTTCTGTTCAGCCGCGTGCGAGATCTCTGAGTGTTCTGTTCAGCTGCGCGCGATCTCTGAGTGTTCTGTTCAGCTGCGAGCGATCTCTGAGTTTTCTGTTCAGCTGCGCGCGATCTCTGAGTGTTCTGTTCAGCTGCGAGCGATCTCTGAGTGTTCTGTTCAGCTGCGCGTGCGATGTCTGAGTGTTCTGTTCTGCTGCGCGTGCGATGTCTGAGTGCTCTGTTCAGCTGCGCGCGATCTCTGAGTGTTCTGTTCAGCTGCGCGTGCGATGTCTGAGTGTTCTGTTCAGCTGCGCGTGCGATGTCTGAGTGTTCTGTTCAGCTGCGCGCACGATGTCTGAGTGTTATGTTCAGCTGCGCGCGATATCTGAGTGTTCTGTTCAGCTGCGAGCGATCTCTGAGTGTTCTGTTCAGCTGCGAGCGATCTCTGAGTGTTCTGTTCTGCTGCTCGTGCGATGTCTGAGTGTTCTGTTCAGCTGCGCGTGCGATGTCTGAGTGTTCTGTTCAGCTACGCGCGATCTCTGAGTGTTCTGTTCAGCTGCGCACGATCTCTGAGTGTTCTGTTCAGCTGCGAGCGATCTCTGAGTTTTCTGTTCAGCTGCGCGCGCGATGTCTGAGTGTTCTGTTCAGCCGCGCGCGCGATCTCTGAGTGTTCTGTTCAGCTGCGAGCGATCTCTGAGTGTTCTGTTCAGCTGCGAGCGATCTCTGAGTGTTCTGTTCTGCTGCGCGTGCGATCTCTGAGTGTTCTGTTCAGCCACGCGCGCGATGTCTGAGTGTTCTGTTCAGCCGCGCGCGCGATCTCTGAGTGTTCTGTTCAGCTGCGAGCGAACTCTGGGTTTTCTGTTCAGCTGCGAGCGATCTCTGAGTGTTCTGTTCTGCTGCGCGTGCGATCTCTGAATGTTCTGTTCAGCTGCGAGCGATCTCTGAGTGTTCTGTTCAGCCGCGGGCGCGATCTCTGTGTGTTCTGTTCAGCTGCGCGCGGGATCCCTGAGTGTTCTGTTCAGCCGCGCGATCTCTGAGTGTTCTGTTCTGCTGCGCGTGCGATCTCTGAGTGTTCTGTTCAGCTGCGAGCAATCTCTGAGTGTTCTGTTCAGCCGCGCGCGCGATGTCTGAGTGTTCTGTTCAGCCGCGCGCGCGATCTCTGAGTGTTCTGTTCAGCTGCGAGCGATCTCTGAGTGTTCTGTTCAGCCGCGCGCGCGATGTCTGAGTGTTCTGTTCAGCCGCGCGCGCGATCTCTGAGTTTTCTGTTCAGCTGCGGGCGCGATGTCTGAGTGTTCTGTTCTGCTGCGCGTGCGATCTCTGAGTGTTCTGTTCAGCTGCGCGCGATCTCTGAGTGTTCTGTTCAGCTGCGAGCGATATCTGAGTGTTCTGTTCTGCTGCGCGTGCGATGTCTGAGTGTTCTGTTCAGCTGCGCGTGCGATGTCTGAGTGTTCTGTTCAGCTACGCGCGATCTCTGAGTGTTCTGTTCAGCTGCGGGCGCGATGTCTGAGTGTTCTGTTCAGCTACGCGCGATCTCTGAGTGTTCTGTTCAGCTGCGCGCGCGATCTCTGAGTGTTCTGTTCAGCTGCGAGCGATCTCTGAGTTTTCTGTTCAGCTGCGCGCGCGATGTCTGAGTGTTCTGTTCAGCCGCGCGCGCGATCTCTGAGTGTTCTGTTCAGCTGCGAGCGATCTCTGAGTGTTCTGTTCTGCTGCGCGTGCGATCTCTGAGTGTTCTGTTCAGCCGCGGGCGCGATCTCTGAGTCTTCTGTTCAGCTGCGAGCGATCTCTGAGTTTTCTGTTCAGCTGCGCGTGCGATCTCTGAGTGTTCTGTTCTGCTGCGCGTGCGATCTCTGAGTGTTCTGTTCAGCTGCGAGCGATCTCTGAGTGTTCTGTTCAGCCGCGGGCGCGATCTCTGTGTGTTCTGTTCAGCTGCGCGCGGGATCCCTGAGTGTTCTGTTCAGCTGCGCGCGATCTCTGAGTGTTCTGTTCTGCTGCGCGCGATCTCTGAGTGTTCTGTTCAGCTGCGCGCGCGATCGGAGTGTTCTGTTCAGCCACGGGCGCGATCTCTGAGTGTTCTGTTCAGCAGCGTGCGATGTCTGAGTGTTCTGTTCAGCCGCGCGCGAGATCTCTGAGTGTTCTGTTCAGCCGCGCGCGAGATCTCTGAGTGTTCTGTTCAGCTGCGCGCGATCTCTGAGTGTTCTGTTCAGCTGCGAGCGATCTCTGAGTTTTCTGTTCAGCTGCGCGCGATCTCTGAGTGTTCTGTTCAGCTGCGAGCGATCTCTGAGTGTTCTGTTCAGCTGCGCGTGCGATGTCTGAGTGTTCTGTTCTGCTGCGCGTGCGATGTCTGAGTGCTCTGTTCAGCTGCGTGCGATCTCTGAGTGTTCTGTTCAGCTGCGCGTGCGATGTCTGAGTGTTCTGTTCAGCTGCTCGTGCGATGTCTGAGTGTTCTGTTCAGCTGCGCGCACGATGTCTGAGTGTTATGTTCAGCTGCGCGCGATATCTGAGTGTTCTGTTCAGCTGCGAGCGATCTCTGAGTGTTCTGTTCAGCTGCGAGCGATCTCTGAGTGTTCTGTTCTGCTGCTCGTGCGATGTCTGAGTGTTCTGTTCAGCTGCGCGTGCGATGTCTGAGTGTTCTGTTCAGCTGCGCGCGCGATGTCTGAGTGTTCTGTTCAGCTACGCGCGATCTCTGAGTGTTCTGTTCAGCTGCGCGCGATCTCTGAGTGTTCTGTTCAGCTGCGAGCGATCTCTGAGTTTTCTGTTCAGCTGCGCGCGCGATGTCTGAGTGTTCTGTTCAGCCGCGCGCGCGATCTCTGAGTGTTCTGTTCAGCTGCGAGCGATCTCTGAGTGTTCTGTTCTGCTGCGCGTGCGATCTCTGAGTGTTCTGTTCAGCTGCGCGCGCGATCTCTGAGTGTTCTGTTCAGCTGCGAGCGATCTCTGAGTTTTCTGTTCAGCTGCGAGCGATCTCTGAGTTTTCTGTTCAGCTGCGCGCGCGATGTCTGAGTGTTCTGTTCAGCCGCGCGCGCGATCTCTGAGTGTTCTGTTCAGCTGCGAGCGATCTCTGAGTGTTCTGTTCAGCTGCGAGCGATCTCTGAGTTTTCTGTTCAGCTGCGCGCGCGATGTCTGAGTGTTCTGTTCAGCCGCGCGCGCGATCTCTGAGTGTTCTGTTCAGCTGCGAGCGATCTCTGAGTGTTCTGTTCTGCTGCGCGTGCGATCTCTGAGTGTTCTGTTCAGCCGCGGGCGCGATCTCTGAGTCTTCTGTTCAGCTGCGAGTGATCTCTGAGTTTTCTGTTCAGCTGCGCGTGCGATCTCTGAGTGTTCTGTTCTGCTGCGCGTGCGATCTCTGAGTGTTCTGTTCAGCTGCGAGCGATCTCTGAGTGTTCTGTTCAGCCGCGGGCGCGATCTCTGTGTGTTCTGTTCAGCTGCGCGCGGGATCCCTGAGTGTTCTGTTCAGCTGCGCGCGATCTCTGAGTGTTCTGTTCTGCTGCGCGCGATCTCTGAGTGTTCTGTTCAGCTGCGCGCGCGATCGGAGTGTTCTGTTCAGCCACGGGCGCGATCTCTGAGTGTTCTGTTCAGCAGCGTGCGATGTCTGAGTGTTCTGTTCAGCCGCGCGCGAGATCTCTGAGTGTTCTGTTCAGCCGCGCGCGAGATCTCTGAGTGTTCTGTTCAGCTGCGCGCGATCTCTGAGTGTTCTGTTCAGCTGCGAGCGATCTCTGAGTTTTCTGTTCAGCTGCGCGCGATCTCTGAGTGTTCTGTTCAGCTGCGAGCGATCTCTGAGTGTTCTGTTCAGCTGCGCGTGCGATGTCTGAGTGTTCTGTTCTGCTGCGCGTGCGATGTCTGAGTGCTCTGTTCAGCTGCGCGCGATCTCTGAGTGTTCTGTTCAGCTGCGCGTGCGATGTCTGAGTGTTCTGTTCAGCTGCGCGTGCGATGTCTGAGTGTTCTGTTCAGCTGCGCGCACGATGTCTGAGTGTTATGTTCAGCTGCGCGCGATATCTGAGTGTTCTGTTCAGCTGCGAGCAATCTCTGAGTGTTCTGTTCAGCTGCGAGCGATCTCTGAGTGTTCTGTTCAGCTGCGAGCGATCTCTGAGTGTTCTGTTCTGCTGCTCGTGCGATGTCTGAGTGTTCTGTTCAGCTGCGCGTGCGATGTCTGAGTGTTCTATTCAGCTGCGCGCGCGATGTCTGAGTGTTCTGTTCAGCTACGCGCGATCTCTGAGTGTTCTGTTCAGCTGCGCGCGATCTCTGAGTGTTCTGTTCAGCTGCGAGCGCGATGTCTGAGTGTTCTGTTCAGCCGCGCGCGCGATCTCTGAGTGTTCTGTTCAGCTGCGAGCGATCTCTGAGTGTTCTGTTCTGCTGCGCGTGCGATCTCTGAGTGTTCTGTTCAGCCGCGGGCGCGATCTCTGAGTCTTCTGTTCAGCTGCGAGCGATCTCTGAGTTTTCTGTTCAGCTGCGCGTGCGATCTCTGAGTGTTCTGTTCTGCTGCGCGTGCGATCTCTGAGTGTTCTGTTCAGCTGCGAGCGATCTCTGAGTGTTCTGTTCAGCCGCGGGCGCGATCTCTGTGTGTTCTGTTCAGCTGCGCGCGGGATCCCTGAGTGTTCTGTTCAGCTGCGCGCGATCTCTGAGTGTTCTGTTCAGCCGCGCGATCTCTGAGTGTTCTGTTCTGCTGCGCGCGATCTCTGAGTGTTCTGTTCAGCTGCGCGCGCGATCGGAGTGTTCTGTTCAGCCACGGGCGCGATCTCTGAGTGTTCTGTTCAGCAGCGTGCGATGTCTGAGTGTTCTGTTCAGCCGCGCGCGAGATCTCTGAGTGTTCTGTTCAGCCGCGCGCGAGATCTCTGAGTGTTCTGTTCAGCTGCGCGCGATCTCTGAGTGTTCTGTTCAGCTGCGAGCGATCTCTGAGTTTTCTGTTCAGCTGCGCGCGATCTCTGAGTGTTCTGTTCAGCTGCGCGTGCGATGTCTGAGTGTTCTGTTCTGCTGCGAGCGATCTCTGAGTGTTCTGTTCAGCTGCGCGTGCGATCTCTGAGTGTTCTGTTCAGCTGCGAGCGATCTCTGAGTGTTCTGTTCAGCTGCGCGTGCGATGTCTGAGTGTTCTGTTCTGCTGCGCGTGCGATGTCTGAGTGCTCTGTTCAGCTGCGCACGATCTCTGAGTGTTCTGTTCAGCCGCGCGCGAGATCTCTGAGTGTTCTGTTCAGCTGCGCGCGATCTCTGAGTGTTCTGTTCAGCTGCGAGCGATCTCTGAGTTTTCTGTTCAGCTGCGCGCGATCTCTGAGTGTTCTGTTCAGCTGCGCGTGCGATGTCTGAGTGTTCTGTTCTGCTGCGAGCGATCTCTGAGTGTTCTGTTCAGCTGCGCGTGCGATCTCTGAGTGTTCTGTTCAGCTGCGAGCGATCTCTGAGTGTTCTGTTCAGCTGCGCGTGCGATGTCTGAGTGTTCTGTTCTGCTGCGCGTGCGATGTCTGAGTGCTCTGTTCAGCTGCGCACGATCTCTGAGTGTTCTGTTCAGCTGCGCGTGCGATGTCTGAGTGTTCTGTTCAGCTGCGCGCACGATGTCTGAGTGTTATGTTCAGCTGCGCGCGATATCTGAGTGTTCTGTTCAGCTGCGAGCGATCTCTGAGTGTTCTGTTCAGCTGCGAGCGATCTCTGAGTGTTCTGTTCAGCTGCGAGCGATCTCTGAGTGTTCTGTTCTGCTGCTCGTGCGATGTCTGAGTGTTCTGTTCAGCTGCGCGTGCGATGTCTGAGTGTTCTGTTCAGCTACGCGCGATCTCTGAGTGTTCTGTTCAGCTGCGCACGATCTCTGAGTTTTCTGTTCAGCTGCGCGCGCGATGTCTGAGTGTTCTGTTCAGCCGCGCGTGCGATCTCTGAGTGTTCTGTTCAGCTGCGAGCGATCTCTGAGTGTTCTGTTCAGCTGCGAGCGATCTCTGAGTGTTCTGTTCTGCTGCGCGTGCGATCTCTGAGTGTTCTGTTCAGCCACGCGCGCGATGTCTGAGTGTTCTGTTCAGCCGCGCGCGCGATCTCTGAGTGTTCTGTTCAGCTGCGAGCGAACTCTGAGTTTTCTGTTCAGCTGCGAGCGATCTCTGAGTGTTCTGTTCTGCTGCGCGTGCGATCTCTGAATGTTCTGTTCAGCTGCGAGCGATCTCTGAGTGTTCTGTTCAGCCGCGTGCGCGATCTCTGTGTGTTCTGTTCAGCTGCGCGCGGGATCCCTGAGTGTTCTGTTCAGCCGCGCGATCTCTGAGTGTTCTGATCTGCTGCGCGTGCGATCTCTGAGTGTTCTGTTCAGCTGCGAGCGATCTCTGAGTGTTCTGTTCAGCTGCGCGCGCGATCTCTGAGTGTTCTCTTCAGCCGCGCGATCTCTGAGTGTTCTGATAAGCTGCGCGTGCGATCTCTGAGTGTTCTGTTCAGCTGCGAGCGATCTCTGAGTGTTCTGTTCTGAGTGTTCTGTTCTGCTGCGCGTGCGATCTCTGAGTGTTCTGTTCAGCTGCGAGCAATCTCTGAGTGTTCTGTTCAGCCGCGCGCGCGATGTCTGAGTGTTCTGTTCAGCCGCGCGCGCGATGTCTGAGTGTTCTGTTCAGCCGCGCGCGCGATCTCTGAGTTTTCTGTTCAGCTGCGAGGGATCTCTGAGTTTTCTGTTTAGCTGCGCGTGCGATCTCTGAGTGTTCTGTTCAGCTGCGAGCGATCTCTGAGTGTTCTGTTCAGCCGCGGGCGATCTCTGTGTGTTCTGTTCAGCCGCGCGCGATCTCTGAGTGTTCTGTTCAGCCGCGGGCGCGATCTCTGAGTGTTCTGTTCAGCTGCGAGCGATCTCTGAGTGTTCTGTTCAGCTGCGAGCGATCTCTGAGTTTTCTGTTCAGCTGCGCGCGCGATGTCTGAGTGTTCTGTTCAGCCGCGCGCGCGATCTCTGAGTGTTCTGTTCAGCTGCGAGCGATCTCTGAATGTTCTGTTCTGCTGCGCGTGCGATCTCTGAGTGTTCTGTTCAGCCGCGGGCGCGATCTCTGAGTCTTCTGTTCAGCTGCGAGCGATCTCTGAGTTTTCTGTTCAGCTGCGCGTGCGATCTCTGAGTGTTCTGTTCAGCTGCGAGCGATCTCTGAGTGTTCTGTTCAGCCGCGGGCGCGATCTCTGTGTGTTCTGTTCAGCTGCGCGCGGGATCCCTGAGTGTTCTGTTCAGCTGCGCGCGATCTCTGAGTGTTCTGTTCAGCCGCGCGATCTCTGAGTGTTCTGTTCTGCTGCGCGCGATCTCTGAGTGTTCTGTTCAGCTGCGCGCGCGATCGGAGTGTTCTGTTCAGCCACGGGCGCGATCTCTGAGTGTTCTGTTCAGCAGCGTGCGATGTCTGAGTGTTCTGTTCAGCCGCGCGCGAGATCTCTGAGTGTTCTGTTCAGCCGCGCGCGAGATCTCTGAGTGTTCTGTTCAGCTGCGCGCGATCTCTGAGTGTTCTGTTCAGCTGCGAGCGATCTCTGAGTTTTCTGTTCAGCTGCGCGCGATCTCTGAGTGTTCTGTTCAGCTGCGAGCGATCTCTGAGTGTTCTGTTCAGCTGCGCGTGCGATGTCTGAGTGTTCTGTTCTGCTGCGCGTGCGATGTCTGAGTGCTCTGTTCAGCTGCGCGCGATCTCTGAGTGTTCTGTTCAGCTGCGCGTGCGATGTCTGAGTGTTCTGTTCAGCTGCGCGTGCGATGTCTGAGTGTTCTGTTCAGCTGCGCGCACGATGTCTGAGTGTTATGTTCAGCTGCGCGCGATATCTGAGTGTTCTGTTCAGCTGCGAGCGATCTCTGAGTGTTCTGTTCAGCTGCGAGCGATCTCTGAGTGTTCTGTTCAGCTGCGAGCAATCTCTGAGTGTTCTGTTCTGCTGCTCGTGCGATGTCTGAGTGTTCTGTTCAGCTGCGCGTGCGATGTCTGAGTGTTCTGTTCAGCTGCGCGCGCGATGTCTGAGTGTTCTATTCAGCTACGCGCGATCTCTGAGTGTTCTGTTCAGCTGCGCGCGATCTCTGAGCGTTCTGTTCAGCTGCGAGCGATCTCTGAGTTTTCTGTTCAGCTGCGCGCGCGATGTCTGAGTGTTCTGTTCAGCCGCGCGCGCGATCTCTGAGTGTTCTGTTCAGCTGCGAGCGATCTCTGAGTGTTCTGTTCTGCTGCGCGTGCGATCTCTGAGTGTTCTGTTCAGCCGCGGGCGCGATCTCTGAGTCTTCTGTTCAGCTGCGAGCGATCTCTGAGTTTTCTGTTCAGCTGCGCGTGCGATCTCTGAGTGTTCTGTTCTGCTGCGCGTGCGATCTCTGAGTGTTCTGTTCAGCCGCGGGCGCGATCTCTGTGTGTTCTGTTCAGCTGCGCGCGGGATCCCTGAGTGTTCTGTTCAGCTGCGCGCGATCTCTGAGTGTTCTGTTCAGCCGCGCGATCTCTGAGTGTTCTGTTCTGCTGCGCGCGATCTCTGAGTGTTCTGTTCAGCTGCGCGCGATGTCTGAGTGTTCTGTTCAGCCGCGCGCGAGATCTCTGAGTGTTCTGTTCAGCCGCGCGCGAGATCTCTGAGTGTTCTGTTCAGCTGCGTGCGATGTCTGAGTGTTCTGTTCAGCCGCGCGCGAGATCTCTGAGTGTTCTGTTCAGCCGCGCGCGAGATCTCTGAGTGTTCTGTTCAGCTGCGCGCGATCTCTGAGTGTTCTGTTCAGCTGCGAGCGATCTCTGAGTTTTCTGTTCAGCTGCGCGCGATCTCTGAGTGTTCTGTTCAGCTGCGAGCGATCTCTGAGTGTTCTGTTCAGCTGCGCGTGCGATGTCTGAGTGTTCTGTTCTGCTGCGCGTGCGATGTCTGAGTGCTCTGTTCAGCTGCGCGCGATCTCTGAGTGTTCTGTTCAGCTGCGCGTGCGATGTCTGAGTGTTCTGTTCAGCTGCGCGTGCGATGTCTGAGTGTTCTGTTCAGCTGCGCGCACGATGTCTGAGTGTTATGTTCAGCTGCGCGCGATATCTGAGTGTTCTGTTCAGCTGCGAGCGATCTCTGAGTGTTCTGTTCAGCTGCGAGCGATCTCTGAGTGTTCTGTTCAGCTGCGAGCGATCTCTGAGTGTTCTGTTCTGCTGCTCGTGCGATGTCTGAGTGTTCTGTTCAGCTGCGCGTGCGATGTCTGAGTGTTCTGTTCAGCTACGCGCGATCTCTGAGTGTTCTGTTCAGCTGCGCACGATCTCTGAGTGTTCTGTTCAGCTGCGAGCGATCTCTGAGTTTTCTTTTTCAGCTGCGCGCGCGATGTCTGAGTGTTCTGTTCAGCCGCGCGCGCGATCTCTGAGTGTTCTGTTCAGCTGCGAGCGATCTCTGAGTGTTCTGTTCAGCTGCGAGCGATCTCTGAGTGTTCTGTTCTGCTGCGCGTGCGATCTCTGAGTGTTCTGTTCAGCCACGCGCGCGATGTCTGAGTGTTCTGTTCAGCCGCGCACGCGATCTCTGAGTGTTCTGTTCAGCTGCGAGCGAACTCTGGGTTTTCTGTTCAGCTGCGAGCGATCTCTGAGTGTTCTGTTCTGCTGCGCGTGCGATCTCTGAATGTTCTGTTCAGCTGCGAGCGATCTCTGAGTGTTCTGTTCAGCCGCGGGCGCGATCTCTGTGTGTTCTGTTCAGCTGCGCGCGGGATCCCTGAGTGTTCTGTTCAGCCGCGCGATCTCTGAGTGTTCTGATCTGCTGCGCGTGCGATCTCTGAGTTTTCTGTTCAGCTGCGCGCGATCTCTGAGTGTTCTGTTCAGCTGCGAGCGATCTCTGAGTGTTCTGTTCAGCTGCGCGTGCGATGTCTGAGTGTTCTGTTCTGCTGCGCGTGCGATGTCTGAGTGCTCTGTTCAGCTGCGCGCGATCTCTGAGTGTTCTGTTCAGCTGCGCGTGCGATGTCTGAGTGTTCTGTTCAGCTGCGCGTGCGATGTCTGAGTGTTCTGTTCAGCTGCGCGCACGATGTCTGAGTGTTATGTTCAGCTGCGCGCGATATCTGAGTGTTCTGTTCAGCTGCGAGCGATCTCTGAGTGTTCTGTTCAGCTGCGAGCGATCTCTGAGTGTTCTGTTCAGCTGCGAGCAATCTCTGAGTGTTCTGTTCTGCTGCTCGTGCGATGTCTGAGTGTTCTGTTCAGCTGCGCGTGCGATGTCTGAGTGTTCTGTTCAGCTGCGCGCGCGATGTCTGAGTGTTCTATTCAGCTACGCGCGATCTCTGAGTGTTCTGTTCAGCTGCGCGCGATCTCTGAGCGTTCTGTTCAGCTGCGAGCGATCTCTGAGTTTTCTGTTCAGCTGCGCGCGCGATGTCTGAGTGTTCTGTTCAGCCGCGCGCGCGATCTCTGAGTGTTCTGTTCAGCTGCGAGCGATCTCTGAGTGTTCTGTTCTGCTGCGCGTGCGATCTCTGAGTGTTCTGTTCAGCCGCGGGCGCGATCTCTGAGTCTTCTGTTCAGCTGCGAGCGATCTCTGAGTTTTCTGTTCAGCTGCGCGTGCGATCTCTGAGTGTTCTGTTCTGCTGCGCGTGCGATCTCTGAGTGTTCTGTTCAGCCGCGGGCGCGATCTCTGTGTGTTCTGTTCAGCTGCGCGCGGGATCCCTGAGTGTTCTGTTCAGCTGCGCGCGATCTCTGAGTGTTCTGTTCAGCCGCGCGATCTCTGAGTGTTCTGTTCTGCTGCGCGCGATCTCTGAGTGTTCTGTTCAGCTGCGCGCGATGTCTGAGTGTTCTGTTCAGCCGCGCGCGAGATCTCTGAGTGTTCTGTTCAGCCGCGCGCGAGATCTCTGAGTGTTCTGTTCAGCTGCGTGCGATGTCTGAGTGTTCTGTTCAGCCGCGCGCGAGATCTCTGAGTGTTCTGTTCAGCCGCGCGCGAGATCTCTGAGTGTTCTGTTCAGCTGCGCGCGATCTCTGAGTGTTCTGTTCAGCTGCGAGCGATCTCTGAGTTTTCTGTTCAGCTGCGCGCGATCTCTGAGTGTTCTGTTCAGCTGCGAGCGATCTCTGAGTGTTCTGTTCAGCTGCGCGTGCGATGTCTGAGTGTTCTGTTCTGCTGCGCGTGCGATGTCTGAGTGCTCTGTTCAGCTGCGCGCGATCTCTGAGTGTTCTGTTCAGCTGCGCGTGCGATGTCTGAGTGTTCTGTTCAGCTGCGCGTGCGATGTCTGAGTGTTCTGTTCAGCTGCGCGCACGATGTCTGAGTGTTATGTTCAGCTGCGCGCGATATCTGAGTGTTCTGTTCAGCTGCGAGCGATCTCTGAGTGTTCTGTTCAGCTGCGAGCGATCTCTGAGTGTTCTGTTCAGCTGCGAGCGATCTCTGAGTGTTCTGTTCTGCTGCTCGTGCGATGTCTGAGTGTTCTGTTCAGCTGCGCGTGCGATGTCTGAGTGTTCTGTTCAGCTACGCGCGATCTCTGAGTGTTCTGTTCAGCTGCGCACGATCTCTGAGTGTTCTGTTCAGCTGCGAGCGATCTCTGAGTTTTCTGTTCAGCTGCGCGCGCGATGTCTGAGTGTTCTGTTCAGCCGCGCGCGCGATCTCTGAGTGTTCTGTTCAGCTGCGAGCGATCTCTGAGTGTTCTGTTCAGCTGCGAGCGATCTCTGAGTGTTCTGTTCTGCTGCGCGTGCGATCTCTGAGTGTTCTGTTCAGCCACGCGCGCGATGTCTGAGTGTTCTGTTCAGCCGCGCACGCGATCTCTGAGTGTTCTGTTCAGCTGCGAGCGAACTCTGGGTTTTCTGTTCAGCTGCGAGCGATCTCTGAGTGTTCTGTTCTGCTGCGCGTGCGATCTCTGAATGTTCTGTTCAGCTGCGAGCGATCTCTGAGTGTTCTGTTCAGCCGCGGGCGCGATCTCTGTGTGTTCTGTTCAGCTGCGCGCGGGATCCCTGAGTGTTCTGTTCAGCCGCGCGATCTCTGAGTGTTCTGATCTGCTGCGCGTGCGATCTCTGAGTGTTCTGTTCAGCTGCGAGCGATCTCTGAGTGTTCTGTTCAGCTGCGCGCGCGATCTCTGAGTGTTCTGTTCAGCCGCGCGATCTCTGAGTGTTCTGATAAGCTGCGCGTGCGATCTCTGAGTGTTCTGTTCAGCTGCGAGCGATCTCTGAGTGTTCTGTTCTGAGTGTTCTGTTCTGCTGCGCGTGCGATCTCTGAGTGTTCTGTTCAGCTGCGAGCAATCTCTGAGTGTTCTGTTCAGCCGCGCGCGCGATGTCTGAGTGTTCTGTTCAGCCGCGCGCGCGATCTCTGAGTGTTCTGTTCAGCTGCGAGCGATCTCTGAGTGTTCTGTTCAGCCGCGCGCGCGATGTCTGAGTGTTCTGTTCAGCCGCGCGCGCGATCTCTGAGTTTTCTGTTCAGCTGCGAGGGATCTCTGAGTTTTCTGTTTAGCTGCGCGTGCGATCTCTGAGTGTTCTGTTCAGCTGCGAGCGATCTCTGAGTGTTCTGTTCAGCCGCGAGCGATCTCTGTGTGTTCTGTTCAGCCGCGCGCGATCTCTGAGTGTTCTGTTCAGCCGCGGGCGCGATCTCTGAGTGTTCTGTTCAGCTGCGAGCGATCTCTGAGTGTTCTGTTCAGCTGCGAGCGATCTCTGAGTTTTCTGTTCAGCTGCGCGCGCGATGTCTGAGTGTTCTGTTCAGCCGCGCGCGCGATCTCTGAGTGTTCTGTTCAGCTGCGAGCGATCTCTGAGTGTTCTGTTCTGCTGCGCGTGCGATCTCTGAGTGTTCTGTTCAGCCGCGGGCGCGATCTCTGAGTCTTCTGTTCAGCTGCGAGCGATCTCTGAGTTTTCTGTTCAGCTGCGCGTGCGATCTCTGAGTGTTCTGTTCTGCTGCGCGTGCGATCTCTGAGTGTTCTGTTCAGCTGCGAGCGATCTCTGAGTGTTCTGTTCAGCCGCGGGCGCGATCTCTGTGTGTTCTGTTCAGCTGCGCGCGGGATCCCTGAGTGTTCTGTTCAGCTGCGCGCGATCTCTGAGTGTTCTGTTCAGCCGCGCGATCTCTGAGTGTTCTGTTCTGCTGCGCGCGATCTCTGAGTGTTCTGTTCAGCTGCGCGCGCGATCGGAGTGTTCTGTTCAGCCACGGGCGCGATCTCTGAGTCTTCTGTTCAGCTGCGAGCGATCTCTGAGTTTTCTGTTCAGCTGCGCGTGCGATCTCTGAGTGTTCTGTTCTGCTGCGCGTGCGATCTCTGAGTGTTCTGTTCAGCTGCGAGCGATCTCTGAGTGTTCTGTTCAGCCGCGGGCGCGATCTCTGTGTGTTCTGTTCAGCTGCGCGCGGGATCCCTGAGTGTTCTGTTCAGCTGCGCGCGATCTCTGAGTGTTCTGTTCAGCCACGCGATCTCTGAGTGTTCTGTTCTGCTGCGCGCGATCTCTGAGTGTTCTGTTCAGCAGCGTGCGATGTCTGAGTGTTCTGTTCAGCCGCGCGCGAGATCTCTGAGTGTTCTGTTCAGCCGCGCGCGAGATCTCTGAGTGTTCTGTTCAGCTGCGCGCGATCTCTGAGTGTTCTGTTCAGCTGCGAGCGATCTCTGAGTTTTCTGTTCAGCTGCGCGCGATCTCTGAGTGTTCTGTTCAGCTGCGAGCGATCTCTGAGTGTTCTGTTCAGCTGCGCGTGCGATGTCTGAGTGTTCTGTTCTGCTGCGCGTGCGATGTCTGAGTGCTCTGTTCAGCTGCGCGCGATCTCTGAGTGTTCTGTTCAGCTGCGCGTGCGATGTCTGAGTGTTCTGTTCAGCTGCGCGTGCGATGTCTGAGTGTTCTGTTCAGCTGCGCGCACGATGTCTGAGTGTTATGTTCAGCTGCGCGCGATATCTGAGTGTTCTGTTCAGCTGCGAGCGATCTCTGAGTGTTCTGTTCAGCTGCGAGCGATCTCTGAGTGTTCTGTTCAGCTGCGAGCGATCTCTGAGTGTTCTGTTCTGCTGCTCGTGCGATGTCTGAGTGTTCTGTTCAGCTGCGCGTGCGATGTCTGAGTGTTCTGTTCAGCTGCGCGCGCGATGTCTGAGTGTTCTGTTCAGCTACGCGCGATCTCTGAGTGTTCTGTTCAGCTGCGCGCGATCTCTGAGTGTTCTGTTCAGCTGCGAGCGATCTCTGAGTTTTCTGTTCAGCTGCGCGCGCGATGTCTGAGTGTTCTGTTCAGCCGCGCGCGCGATCTCTGAGTGTTCTGTTCAGCTTCGAGCGATCTCTGAGTGTTCTGTTCTGCTGCGCGTGCGATCTCTGAGTGTTCTGTTCAGCCGCGGGCGCGATCTCTGAGTCTTCTGTTCAGCTGCGAGCGATCTCTGAGTTTTCTGTTCAGCTGCGCGTGCGATCTCTGAGTGTTCTGTTCAGCTGCGAGCGATCTCTGAGTGTTCTGTTCAGCCGCGGGCGCGATCTCTGTGTGTTCTGTTCAGCTGCGCGCGGGATTCCTGAGTGTTCTGTTCAGCTGCGCGCGATCTCTGAGTGTTCTGTTCAGCCGCGCGATCTCTGAGTGTTCTGTTCTGCTGCGCGCGATCTCTGAGTGTTCTGTTCAGCTGCGCGCGCGATCGGAGTGTTCTGTTCAGCCACGGGCGCGATCTCTGAGTGTTCTGTTCAGCAGCGTGCGATGTCTGAGTGTTCTGTTCAGCCGCGCGCGAGATCTCAGAGTGTTCTGTTCAGCCGCGCGCGAGATCTCTGAGTGTTCTGTTCAGCTGCGCGCGATCTCTGAGTGTTCTGTTCAGCTGCGAGCGATCTCTGAGTTTTCTGTTCAGCTGCGAGCGATCTCTGAGTGTTCTGTTCAGCTGCGCGTGCGATGTCTGAGTGTTCTGTTCTGCTGCGCGTGCGATGTCTGAGTGCTCTGTTCAGCTGCGCGCGATCTCTGAGTGTTCTGTTCAGCTGCGCGTGCGATGTCTGAGTGTTCTGTTCAGCTGCGCGCACGATGTCTGAGTGTTATGTTCAGCTGCGCGCGATATCTGAGTGTTCTGTTCAGCTGCGAGCGATCTCTGAGTGTTCTGTTCAGCTGCGAGCGATCTCTGAGTGTTCTGTTCTGCTGCTCGTGCGATGTCTGAGTGTTCTGTTCAGCTGCGCGTGCGATGTCTGAGTGTTCTGTTCAGCTGCGCGAGCGATCTCTGAGTGTTCTGTTCAGCTGCGCGCGATCTCTGAGTGTTCTGTTCAGCTGCGAGCGATCTCTGAGTGTTCTGTTCTGCTGCTCGTGCGATGTCTGAGTGTTCTGTTTAGCTGCTCGTGCGATGTCTGAGTGTTCTGTTCAGCTACGCGCGATCTCTGAGTGTTCTGTTCAGCTGCGCGCGCGATCTCTGAGTGTTCTGTTCAGCTGCGAGCGATCTCTGAGTTTTCTGTTCAGCTGCGCGCGCGATGTCTGAGTGTTCTGTTCAGCCGCGCGCGCGATCTCTGAGTGTTCTGTTCAGCTGCGAGCGATCTCTGAGTGTTCTGTTCAGCTGCGAGCGATCTCTGAGTGTTCTGTTCTGCTGCGCGTGCGATCTGAGTGTTCTGTTCAGCCACGCGCGCGATGTCTGAGTGTTCTGTTCAGCCGCGCGCGCGATCTCTGAGTGTTCTGTTCAGCTGCGAGCGAACTCTGAGTTTTCTGTTCAGCTGCGAGCGATCTCTGAGTGTTCTGTTCTGCTGCGCGTGCGATCTCTGAATGTTCTGTTCAGCTGCGAGCGATCTCTGAGTGTTCTGTTCAGCCGCGGGCGCGATCTCTGTGTGTTCTGTTCAGCTGCGCGCGGGATCCCTGAGTGTTCTGTTCAGCCGCGCGATCTCTGAGTGTTCTGATCTGCTGCGCGTGCGATCTCTGAGTGTTCTGTTCAGCTGCGAGCGATCTCTGAGTGTTCTGTTCAGCTGCGCGCGCGATCTCTGAGTGTTCTGTTCAGCCGCGCGATCTCTGAGTGTTCTGATCTGCTGCGCGTGCGATCTCTGAGTGTTCTGTTCAGCTGCGAGCGATCTCTGAGTGTTCTGTTCTGAGTGTCCTGTTCTGCTGCGCGTGCGATCTCTGAGTGTTCTGTTCAGTTGCGAGCAATCTCTGAGTGTTCTGTTCAGCCGCGCGCGCGATCTCTGAGTGTTCTGTTCAGCTGCGAGCGATGTCTGAGTGTTCTGTTCAGCTGCGAGCGATCTCTGAGTGTTCTGTTCTGCTGCGCGTGCGATGTCTGAGTGTTCTGTTCAGCTGCGCGCGCGATGTCTGAGTGTTCTGTTCAGCTACGCGCGATCTCTGAGTGTTCTGTTCAGCTGCGCACGATCTCTGAGTGTTCTGTTCAGCTGCGAGCGATCTGAGTTTTCTGTTCAGCTGCGCGCGCGATGTCTGAGTGTTCTGTTCAGCCGCGCGCGCGATCTCTGAGTGTTCTGTTCAGCTGCGAGCGATCTCTGAGTGTTCTGTTCAGCTGCGAGCGATCTCTGAGTGTTCTGTTCTGCTGCGCGTGCGATCTCTGAGTGTTCTGTTCAGCCACGCGCGCGATGTCTGAGTGTTCTGTTCAGCCGCGCGCGCGATCTCTGAGTGTTCTGTTCAGCTGCGAGCGATCTCTGAGTTTTCTGTTCAGCTGCGCGCGCGATGTCTGAGTGTTCTGTTCAGCCGCGCGCGCGATCTCTGAGTGTTCTGTTCAGCTGCGAGCGATCTCTGAGTGTTCTGTTCTGCTGCGCGTGCGATCTCTGAGTGTTCTGTTCAGCCGCGGGCGCGATCTCTGAGTCTTCTGTTCAGCTGCGAGCGATCTCTGAGTTTTCTGTTCAGCTGCGCGTGCGATCTCTGAGTGTTCTGTTCTGCTGCGCGTGCGATCTCTGAGTGTTCTGTTCAGCTGCGAGCGATCTCTGAGTGTTCTGTTCAGCCGCGGGCGCGATCTCTGTGTGTTCTGTTCAGCTGCGCGCGGGATCCCTGAGTGTTCTGTTCAGCTGCGCGCGATCTCTGAGTGTTCTGTTCTGCTGCGCGCGATCTCTGAGTGTTCTGTTCAGCTGCGCGCGCGATCGGAGTGTTCTGTTCAGCCACGGGCGCGATCTCTGAGTGTTCTGTTCAGCAGCGTGCGATGTCTGAGTGTTCTGTTCAGCCGCGCGCGAGATCTCTGAGTGTTCTGTTCAGCTGCGAGCGATCTGAGTTTTCTGTTCAGCTGCGCGCGCGATGTCTGAGTGTTCTGTTCAGCCGCGCGCGCGATCTCTGAGTGTTCTGTTCAGCTGCGAGCGATCTCTGAGTGTTTTGTTCAGCTGCGAGCGATCTCTGAGTGTTCTGTTCTGCTGCGCGTGCGATCTCTGAGTGTTCTGTTCAGCCACGCGCGCGATGTCTGAGTGTTCTGTTCAGCCGCGCGCGCGATCTCTGAGTGTTCTGTTCAGCTGCGAGCGATCTCTGAGTTTTCTGTTCAGCTGCGCGCGCGATGTCTGAGTGTTCTGTTCAGCCGCGCGCGCGATCTCTGAGTGTTCTGTTCAGCTGCGAGCGATCTCTGAGTGTTCTGTTCTGCTGCGCGTGCGATCTCTGAGTGTTCTGTTCAGCCGCGGGCGCGATCTCTGAGTCTTCTGTTCAGCTGCGAGCGATCTCTGAGTTTTCTGTTCAGCTGCGCGTGCGATCTCTGAGTGTTCTGTTCTGCTGCGCGTGCGATCTCTGAGTGTTCTGTTCAGCTGCGAGCGATCTCTGAGTGTTCTGTTCAGCCGCGGGCGCGATCTCTGTGTGTTCTGTTCAGCTGCGCGCGGGATCCCTGAGTGTTCTGTTCAGCTGCGCGCGATCTCTGAGTGTTCTGTTCTGCTGCGCGCGATCTCTGAGTGTTCTGTTCAGCTGCGCGCGCGATCAGAGTGTTCTGTTCAGCCACGGGCGCGATCTCTGAGTGTTCTGTTCAGCAGCGTGCGATGTCTGAGTGTTCTGTTCAGCCGCGCGCGAGATCTCTGAGTGTTCTGTTCAGCCGCGCGCGAGATCTCTGAGTGTTCTGTTCAGCTGCGCACGATCTCTGAGTGTTCTGTTCAGCTGCGAGCGATCTCTGAGTTTTCTGTTCAGCTGCGCGCGATCTCTGAGTGTTCTGTTCAGCTGCGAGCGATCTCTGAGTGTTCTGTTCAGCTGCGCGTGCGATGTCTGAGTGTTCTGTTCTGCTGCGCGTGCGATGTCTGAGTGCTCTGTTCAGCTGCGCGTGCGATGTCTGAGTGTTCTGTTCAGCTGCGCGCACGATGTCTGAGTGTTATGTTCAGCTGCGCGCGATATCTGAGTGTTCTGTTCAGCTGCGAGCGATCTCTGAGTGTTCTGTTCAGCTGCGAGCGATCTCTGAGTGTTCTGTTCAGCTGCGAGCGATCTCTGAGTGTTCTGTTCTGCTGCTCGTGCGATGTCTGAGTGTTCTGTTCAGCTGCGCGTGCGATGTCTGAGTGTTCTGTTCAGCTGCGCGCGCGATGTCTGAGTGTTCTGTTCAGCTACGCGCGATCTCTGAGTGTTCTGTTCAGCTGCGCACGATCTCTGAGTGTTCTGTTCAGCTGCGAGCGATCTCTGAGTTTTCTGTTCAGCTGCGCGCGCGATGTCTGAGTGTTCTGTTCAGCCGCGCGCGCGATCTCTGAGTGTTCTGTTCAGCTGCGAGCGATCTCTGAGTGTTCTGTTCAGCTGCGAGCGATCTCTGAGTGTTCTGTTCTGCTGCGCGTGCGATCTCTGAGTGTTCTGTTCAGCCACGCGCGCGATGTCTGAGTGTTCTGTTCAGCCGCGCGCGCGATCTCTGAGTGTTCTGTTTAGCTGCGAGCGAACTCTGAGTTTTCTGTTCAGCTGCGAGCGATCTCTGAGTGTTCTGTTCTGCTGCGCGTGCGATCTCTGAATGTTCTGTTCAGCTGCGAGCGATCTCTGAGTGTTCTGTTCAGCCGCGGGCGCGATCTCTGAGTGTTCTGTTCAGCTGCGCGCGGGATCCCTGAGTGTTCTGTTCAGCCGCGCGATCTCTGAGTGTTCTGATCTGCTGCGCGTGCGATCTCTGAGTGTTCTGTTCAGCTGCGAGCGATCTCTGAGTGTTCTGTTCAGCTGCGCGCGCGATCTCTGAGTGTTCTGTTCAGCCGCGCGATCTCTGAGTGTTCTGATCTGCTGCGCGTGCGATCTCTGAGTGTTCTGTTCAGCTGCGAGCGATCTCTGAGTTTTCTGTTCTGAGTGTTCTGTTCTGCTGCGCGTGCGATCTCTGAGTGTTCTGTTCAGTTGCGAGCAATCTCTGAGTGTTCTGTTCAGCCGCGCGCGCGATCTCTGAGTGTTCTGTTCAGCTGCGAGCGATGTCTGAGTGTTCTGTTCAGCCGCGGGCGCGATCTCTGTGTGTTCTGTTCAGCTGCGCGCGGGATCCCTGAGTGTTCTGTTCCCTGCGCGCGATCTCTGAGTGTTCTGTTCAGCCGCGCGATCTCTGAGTGTTCTGTTCTGCTGCGCGTGCGATCTCTGAGTGTTCTGTTCAGCTGCGCGCGCGATGTCTGAGTGTTCTGTTCAGCCGTGCGCGCGATGTCTGAGTGTTCTGTTCAGCTGCGAGCGATCTCTGAGTTTTCTGTTCAGCTGCGCGTGCGATCTCTGAGTGTTCTGTTCAGCCGCGAGCGATCTCTGAGTTTTCTGTTCAGCTGCGAGCGATCTCTGAGTTTTCTGTTCAGCTGCGCGTGCGATCTCTGAGTGTTCTGTTCAGCCGCGAGCGATCTCTGAGTTTTCTGTTCAGCTGCGAGCGATCTCTGAGTGTTCTGTTCTGCTGCGCGTGCGATCTCTGAGTGTTCTGTTCAGCTGCGAGCGATCTCTGAGTGTTCTGTTCAGCCGCGGGCGCGATCTCTGAGTGTTCTGTTCAGCTGCGGGCGCGATGTCTGAGTGTTCTGTTCTGCTGCGCGTGCGATCTCTGAGTGTTCTGTTCAGCTGCGCGCGATCTCTGAGTGTTCTGTTCAGCTGCGAGCGATCTCTGAGTGTTCTGTTCTGCTGCTCGTGCGATGTCTGAGTGTTCTGTTCAGCTGCGCGTGCGATGTCTGAGTGTTCTGTTCAGCTGCGCGAGCGATCTCTGAGTGTTCTGTTCAGCTGCGCGCGATCTCTGAGTGTTCTGTTCAGCTGCGAGCGATCTCTGAGTGTTCTGTTCTGCTGCTCGTGCGATGTCTGAGTGTTCTGTTCAGCTGCTCGTGCGATGTCTGAGTGTTCTGTTCAGCTACGCGCGATCTCTGAGTGTTCTGTTCAGCTGCGCGCGCGATGTCTGAGTGTTCTGTTCAGCTGCGAGCGATCTCTGAGTTTTCTGTTCAGCTGCGCGCGCGATGTCTGAGTGTTCTGTTCAGCCGCGCGCGCGATCTCTGAGTGTTCTGTTCAGCTGCGAGCGATCTCTGAGTGTTCTGTTCAGCTGCGAGCGATCTCTGAGTGTTCTGTTCTGCTGCGCGTGCGATCTCTGAGTGTTCTGTTCAGCCACGCGCGCGATGTCTGAGTGTTCTGTTCAGCCGCGCGCGCGATCTCTGAGTGTTCTGTTCAGCTGCGAGCGAACTCTGAGTTTTCTGTTCAGCTGCGAGCGATCTCTGAGTGTTCTGTTCTGCTGCGCGTGCGATCTCTGAATGTTCTGTTCAGCTGCGAGCGATCTCTGAGTGTTCTGTTCAGCCGCGGGCGCGATCTCTGTGTGTTCTGTTCAGCTGCGCGCGGGATCCCTGAGTGTTCTGTTCAGCCGCGCGATCTCTGAGTGTTCTGATCTGCTGCGCGTGCAATCTCTGAGTGTTCTGTTCTGCTGCGCGTGCGATCTCTGAATGTTCTGTTCAGCCGCGCGATCTCTGAGTGTTCTGATCTGCTGCGCGTGCGATCTCTGAGTGTTCTGTTCAGCTGCGAGCGATCTCTGAGTGTTCTGTTCTGAGTGTTCTGTTCTGCTGCGCGTGCTATCTCTGAGTGTTCTGTTCAGTTGCGAGCAATCTCTGAGTGTTCTGTTCAGCCGCGCGCGCGATCTCTGAGTGTTCTGTTCAGCTGCGAGCGATGTCTGAGTGTTCTGTTCAGCTGCGAGCTATCTCTGAGTGTTCTGTTCAGCTGCGAGCGATCTCTGAGTGTTCTGTTCTGCTGCTCGTGCGATGTCTGAGTGTTCTGTTCAGCTGCGCGTGCGATGTCTGAGTGTTCTGTTCAGCTGCGCGCGCGATGTCTGAGTGTTCTGTTCAGCTACGCGCGATCTCTGAGTGTTCTGTTCAGCTGCGCACGATCTCTGAGTGTTCTGTTCAGCTGCGAGCGATCTCTGAGTTTTCTGTTCAGCTGCGCGCGCGATGTCTGAGTGTTCTGTTCAGCCGCGCGCGCGATCTCTGAGTGTTCTGTTCAGCTGCGAGCGATCTCTGAGTGTTCTGTTCAGCTGCGAGCGATCTCTGAGTGTTCTGTTCTGCTGCGCGTGCGATCTCTGAGTGTTCTGTTCAGCCACGCACGCGATGTCTGAGTGTTCTGTTCAGCCGCGCGCGCGATCTCTGAGTGTTCTGTTCAGCTGCGAGCGATCTCTGAGTTTTCTGTTCAGCTGCGCGCGCGATGTCTGAGTGTTCTGTTCAGCCGCGCGCGCGATCTCTGAGTGTTCTGTTCAGCTGCGAGCGATCTCTGAGTGTTCTGTTCTGCTGCGCGTGCGATCTCTGAGTGTTCTGTTCAGCCGCGGGCGCGATCTCTGAGTCTTCTGTTCAGCTGCGAGCGATCTCTGAGTTTTCTGTTCAGCTGCGCGTGCGATCTCTGAGTGTTCTGTTCAGCTGCGAGCGATCTCTGAGTGTTCTGTTCAGCCGCGGGCGCGATCTCTGTGTGTTCTGTTCAGCTGCGCGCGGGATCCCTGAGTGTTCTGTTCAGCTGCGCGCGATCTCTGAGTGTTCTGTTCTGCTGCGCGCGATCTCTGAGTGTTCTGTTCAGCTGCGCGCGCGATCGGAGTGTTCTGTTCAGCCACGAGCGCGATCTCTGAGTGTTCTGTTCAGCAGCGTGCGATGTCTGAGTGTTCTGTTCAGCCGCGCGCGAGATCTCTGAGTGTTCTGTTCAGCCGCGCGCGAGATCTCTGAGTGTTCTGTTCAGCTGCGCGCGATCTCTGAGTGTTCTGTTCAGCTGCGAGCGATCTCTGAGTTTTCTGTTCAGCTGCGCGCGATCTCTGAGTGTTCTGTTCAGCTGCGAGCGATCTCTGAGTGTTCTGTTCAGCTGCGCGTGCGATGTCTGAGTGTTCTGTTCTGCTGCGCGTGCGATGTCTGAGTGCTCTGTTCAGCTGCGCGTGCAATGTCTGAGTGTTCTGTTCAGCTGCGCGCACGATGTCTGAGTGTTATGTTCAGCTGCGCGCGATATCTGAGTGTTCTGTTCAGCTGCGAGCGATCTCTGAGTGTTCTGTTCAGCTGCGAGCGATCTCTGAGTGTTCTGTTCAGCTGCGAGCGATCTCTGAGTGTTCTGTTCTGCTGCTCGTGCGATGTCTGAGTGTTCTGTTCAGCTGCGCGTGCGATGTCTGAGTGTTCTGTTCAGCTGCGCGCGCGATGTCTGAGTGTTCTGTTCAGCTACGCGCGATCTCTGAGTGTTCTGTTCAGCTGCGCACGATCTCTGAGTGTTCTGTTCAGCTGCGAGCGATCTCTGAGTTTTCTGTTCAGCTGCGCGCGCGATGTCTGAGTGTTCTGTTCAGCCGCGCGCGCGATCTCTGAGTGTTCTGTTCAGCTGCGAGCGATCTCTGAGTGTTCTGTTCAGCTGCGAGCGATCTCTGAGTGTTCTGTTCTGCTGCGCGTGCGATCTCTGAGTGTTCTGTTCAGCCGCGGGCGCGATCTCTGTGTGTTCTGTTCAGCTGCGCGCGGGATCCCTGAGTGTTCTGTTCAGCCGCGCGATCTCTGAGTGTTCTGATCTGCTGCGCGTGCGATCTCTGAGTGTTCTGTTCAGCTGCGAGCGATCTCTGAGTGTTCTGTTCAGCTGCGCGCGCGATCTCTGAGTGTTCTGTTCAGCCGCGCGATCTCTGAGTGTTCTGATCTGCTGCGCGTGCGATCTCTGAGTGTTCTGTTCAGCTGCGAGCGATCTCTGAGTGTTCTGTTCTGAGTGTTCTGTTCTGCTGCGCGTGCAATCTCTGAGTGTTCTGTTCAGTTGCGAGCAATCTCTAAGTGTTCTGTTCAGCCGCGCGCGCGATCTCTGAGTGTTCTGTTCAGCTGCGAGCGATGTCTGAGTGTTCTGTTCAGCCGCGGGCGCGATCTCTGTGTGTTCTGTTCAGCTGCGCGCGATCTCTGAGTGTTCTGTTCAGCCGCGCGATCTCTGAGTGTTCTGTTCTGCTGCGCGTGCGATCTCTGAGTGTTCTGTTCAGCTGCGCGCGCGATGTCTGAGTGTTCTGTTCAGCCGTGCGCGCGATGTCTGAGTGTTCTGTTCAGCCGCGCGCGCGATGTCTGAGTGTTCTGTTCAGCCGCGCGCGCGATCTCTGAGTGTTCTGTTCAGCTGCGAGCGATCTCTGAGTTTTCTGTTCAGCTGCGCGTGCGATCTCTGAGTGTTCTGTTCAGCCGCGAGCGATCTCTGAGTTTTCTGTTCAGCTGCGAGCGATCTCTGAGTTTTCTGTTCAGCTGCGCGTGCGATCTCTGAGTGTTCTGTTCAGCCGCGAGCGATCTCTGAGTTTTCTGTTCAGCTGCGAGCGATCTCTGAGTGTTCTGTTCTGCTGCGCGTGCGATCTCTGAGTGTTCTGTTCAGCTGCGCGCGATCTCTGAGTGTTCTGTTCAGCTGCGAGCGATCTCTGAGTGTTCTGTTCTGCTGCTCGTGCGATGTCTGAGTGTTCTGTTCAGCTGCTCGTGCGATGTCTGAGTGTTCTGTTCAGCTACGCGCGATCTCTGAGTGTTCTGTTCAGCTGCGCGCGCGATCTCTGAGTGTTCTGTTCAGCTGCGAGCGATCTCTGAGTTTTCTGTTCAGCTGCGCGCGCGATGTCTGAGTGTTCTGTTCAGCCGCGCGCGCGATCTCTGAGTGTTCTGTTCTGCTGCGAGCGAACTCTGAGTTTTCTGTTCAGCTGCGAGCGATCTCTGAGTGTTCTGTTCAGCTGCGAGCGATCTCTGAGTGTTCTGTTCTGCTGCGCGTGCGATCTCTGAGTGTTCTGTTCAGCCACGCGCGCGATGTCTGAGTGTTCTGTTCAGCCGCGCGCGCGATCTCTGAGTGTTCTGTTCAGCTGCGAGCGAACTCTGAGTTTTCTGTTCAGCTGCGAGCGATCTCTGAGTGTTCTGTTCTGCTGCGCGTGCGATCTCTGAATGTTCTGTTCAGCTGCGAGCGATCTCTGAGTGTTCTGTTCAGCCGCGGGCGCGATCTCTGTGTGTTCTGTTCAGCTGCGCGCGGGATCCCTGAGTGTTCTGTTCAGCCGCGCGATCTCTGAGTGTTCTGATCTGCTGCGCGTGCGATCTCTGAGTGTTCTGTTCAGCTGCGAGCGATCTCTGAGTGTTCTGTTCAGCTGCGCGCGCGATCTCTGAGTGTTCTGTTCAGCCGCGCGATCTCTGAGTGTTCTGATCTGCTGCGCGTGCGATCTCTGAGTGTTCTGTTCAGCTGCGAGCGATCTCTGAGTGTTCTGTTCTGAGTGTTCTGTTCTGCTGCGCGTGCGATCTCTGAGTGTTCTGTTCAGTTGCGAGCAATCTCTGAGTGTTCTGTTCAGCCGCGCGCGCGATCTCTGAGTGTTCTGTTCAGCTGCGAGCGATGTCTGAGTGTTCTGTTCAGCCGCGGGCGCGATCTCTGTGTGTTCTGTTCAGCCGCGCGGGATCCCTGAGTGTTCTGTTCCCTGCGCGCGATCTCTGAGTGTTCTGTTCAGCTGCGAGCGATCTCTGAGTGTTTTGTTCAGCTGCGAGCGATATCTGAGTGTTCTGTTCTGCTGCGCATGCGATGTCTGAGTGTTCTGTTCAGCTGAGCGTGCGATGTCTGAGTGTTCTGTTCAGCTGCGGGCGCGATGTCTGAGTGTTCTGTTCTGCTGCGCGTGCGATCTCTGAGTGTTCAGTTCAGCTGCGCGCGATCTCTGAGTGTTCTGTTCAGCTGCGAGCGATCTCTGAGTGTTCTGTTCTGCTGCTCGTGCGATGTCTGAGTGTTCTGTTCAGCTGCGCGTGCGATGTCTGAGTGTTCTGTTCAGCTGCGCGAGCGATCTCTGAGTGTTCTGTTCAGCTGCGCGCGATCTCTGAGTGTTCTGTTCAGCTGCGAGCGATCTCTGAGTGTTCTGTTCTGCTGCTCGTGCGATGTCTGAGTGTTCTGTTCAGCTGCTCGTGCGATGTCTGAGTGTTCTGTTCAGCTACGCGCGATCTCTGAGTGTTCTGTTCAGCTGCGCGCGCGATGTCTGAGTGTTCTGTTCAGCTGCGAGCGATCTCTGAGTTTTCTGTTCAGCTGCGCGCGCGATGTCTGAGTGTTCTGTTCAGCCGCGCGCGCGATCTCTGAGTGTTCTGTTCAGCTGCGAGCGATCTCTGAGTGTTCTGTTCAGCTGCGAGCGATCTCTGAGTGTTCTGTTCTGCTGCGCGTGCGATCTCTGAGTGTTCTGTTCAGCCACGCGCGCGATGTCTGAGTGTTCTGTTCAGCCGCGCGCGCGATCTCTGAGTGTTCTGTTCAGCTGCGAGCGAACTCTGAGTTTTCTGTTCAGCTGCGAGCGATCTCTGAGTGTTCTGTTCTGCTGCGCGTGCGATCTCTGAATGTTCTGTTCAGCTGCGAGCGATCTCTGAGTGTTCTGTTCAGCCGCGGGCGCGATCTCTGTGTGTTCTGTTCAGCTGCGCGCGGGATCCCTGAGTGTTCTGTTCAGCCGCGCGATCTCTGAGTGTTCTGATCTGCTGCGCGTGCGATCTCTGAGTGTTCTGTTCTGCTGCGCGTGCGATCTCTGAATGTTCTGTTCAGCCGCGCGATCTCTGAGTGTTCTGATCTGCTGCGCGTGCGATCTCTGAGTGTTCTGTTCAGCTGCGAGCGATCTCTGAGTGTTCTGTTCTGAGTGTTCTGTTCTGCTGCGCGTGCGATCTCTGAGTGTTCTGTTCAGTTGCGAGCAATCTCTGAGTGTTCTGTTCAGCCGCGCGCGCGATCTCTGAGTGTTCTGTTCAGCTGCGAGCGATGTCTGAGTGTTCTGTTCAGCTGCGAGCGATCTCTGAGTGTTCTGTTCAGCTGCGAGCGATCTCTGAGTGTTCTGTTCAGCCACGCGCGCGATGTCTGAGTGTTCTGTTCAGCCGCGCGCGCGATCTCTGAGTGTTCTGTTCAGCTGCGAGCGAACTCTGAGTTTTCTGTTCAGCTGCGAGCGATCTCTGAGTGTTCTGTTCTGCTGCGCGTGCGATCTCTGAATGTTCTGTTCAGCTGCGAGCGATCTCTGAGTGTTCTGTTCAGCCGCGGGCGCGATCTCTGTGTGTTCTGTTCAGCTGCGCGCGGGATCCCTGAGTGTTCTGTTCAGCCGCGCGATCTCTGAGTGTTCTGATCTGCTGCGCGTGCGATCTCTGAGTGTTCTGTTCAGCTGCGAGCGATCTCTGAGTGTTCTGTTCAGCTGCGCGCGCGATCTCTGAGTGTTCTGTTCAGCCGCGCGATCTCTGAGTGTTCTGATCTGCTGCGCGTGCGATCTCTGAGTGTTCTGTTCAGCTGCGAGCGATCTCTGAGTGTTCTGTTCTGAGTGTTCTGTTCTGCTGCGCGTGCGATCTCTGAGTGTTCTGTTCAGTTGCGAGCAATCTCTGAGTGTTCTGTTCAGCCGCGCGCGCGATCTCTGAGTGTTCTGTTCAGCTGCGAGCGATGTCTGAGTGTTCTGTTCAGCCGCGGGCGCGATCTCTGTGTGTTCTGTTCAGCCGCGCGGGATCCCTGAGTGTTCTGTTCCCTGCGCGCGATCTCTGAGTGTTCTGTTCAGCTGCGAGCGATCTCTGAGTGTTTTGTTCAGCTGCGAGCGATATCTGAGTGTTCTGTTCTGCTGCGCATGCGATGTCTGAGTGTTCTGTTCAGCTGAGCGTGCGATGTCTGAGTGTTCTGTTCAGCTGCGGGCGCGATGTCTGAGTGTTCTGTTCTGCTGCGCGTGCGATCTCTGAGTGTTCAGTTCAGCTGCGCGCGATCTCTGAGTGTTCTGTTCAGCTGCGAGCGATCTCTGAGTGTTCTGTTCTGCTGCTCGTGCGATGTCTGAGTGTTCTGTTCAGCTGCGCGTGCGATGTCTGAGTGTTCTGTTCAGCTGCGCGAGCGATCTCTGAGTGTTCTGTTCAGCTGCGCGCGATCTCTGAGTGTTCTGTTCAGCTGCGAGCGATCTCTGAGTGTTCTGTTCTGCTGCTCGTGCGATGTCTGAGTGTTCTGTTCAGCTGCTCGTGCGATGTCTGAGTGTTCTGTTCAGCTACGCGCGATCTCTGAGTGTTCTGTTCAGCTGCGCGCGCGATGTCTGAGTGTTCTGTTCAGCTGCGAGCGATCTCTGAGTTTTCTGTTCAGCTGCGCGCGCGATGTCTGAGTGTTCTGTTCAGCCGCGCGCGCGATCTCTGAGTGTTCTGTTCAGCTGCGAGCGATCTCTGAGTGTTCTGTTCAGCTGCGAGCGATCTCTGAGTGTTCTGTTCTGCTGCGCGTGCGATCTCTGAGTGTTCTGTTCAGCCACGCGCGCGATGTCTGAGTGTTCTGTTCAGCCGCGCGCGCGATCTCTGAGTGTTCTGTTCAGCTGCGAGCGAACTCTGAGTTTTCTGTTCAGCTGCGAGCGATCTCTGAGTGTTCTGTTCTGCTGCGCGTGCGATCTCTGAATGTTCTGTTCAGCTGCGAGCGATCTCTGAGTGTTCTGTTCAGCCGCGGGCGCGATCTCTGTGTGTTCTGTTCAGCTGCGCGCGGGATCCCTGAGTGTTCTGTTCAGCCGCGCGATCTCTGAGTGTTCTGATCTGCTGCGCGTGCGATCTCTGAGTGTTCTGTTCTGCTGCGCGTGCGATCTCTGAATGTTCTGTTCAGCCGCGCGATCTCTGAGTGTTCTGATCTGCTGCGCGTGCGATCTCTGAGTGTTCTGTTCAGCTGCGAGCGATCTCTGAGTGTTCTGTTCTGAGTGTTCTGTTCTGCTGCGCGTGCGATCTCTGAGTGTTCTGTTCAGTTGCGAGCAATCTCTGAGTGTTCTGTTCAGCCGCGCGCGCGATCTCTGAGTGTTCTGTTCAGCTGCGAGCGATGTCTGAGTGTTCTGTTCAGCTGCGAGCGATCTCTGAGTGTTCTGTTCAGCTGCGAGCGATCTCTGAGTGTTCTGTTCTGCTGCTCGTGCGATGTCTGAGTGTTCTGTTCAGCTGCGCGTGCGATGTCTGAGTGTTCTGTTCAGCTGCGCGCGCGATGTCTGAGTGTTCTGTTCAGCTACGCGCGATCTCTGAGTGTTCTGTTCAGCTGCGCACGATCTCTGAGTGTTCTGTTCAGCTGCGAGCGATCTCTGAGTTTTCTGTTCAGCTGCGCGCGCGATGTCTGAGTGTTCTGTTCAGCCGCGCGCGCGATCTCTGAGTGTTCTGTTCAGCTGCGAGCGATCTCTGAGTGTTCTGTTCAGCTGCGAGCGATCTCTGAGTGTTCTGTTCAGCTGCGAGCGATCTCTGAGTGTTCTGTTCAGCTACGCGCGATCTCTGAGTGTTCTGTTCAGCTGCGAGCGATCTCTGAGTGTTCTGTTCAGCTGCGAGCGATCTCTGAGTGTTCTGTTCTGCTGCGCGTGCGATCTCTGAGTGTTCTGTTCAGCCACGCACGCGATGTCTGAGTGTTCTGTTCAGCCGCGCGCGCGATCTCTGAGTGTTCTGTTCAGCTGCGAGCGATCTCTGAGTTTTCTGTTCAGCTGCGCGCGCGATGTCTGAGTGTTCTGTTCAGCCGCGCGCGCGATCTCTGAGTGTTCTGTTCAGCTGCGAGCGATCTCTGAGTGTTCTGTTCTGCTGCGCGTGCGATCTCTGAGTGTTCTGTTCAGCCGCGGGCGCGATCTCTGAGTCTTCTGTTCAGCTGCGAGCGATCTCTGAGTTTTCTGTTCAGCTGCGCGTGCGATCTCTGAGTGTTCTGTTCAGCTGCGAGCGATCTCTGAGTGTTCTGTTCAGCCGCGGGCGCGATCTCTGTGTGTTCTGTTCAGCTGCGCGCGGGATCCCTGAGTGTTCTGTTCAGCTGCGCGCGATCTCTGAGTGTTCTGTTCTGCTGCGCGCGATCTCTGAGTGTTCTGTTCAGCTGCGCGCGCGATCGGAGTGTTCTGTTCAGCCACGAGCGCGATCTCTGAGTGTTCTGTTCAGCAGCGTGCGATGTCTGAGTGTTCTGTTCAGCCGCGCGCGAGATCTCTGAGTGTTCTGTTCAGCCGCGCGCGAGATCTCTGAGTGTTCTGTTCAGCTGCGCGCGATCTCTGAGTGTTCTGTTCAGCTGCGAGCGATCTCTGAGTTTTCTGTTCAGCTGCGCGCGATCTCTGAGTGTTCTGTTCAGCTGCGAGCGATCTCTGAGTGTTCTGTTCAGCTGCGCGTGCGATGTCTGAGTGTTCTGTTCTGCTGCGCGTGCGATGTCTGAGTGCTCTGTTCAGCTGCGCGTGCGATGTCTGAGTGTTCTGTTCAGCTGCGCGCACGATGTCTGAGTGTTATGTTCAGCTGCGCGCGATATCTGAGTGTTCTGTTCAGCTGCGAGCGATCTCTGAGTGTTCTGTTCAGCTGCGAGCGATCTCTGAGTGTTCTGTTCAGCTGCGAGCGATCTCTGAGTGTTCTGTTCTGCTGCTCGTGCGATGTCTGAGTGTTCTGTTCAGCTGCGCGTGCGATGTCTGAGTGTTCTGTTCAGCTGCGCGCGCGATGTCTGAGTGTTCTGTTCAGCTACGCGCGATCTCTGAGTGTTCTGTTCAGCTGCGCACGATCTCTGAGTGTTCTGTTCAGCTGCGAGCGATCTCTGAGTTTTCTGTTCAGCTGCGCGCGCGATGTCTGAGTGTTCTGTTCAGCCGCGCGCGCGATCTCTGAGTGTTCTGTTCAGCTGCGAGCGATCTCTGAGTGTTCTGTTCAGCTGCGAGCGATCTCTGAGTGTTCTGTTCTGCTGCGCGTGCGATCTCTGAGTGTTCTGTTCAGCCACGCGCGCGATGTCTGAGTGTTCTGTTCAGCCGCGCGCGCGATCTCTGAGTGTTCTGTTCAGCTGCGAGCGAACTCTGAGTTTTCTGTTCAGCTGCGAGCGATCTCTGAGTGTTCTTGTCTGCTGCGCGTGCGATCTCTGAATGTTCTGTTCAGCTGCGAGCGATCTCTGAGTGTTCTGTTCAGCCGCGGGCGCGATCTCTGTGTGTTCTGTTCAGCTGCGCGCGGGATCCCTGAGTGTTCTGTTCAGCCGCGCGATCTCTGAGTGTTCTGATCTGCTGCGCGTGCGATCTCTGAGTGTTCTGTTCAGCTGCGAGCGATCTCTGAGTGTTCTGTTCAGCTGCGCGCGCGATCTCTGAGTGTTCTGTTCAGCCGCGCGATCTCTGAGTGTTCTGATCTGCTGCGCGTGCGATCTCTGAGTGTTCTGTTCAGCTGCGAGCGATCTCTGAGTGTTCTGTTCTGAGTGTTCTGTTCTGCTGCGCGTGCAATCTCTGAGTGTTCTGTTCAGTTGCGAGCAATCTCTGAGTGTTCTGTTCAGCCGCGCGCGCGATCTCTGAGTGTTCTGTTCAGCTGCGAGCGATGTCTGAGTGTTCTGTTCAGCCGCGGGCGCGATCTCTGTGTGTTCTGTTCAGCTGCGCGCGATCTCTGAGTGTTCTGTTCAGCCGCGCGATCTCTGAGTGTTCTGTTCTGCTGCGCGTGCGATCTCTGAGTGTTCTGTTCAGCTGCGCGCGCGATGTCTGAGTGTTCTGTTCAGCCGTGCGCGCGATGTCTGAGTGTTCTGTTCAGCCGCGCGCGCGATGTCTGAGTGTTCTGTTCAGCCGCGCGCGCGATCTCTGAGTGTTCTGTTCAGCTGCGAGCGATCTCTGAGTTTTCTGTTCAGCTGCGCGTGCGATCTCTGAGTGTTCTGTTCAGCCGCGAGCGATCTCTGAGTTTTCTGTTCAGCTGCGAGCGATCTCTGAGTTTTCTGTTCAGCTGCGCGTGCGATCTCTGAGTGTTCTGTTCAGCCGCGAGCGATCTCTGAGTTTTCTGTTCAGCTGCGAGCGATCTCTGAGTGTTCTGTTCTGCTGCGCGTGCGATCTCTGAGTGTTCTGTTCAGCTGCGCGCGATCTCTGAGTGTTCTGTTCAGCTGCGAGCGATCTCTGAGTGTTCTGTTCTGCTGCTCGTGCGATGTCTGAGTGTTCTGTTCAGCTGCTCGTGCGATGTCTGAGTGTTCTGTTCAGCTACGCGCGATCTCTGAGTGTTCTGTTCAGCTGCGCGCGCGATCTCTGAGTGTTCTGTTCAGCTGCGAGCGATCTCTGAGTTTTCTGTTCAGCTGCGCGCGCGATGTCTGAGTGTTCTGTTCAGCCGCGCGCGCGATCTCTGAGTGTTCTGTTCAGCTGCGAGCGATCTCTGAGTTTTCTGTTCAGCTGCGCGTGCGATCTCTGAGTGTTCTGTTCAGCCGCGAGCGATCTCTGAGTTTTCTGTTCAGCTGCGAGCGATCTCTGAGTTTTCTGTTCAGCTGCGCGTGCGATCTCTGAGTGTTCTGTTCAGCCGCGAGCGATCTCTGAGTTTTCTGTTCAGCTGCGAGCGATCTCTGAGTGTTCTGTTCTGCTGCGCGTGCGATCTCTGAGTGTTCTGTTCAGCTGCGCGCGATCTCTGAGTGTTCTGTTCAGCTGCGAGCGATCTCTGAGTGTTCTGTTCTGCTGCTCGTGCGATGTCTGAGTGTTCTGTTCAGCTGCTCGTGCGATGTCTGAGTGTTCTGTTCAGCTACGCGCGATCTCTGAGTGTTCTGTTCAGCTGCGCGCGCGATCTCTGAGTGTTCTGTTCAGCTGCGAGCGATCTCTGAGTTTTCTGTTCAGCTGCGCGCGCGATGTCTGAGTGTTCTGTTCAGCCGCGCGCGCGATCTCTGAGTGTTCTGTTCTGCTGCGAGCGAACTCTGAGTTTTCTGTTCAGCTGCGAGCGATCTCTGAGTGTTCTGTTCAGCTGCGAGCGATCTCTGAGTGTTCTGTTCTGCTGCGCGTGCGATCTCTGAGTGTTCTGTTCAGCCACGCGCGCGATGTCTGAGTGTTCTGTTCAGCCGCGCGCGCGATCTCTGAGTGTTCTGTTCAGCTGCGAGCGAACTCTGAGTTTTCTGTTCAGCTGCGAGCGATCTCTGAGTGTTCTGTTCTGCTGCGCGTGCGATCTCTGAATGTTCTGTTCAGCTGCGAGCGATCTCTGAGTGTTCTGTTCAGCCGCGGGCGCGATCTCTGTGTTCTGTTCAGCTGCGCGCGGGATCCCTGAGTGTTCTGTTCAGCCGCGCGATCTCTGAGTGTTCTGATCTGCTGCGCGTGCGATCTCTGAGTGTTCTGTTCAGCTGCGAGCGATCTCTGAGTGTTCTGTTCAGCTGCGAGCGATATCTGAGTGTTCTGTTCTGCTGCGCGTGCGATGTCTGAGTGTTCTGTTCAGCTGCGCGCGCGATGTCTGAGTGTTATGTTCAGCTGCGCGCGATCTCTGAGTGTTCTGTTCAGCTGCGCGCGATCTCTGAGTGTTCTGTTCAGCTGCGAGCGATCTCTGAGTGTTCTGTTCAGCTGCGCGTGCGATGTCTGAGTGTTCTGTTCAGCTGCGCGTGCGATGTCTGAGTGTTCTGTTCAGCTGCGCGCGCGATGTCTGAGTGTTCTGTTCAGCTGCGCGCGATCTCTGAGTGTTCTGTTCAGCTGCGCGCGATCTCTGAGTGTTCTGTTCAGCCGCGCGCGTTCTCTGAGTGTTCTGTTCAGCCGCGGGCGCGATCTCTGAGTGTTCTGTTCAGCCGCGCGCGCGATCTCTGGGTGTTCTGTTCAGCTGCGCGCGCGATGTCTGAGTGTTCTGTTCAGCTACGCGCGATCTCTGAGTGTTCTGTTCAGCTGCGCGCGATCTCTGAGTGTTCTGTTCAGCCGCGCGCGCGATCTCTGAGTGTTCTGTTCAGCCGCGCGCGCGATCTCTGAGTGTTCTGTTCAGCTACGCGCGATCTCTGAGTGTTCTGTTCAGCTGCGCGCGATCTCTGAGTGTTCTGTTCAGCTGCGCGCGATCTCTGAGTGTTCTGTTCAGCCGCGCGCGTTCTCTGAGTGTTCTGTTCAGCCGCGGGCGCGATCTCTGAGTGTTCTGCTCAGCTGCGCGTGCGATGTCTGAGTGTTCTGTTCAGCTGCGCGCGCGATCTCTGAGTGTTCTGTTCAGCTGCGCGCGATCTCTGAGTGTTCTGTTCAGCCGCGCGCGCGATCTCTGAGTATTCTGTTCAGCCGCGCGCGCGATCTCTGAGTGTTCTGTTCAGCCGCGCGCGCGATGTCTGAGTGTTCTGTTCAGCTACGCGCGATCTCTGAGTGTTCTGAGTGTTCTGTTCAGCTGCGCGTGCGATGTCTGAGTGTTCTGTTCAGCTGCGCGTGCGATGTCTGAGTGTTCTGTTCAGCTGCGCGCGCGATGTCTGAGTGTTCTGTTCAGCCACGCGCGCGATCTCTGAGTGTTCTGTTCAGCCGCGCGCGCGATGTCTGAGTGTTCTGTTCAGCTGCGCGCGCGATGTCTGAGTGTTCTGTTCAGCCGCGCGCGCGATGTCTGAGTGTTCTGTTCAGCCGCGCGCGCGATCTCTGAGTGTTCTGTTCAGCTGCGAGCGATCTCTGAGTTTTCTGTTCAGCTGCGAGCGATCTCTGAGTGTTCTGTTAAGGCCGCGGGCGCGATCTCTGTGTGTTCTGTTCAGCCGCGCGCGATCTCTGAGTGTCCTGTTCAGCCGCGGGCGCGATCTCTGAGTGTTCTGTTCAGCCACGCGCGCGATCTCTGAGTGTTCTGTTCAGCTGCGCGCGCGATGTCTGAGTGTTCTGTTCAGCTGCGCGCGCGATGTCTGAGTGTTCTGTTCAGCTGCGAGCGATCTCTGAGTGTTCTGTTCAGCCGCGCCCGCGATCTCTGAGTGTTCTGTTCAGCTGCGAGCGATCTCTGAGTTTTCTGTTCTGCTGCGCGCGCAATCTCTGAGTGTTCTGTTCAGCCGGGCGTGCGATCTCTGTATGTTCTGTTCAGCTGCGTGCGATCTCTGGGTGTTCTGTTCAACTGCGAGCGATCTCTGGATGTTCTGTTCAGCTGCGTGCGATCTCTGGGTGTTCTGTTCAACTGCGAGAGATCTCTGTGTGTTATGTTCAGCCCCGTGCGCAATCTCTGAGTGTTCTGTTCAGCTGCGTGCGATCTCTGAGTGTTCTATTCAGCCGCGCGCACGATCTCTGAGTGTTCTGTTCAGCCGCACGCGCGATCTCTGGGTGTTCTGTTCAGCTGCGCGCGCGATCTCTGAGTGTTCTGTTCAGCCGCGCGCGCGATGTCTGAGTGTTCTGTTCAGCTACGCGCGATCTCTGAGTGTTCTGTTCAGCTGCGCGCGCGATCTCTGAGTGTTCTGTTCAGCTGCGCGCGATGTCTGAGTGTTCTGTTCAGGCGCGCGCGATCTCTGAGTGTTCTGTTCAGCTGCGCGCGATCTCTGAGTGTTCTGTTCAGCTGCGAGCGATCTCTGAGTGTTCTGTTCAGCTGCGCGTGCGATGTCTGAGTGTTCTGTTCAGCTGCGCGTGCGATGTCTGAGTGTTCTGTTCAGCTGCGCGTGCGATGTCTGAGTGTTCTGTTCAGCTGCGCGCGCGATGTCTGAGTGTTCTGTTCAGCTGCGCGCGCGATCTCTGAGTGTTCTGTTCAGCTGCGAGCGATCTCTGAGTGTTCTGTTCAGCTGCGCGCGCGATGTCTGAGTGTTCTGTTCAGCTGCGCGCGCGATCTCTGAGTGTTCTGTTCAGCTGCGCGTGATCTCTGAGTGTTCTGTTCAGCTGCGCGCGATCTCTGAGTGTTCTGTTCAGCCGCGCGCGATCTCTGAGTGTTCTGTTCAGCCGCGCGCGCGATCTCTGGGTGTTCTGTTCAGCTGCGCGCGCGATGTCTGAGTGTTCTGCTCAGCTGCGCGTGCGATGTCTGAGTGTTCTGTTCAGCTGCGCGCGCGATGTCTGAGTGTTCTGTTCAGCTACGCGCGATCTCTGAGTGTTCTGAGTGTTCTGTTCAGCTGCGCGTGCGATGTCTGAGTGTTCTGTTCAGCTGCGCGCGATCTCTGAGTGTTCTGTTCAGCCGCGCGCGCGATGTCTGAGTGTTCTGTTCAGCTACGCGCGATCTCTGAGTGTTCTGAGTGTTCTGTTCAGCTGCGCGTGCGATGTCTGAGTGTTCTGTTCAGCTGCGCGCGCGATCTCTGAGTGTTCTGTTCAGCCGCGCGCGCGATCTCTGAGTGTTCTGTTCAGCTGCGCGTGATCTCTGAGTGTTCTGTTCAGCTGCGCGTGCGATGTCTGAGTGTTCTGTTCAGCTGCGCGTGCGATGTCTGAGTGTTCTGTTCAGCTGCGCGCGCGATGTCTGAGTGTTCTGTTCAGCTGCACGCGCGATGTCTGAGTGTTCTGTTCAGCTGCGAGCGATCTCTGAGTGTTCTGTTCAGCTGCGCGCGCGATCTCTGAGTGTTCTGTTCAGCTGCGCGCGATCTCTGAGTGTTCTGTTCAGCTGCGAGCGATCTCTGAGTGTTCTGTTCAGCTGCGAGCGGTCTCTGAGTGTTCTGTTCAGCCGCGCGCGCGATCTCTGAGTGTTCTGTTCAGCTGCGCGCGATTTCTGAGTGTTCTGTTCAGCTGCGCGCGATCTCTGAGTGTTCTGTTCAGCTGCGCGCGCGATCGGAGTGTTCTGTTCAGCTGCGTGCGAGATCTCTGAGTTTTCTGTTCAGCCGCGCGCGAGATCTCTGAGTTTTCTGTTCAGCCGCGAGCGATCTCTGAGTGTTCTGTTCAGCTGCGCGCGATCTCTGAGTGTTCTGTTCAGCTGCGCGTGCGATGTCTGAGTGTTCTGTTCAGCTGCGCGTGCGATGTCTGAGTGTTCTGTTCAGCTGCGCGCGCGATGTCTGAGTGTTATGTTCAGCTGCGCGCGATATCTGAGTGTTCTGTTCAGCTGCGCGCGCGATCTCTGAGTGTTCTGTTCAGCTGCGAGCGATCTCTGAGTGTTCTGTTCAGCTGCGAGCGATATCTGAGTGTTCTGTTCTGCTGCGCGTGCGATGTCTGAGTGTTCTGTTCAGCTGCGCGCGCGATGTCTGAGTGTTATGTTCAGCTGCGCGCGATATCTGAGTGTTCTGTTCAGCTGCGCGCGCGATCTCTGAGTGTTCTGTTCAGCTGCGAGCGATCTCTGAGTGTTCTGTTCAGCTGCGAGCGATCTCTGAGTGTTCTGTTCAGCTGCGAGCGATATCTGAGTGTTCTGTTCTGCTGCGCGTGCGATGTCTGAGTGTTCTGTTCAGCTGCGCGTGCGATGTCTGAGTGTTCTGTTCAGCTGCGCGCGCGATGTCTGAGTGTTCTGTTCAGCTACGCGCGATCTCTGAGTGTTCTGTTCAGCTGCGCGCGCGATCTCTGAGTGTTCTGTTCAGCTGCGAGCGATCTCTGAGTTTTCTGTTCAGCTGCGCGCGATGTCTGAGTGTTCTGTTCAGCCGCGCGCGCGATCTCTGAGTGTTCTGTTCAGCTGCGAGCGATCTCTGAGTGTTCTGTTCAGCTGCGAGCGATCTCTGAGTTTTCTGTTCAGCTGCGCGCGCGATGTCTGAGTGTTCTGTTCAGCCGCGCGCGCGATCTCTGAGTGTTCTGTTCAGCTGCGAGCGATCTCTAAGTGTTCTGTTCAGCCGCGCCCGCGATCTCTGAGTGTTCTGTTCAGCTGCGAGCGATCTCTGAGTTTTCTGTTCTGCTGCGCGTGCGATCTCTGAGTGTTCTGTTCAGCCGGGCGTGCGATCTCTGGGTGTTCTATTCAACTGCGAGCGATCTCTGGATGTTCTGTTCAGCTGCGTGCGATCTCTGGGTGTTCTATTCAACTGCGAGCGATCTCTGGATGTTCTGTTCAGCTGCGTGCGATCTCTGGATGTTCTGTGCAGCTGCGTGTGCGATCTCTGAGTGTTCTGTTCAGCCCCGTGCGCAATCTCTGAGTGTTCTCTTCAGCTGCGCGCGATCTAAGTTTTCTGTTCAGCCACGGGCGCGATCTCTGAGTGTTCTATTCAGCCGCGTGCACGATCTCTGAGTGTTCTGTTCAGCCGCGCGCGCGATCTCTGGGTGTTCTGTTCAGCTGCGCGCGCGATCTCTGAGTGTTCTGTTCAGCCCCGCGCGCGATGTCTGAGTGTTCTGTTCAGCTACGCGCGATCTATGAGTGTTCTGAGTGTTCTGTTCAGCTGCGCGCTCGATCTCTGAGTGTTCTGTTCAGCTGCGCGCGATCTCTGAGTGTTCTGTTCAGCCGCGCGCGCGATCTCTGAGTGTTCTGTTCAGCCGCGCGCGCGATCTCTGGGTGTTCTGTTCAGCTGCGCGCGCGATGTCTGAGTGTTCTGTTCAGCTACGCGCGATCTCTGAGTGTTCTGAGTGTTCTGCTCAGCTGCGCGTGCGATGTCTGAGTGTTCTGTTCAGCTGCGCGCGCGATCTCTGAGTGTTCTGTTCAGCTGCGCGCGATCTCTGAGTGTTCTGTTCAGCCGCGCGCGCGATCTCTGAGTGTTCTGTTCAGCTGCGAGCGATCTCTGAGTGTTCTGTTCAGCCGCGCGCGCGATGTCTGAGTGTTCTGTTCAGCTACGCGCGATCTCTGAGTGTTCTGAGTGTTCTGTTCAGCTGCGCGTGCGATGTCTGAGTGTTCTGTTCAGCTGCGCGTGCGATGTCTGAGTGTTCTGTTCAGCTGCGCGCGCGATGTCTGAGTGTTCTGTTCAGCTGCACGCGCGATGTCTGAGTGTTCTGTTCAGCTGCGCGCGATCTCTGAGTGTTCTGTTCAGCTGCGCGCGCGATCTCTGAGTGTTCTGTTCAGCTGCGAGCGATCTCTGAGTGTTCAGCTGCGCGCGCGATGTCTGAGTGTTCTGTTCAGCCGCGCGCGCGATCTCTGAGTGTTCTGTTCAGCTGTGAGCGATCTCTAAGTGTTCTGTTCAGCCACGCACGCGATCTCTGAGTGTTCTGTTCAGCTGCGAGCGATCTCTGAGTTTTCTGTTCAGCTGCGCGCGCGATGTCTGAGTGTTCTGTTCAGCTGCGAGCGATCTCTGAGTGTTCTGTTCAGCCGCGCCCGCGATCACTGAGTGTTCTGTTCAGCTGCGAGCGATCTCTGAGTTTTCTGTTCTGCTGCGCGTGCGATCTCTGAGTGTTCTGTTCAGCCGGGCGTGCGATCTCAGGGTGTTCTGTTCAACTGCGAGCGATCTCTGGATGTTCTGTTCAGCTGCGTGCGATCTCTGGGTGTTCTATTCAACTGCGAGCGATCTCTGGATGTTCTGTTCAGCTGCGTGCGATCTCTGGATGTTCTGTGCAGCTGCGTGTGCGATCTCTGAGTGTTCTGTTCAGCCCCGTGCGCAATCTCTGAGTGTTCTCTTCAGCTGCGCGCGATCTAAGTTTTCTGTTCAGCCACGGGCGCGATCTCTGAGTGTTCTATTCAGCCGCGTGCACGATCTCTGAGTGTTCTGTTCAGCCGCGCGCGCGATCTCTGGGTGTTCTGTTCAGCTGCGCGCGCGATCTCTGAGTGTTCTGTTCAGCCCCGCGCGCGATGTCTGAGTGTTCTGTTCAGCTACGCGCGATCTCTAAGTGTTCTGAGTGTTCTGTTCAGCTGCGCGCGCGATCTCTGAGTGTTCTGTTCAGCTGCGCGCGATCTCTGAGTGTTCTGTTCAGCCGCGCGCGCGATCTCTGAGTGTTCTGTTCAGCCGCGCGCGCGATCTCTGGGTGTTCTGTACAGCTGCGCGCGCGATGTCTGAGTGTTCTGTTCAGCTACGCGCGATCTCTGAGTGTTCTGAGTGTTCTGCTCAGCTGCGCGTGCGATGTCTGAGTGTTCTGTTCAGCTGCGCGCGCGATCTCTGAGTGTTCTGTTCAGCTGCGCGCGATCTCTGAGTGTTCTGTTCAGCCGCGCGCGCGATCTCTGAGTGTTCTGTTCAGCTGCGAGCGATCTCTGAGTGTTCTGTTCAGCCGCGCGCGCGATGTCTGAGTGTTCTGTTCAGCTACGCGCGATCTCTGAGTGTTCTGAGTGTTCTGTTCAGCTGCGCGTGCGATGTCTGAGTGTTCTGTTCAGCTGCGCGTGCGATGTCTGAGTGTTCTGTTCAGCTGCGCGCGCGATGTCTGAGTGTTCTGTTCAGCTGCACGCGCGATGTCTGAGTGTTCTGTTCAGCTGCGCGCGATCTCTGAGTGTTCTGTTCAGCTGCGCGCGCGATCTCTGAGTGTTCTGTTCAGCTGCGAGCGATCTCTGAGTGTTCTGTTCAGCTGCGCGCGCGATGTCTGAGTGTTCTGTTCAGCCGCGCGCGCGATGTCTGAGTGTTCTGTTCAGCTGCGCGCGATCTCTGAGTTTTCTGTTCAGCTGCGCGCACGATCGGAGTGTTCTGTTCAGCCACGGGCGCAATCTCTGAGTGTTCTCTTCAGCTGCGCGCGATCTAAGTTTTCTGTTCAGCCACGGGCGCGATCTCTGAGTGTTCCATTCAGCCGCGTGCACGATCTCTGAGTGTTCTGTTCAGCCGCGCGCGCGATCTCTGGGTGTTCTGTTCAGCTGCGCGCGCGATCTCTGAGTGTTCTGTTCAGCCCCGCGCGCGATGTCTGAGTGTTCTGTTCAACTACGCGCGATCTCTGAGTGTTCTGAGTGTTCTGTTCAGCTGCGCGTGCGATGTCTGAGTGTTCTGTTCAGCTGCGCGCGCGATCTCTGAGTGTTCTGTTCAGCTGCGCGCGATCTCTGAGTGTTCTGTTCAGCCGCACGCGCGATCTCTGAGTGTTCTGTTCAGCTGCGCGCGATCTCTGAGTGTTCTGTTCAGCTGCGAGCGATCTCTGAGTGTTCTGTTCAGCTGCGCGTGCGATGTCTGAGTGTTCTGTTCAGCTGCGCGTGCGATGTCTGAGTGTTCTGTTCAGCTGCGCGCGCGATGTCTAAGTGTTCTGTTCAGCTGCGCGCGCGATCTCTGAGTGTTCTGTTCAGCTGCGAGCGATCTCTGAGTGTTCTGTTCAGCTGCGCGCGCGATGTCTGAGTGTTCTGTTCAGCTGCGCGCGATCTCTGAGTGTTCTATTCAGCTGCGCGCGATCTCTGAGTGTTCTGTTCAGCCGCGCGCGATCTCTGAGTGTTCTGTTCAGCCGCGTGCGCGATCTCTGAGTGTTCTGTTCAGCCGCGCGCGCGATCTCTGGGTGTTCTGTTCAGCTGCGCGCGCGATGTCTGAGTGTTCTGTTCAGCTACGCGCGATCTCTGAGTGTTCTGAGTGTTCTGCTCAGCTGCGCGTGTGATGTCTGAGTGTTCTGTTCAGCTGCGCGCGCGATCTCTGAGTGTTCTGTTCAGCTGCGCGCGATCTCTGTGTGTTCTGTTCAGCCGCGCGCGCGATCTCTGAGTGTTCTGTTCAGCTGCGAGCGATCTCTGAGTGTTCTGTTCAGCCGCGCGCGCGATGTCTGAGTGTTCTGTTCAGCTACGCGCGATCTCTGAGTGTTCTGAGTGTTCTGTTCAGCTGCGCGTGCGATGTCTGAGTGTTCTGTTCAGCTGCGCGTGCGATGTCTGAGTGTTCTGTTCAGCTGCGCGCGCGATGTCTGAGTGTTCTGTTCAGCTGCACGCGCGATGTCTGAGTGTTCTGTTCAGCTGCGCGCGATCTCTGAGTGTTCTGTTCAGCTGCGCGCGCGATCTCTGAGTGTTCTGTTCAGCTGCGAGCGATCTCTGAGTGTTCTGTTCAGCTGCGCGCGCGATGTCTGAGTGTTCTGTTCAGCTGCGCGCGATCTCTGAGTGTTCTGTTCAGCTGCGCGCGATCTCTGAGTGTTCTGTTCAGCCGCGCGCGCGATCTCTGAGTGTTCTGTTCAGCCGCGCGCGCGATCTCTGGGTGTTCTGTACAGCTGCGCGCGCGATGTCTGAGTGTTCTGTTCAGCTACGCGCGATCTCTGAGTGTTCTGAGTGTTCTGCTCAGCTGCGCGTGCGATGTCTGAGTGTTCTGTTCAGCTGCGCGCGCGATCTCTGAGTGTTCTGTTCAGCTGCGCGCGATCTCTGAGTGTTCTGTTCAGCCGCGCGCGCGATCTCTGAGTGTTCTGTTCAGCTGCGAGCGATCTCTGAGTGTTCTGTTCAGCCGCGCGCGCGATGTCTGAGTGTTCTGTTCAGCTACGCGCGATCTCTGAGTGTTCTGAGTGTTCTGTTCAGCTGCGCGTGCGATGTCTGAGTGTTCTGTTCAGCTGCGCGTGCGATGTCTGAGTGTTCTGTTCAGCTGCGCGCGCGATGTCTGAGTGTTCTGTTCAGCTGCACGCGCGATGTCTGAGTGTTCTGTTCAGCTGCGCGCGATCTCTGAGTGTTCTGTTCAGCTGCGCGCGCGATCTCTGAGTGTTCTGTTCAGCTGCGAGCGATCTCTGAGTGTTCTGTTCAGCTGCGCGCGCGATGTCTGAGTGTTCTGTTCAGCCGCGCGCGCGATGTCTGAGTGTTCTGTTCAGCTGCGCGCGATCTCTGAGTGTTCTGTTCAGCTGCGCGCGCGATCGGAGTGTTCTGTTCAGCCACGGGCGCAATCTCTGAGTGTTCTCTTCAGCTGCGCGCGATCTAAGTTTTCTGTTCAGCCACGGGCGCGATCTCTGAGTGTTCCATTCAGCCGCGTGCACGATCTCTGAGTGTTCTGTTCAGCCGCGCGCGCGATCTCTGGGTGTTCTGTTCAGCTGCGCGCGCGATCTCTGAGTGTTCTGTTCAGCCCCGCGCGCGATGTCTGAGTGTTCTGTTCAACTACGCGCGATCTCTGAGTGTTCTGAGTGTTCTGTTCAGCTGCGCGTGCGATGTCTGAGTGTTCTGTTCAGCTGCGCGCGCGATCTCTGAGTGTTCTGTTCAGCTGCGCGCGATCTCTGAGTGTTCTGTTCAGCCGCACGCGCGATCTCTGAGTGTTCTGTTCAGCTGCGCGCGATCTCTGAGTGTTCTGTTCAGCTGCGAGCGATCTCTGAGTGTTCTGTTCAGCTGCGCGTGCGATGTCTGAGTGTTCTGTTCAGCTGCGCGTGCGATGTCTGAGTGTTCTGTTCAGCTGCGCGCGCGATGTCTAAGTGTTCTGTTCAGCTGCGCGCGCGATCTCTGAGTGTTCTGTTCAGCTGCGAGCGATCTCTGAGTGTTCTGTTCAGCTGCGCGCGCGATGTCTGAGTGTTCTGTTCAGCTGCGCGCGATCTCTGAGTGTTCTATTCAGCTGCGCGCGATCTCTGAGTGTTCTGTTCAGCCGCGCGCGATCTCTGAGTGTTCTGTTCAGCCGCGTGCGCGATCTCTGAGTGTTCTGTTCAGCCGCGCGCGCGATCTCTGGGTGTTCTGTTCAGCTGCGCGCGCGATGTCTGAGTGTTCTGTTCAGCTACGCGCGATCTCTGAGTGTTCTGAGTGTTCTGCTCAGCTGCGCGTGTGATGTCTGAGTGTTCTGTTCAGCTGCGCGCGCGATCTCTGAGTGTTCTGTTCAGCTGCGCGCGATCTCTGTGTGTTCTGTTCAGCCGCGCGCGCGATCTCTGAGTGTTCTGTTCAGCTGCGAGCGATCTCTGAGTGTTCTGTTCAGCCGCGCGCGCGATGTCTGAGTGTTCTGTTCAGCTACGCGCGATCTCTGAGTGTTCTGAGTGTTCTGTTCAGCTGCGCGTGCGATGTCTGAGTGTTCTGTTCAGCTGCGCGTGCGATGTCTGAGTGTTCTGTTCAGCTGCGCGCGCGATGTCTGAGTGTTCTGTTCAGCTGCACGCGCGATGTCTGAGTGTTCTGTTCAGCTGCGCGCGATCTCTGAGTGTTCTGTTCAGCTGCGCGCGCGATCTCTGAGTGTTCTGTTCAGCTGCGAGCGATCTCTGAGTGTTCTGTTCAGCTGCGCGCGCGATGTCTGAGTGTTCTGTTCAGCTGCGCGCGATCTCTGAGTGTTCTGTTCAGCTGCGCGCGATCTCTGAGTGTTCTGTTCAGCTGCGAGCGATCTCTGAGTGTTCTGTTCAGCTGCGAGCGGTCTCTGAGTGTTCTGTTCAGCTGCGCGCGCGATCTCTGAGTGTTCTGTTCAGCTGCGAGCGATCTCTGAGTGTTCTGTTCAGCTGCGCGCGCGATGTCTGAGTGTTCTGTTCAGCTGCGCGCAATCTCTGAGTGTTCTGTTCAGCTGCGCGCGATCTCTGAGTGTTCTGTTCAGCTGCGAGCGATCTCTGAGTGTTCTGTTCAGCTGCGAGCGGTCTCTGAGTGTTCTGTTCAGCCGCGCGCGCGATCTCTGAGTGTTCTGTTCAGCTGCACGCGATTTCTGAGTGTTCCGTTCAGCTGCGCGCGATCTCTGAGTGTTCTGTTCAGCTGCGCGCGCGATCGGAGTGTTCTGTTCAGCCACGGGCGCGATCTCTGAGTGTTCTGTTCAGCTGCGTGCGATGTCTGAGTGTTCTGTTCAGCCGCGCGCGAGATCTCTGAGTTTTCTGTTCAGCTGCGAGCGATCTCTGAGTGTTCTGTTCAGCTGCGCGCGATCTCTGAGTGTTCTGTTCAGCTGCGAGCGATCTCTGAGTGTTCTGTTCAGCTGCGCGTGCGATGTCTGAGTGTTCTGTTCAGCTGCGCGTGCGATGTCTGAGTGTTCTGTTCAGCTGCGCGCGCGATGTCTGAGTGTTATGTTCATCTGCGCGGGATATCTGAGTGTTCTGTTCAGCTGCGCGCGCGATCTCTGAGTGTTCTGTTCAGCTGCGAGCGATCTCTGAGTGTTCTGTTCAGCTGCGAGCGATATCTGAGTGTTCTGTTCTGCTGCGCGTGCGATGTCTGAGTGTTCTGTTCAGCTGCGCGCGATATCTGAGTGTTCTGTTCAGCTGCGAGCGATCTCTGAGTGTTCTGTTCAGCTGCGGGTGCGATGTCTGAGTGTTCTGTTCAGCTGCGCGCGCGATGTCTGAGTGTTATGTTCAGCTGCGCGTGCGATGTCTGAGTGTTCTGTTCAGCTGCGCGCGCGATGTCTGAGTGTTCTGTTCAGCTACGCGCGATCTCTGAGTGTTCTGTTCAGCTGCGCGCGCGATCTCTGAGTGTTCTGTTCAGCTGCGAGCGATCTCTGAGTTTTCTGTTCAGCTGCGCGCGCGATCTCTGAGTGTTCTGTTCAGCTGCGAGCGATCTCTGAGTGTTCTGTTCAGCTGCGCGCGCGATGTCTGAGTGTTCTGTTCAGCTGCGCGCGATCTCTGAGTGTTCTGTTCAGCTGCGCGCGATCTCTGAGTGTTCTGTTCAGCTGCGAGCGATCTCTGAGTGTTCTGTTCAGCTGCGAGCGATCTCTGAGTGTTCTGTTCAGCTGCGCGTGCGATGTCTGAGTGTTCTGTTCAGCTGCGCGTGCGATGTCTGAGTGTTCTGTTCAGCTGCGCGCGCGATGTCTGAGTGTTCTGTTCAGCTGCGCGCGCGATCTCTGAGTGTTCTGTTCAGCTGCGAGCGATCTCTGAGTGTTCTGTTCAGCTGCGCGCGCGATGTCTGAGTGTTCTGTTCAGCTGCGCGCGATCTCTGAGTGTTCTGTTCAGCCGCGCGCGATCTCTGAGTGTTCTGTTCAGCCGCGGGCGCGATCTCTGAGTGTTCTGTTCAGCCGCGCGCGCGATCTCTGGGTGTTCTGTTCAGCTGCGCGCGCGATGTCTGAGTGTTCTGTTCAGCTACGCGCGATCTCTGAGTGTTCTGAGTGTTCTGCTCAGCTGCGCGTGCGATGTCTGAGTGTTCTGTTCAGCTGCGCGCGCGATCTCTGAGTGTTCTGTTCAGCTGCGCGCGATCTCTGTGTGTTCTGTTCAGCCGCGCGCGCGATCTCTGAGTGTTCTGTTCAGCTGCGAGCGATCTCTGAGTGTTCTGTTCAGCCGCGCGCGCGATGTCTGAGTGTTCTGTTCAGCTACGCGCGATCTCTGAGTGTTCTGAGTGTTCTGTTCAGCTGCGCGTGCGATGTCTGAGTGTTCTGTTCAGCTGCGCGTGCGATGTCTGAGTGTTCTGTTCAGCTGCGCGCGCGATGTCTGAGTGTTCTGTTCAGCTGCACGCGCGATGTCTGAGTGTTCTGTTCAGCTGCGCGCGATCTCTGAGTGTTCTGTTCAGCTGCGCGCGCGATCTCTGAGTGTTCTGTTCAGCTGCGAGCGATCTCTGAGTGTTCTGTTCAGCTGCGCGCGCGATGTCTGAGTGTTCTGTTCAGCTGCGCGCGATCTCTGAGTGTTCTGTTCAGCTGCGCGCGATCTCTGAGTGTTCTGTTCAGCTGCGAGCGGTCTCTGAGTGTTCTGTTCAGCTGCGCGCGCGATCTCTGAGTGTTCTGTTCAGCTGCGAGCGATCTCTGAGTGTTCTGTTCAGCTGCGCGCGCGATGTCTGAGTGTTCTGTTCAGCTGCGCGCGATCTCTGAGTGTTCTGTTCAGCTGCGCGCGCGATCTCTGAGTGTTCTGTTTAGCTGCGAGCGATCTCTGAGTGTTCTGTTCAGCTGCGAGCGATCTCTGAGTTTTCTGTTCAGCTGCCCGCACGATGTCTGAGTGTTCTGTTCAGACGCGCGCGAGATCTCTGAGTGTTCTGTTCAGCTGCGAGCGATCTCTGAGTGTTCTGTTCAGCTGCGGGTGCGATGTCTGAGTGTTCTGTTCAGCTGCGCGCGCGATGTCTGAGTGTTATGTTCAGCTGCGCGTGCGATGTCTGAGTGTTCTGTTCAGCTGCGCGCGCGATGTCTGAGTGTTCTGTTCAGCTACGCGCGATCTCTGAGTGTTCTGTTCAGCTGCGAGCGATCTCTGAGTTTTCTGTTCAGCTGCGCGCGCGATCTCTGAGTGTTCTGTTCAGCTGCGAGCGATCTCTGAGTGTTCTGTTCAGCTGCGCGCGATCTCTGAGTGTTCTGTTCAGCTGCGCGCGATCTCTGAGTGTTCTGTTCAGCTGCGAGCGATCTCTGAGTGTTCTGTTCAGCTGCGAGCGATCTCTGAGTGTTCTGTTCAGCTGCGCGTGCGATGTCTGAGTGTTCTGTTCAGCTGCGCGTGCGATGTCTGAGTGTTCTGTTCAGCTGCGCGCGCAATGTCTGAGTGTTCTGTTCAGCTGCGCGCGCGATCTCTGAGTGTTCTGTTCAGCTGCGAGCGATCTCTGAGTGTTCTGTTCAGCTGCGCGCGCGATGTCTGAGTGTTCTGTTCAGCTGCGCGCGATCTCTGAGTGTTCTGTTCAGCCGCGCGCGATCTCTGAGTGTTCTGTTCAGCCGCGGGCGCGATCTCTGAGTGTTCTGTTCAGCCGCGCGCGCGATCTCTGGGTGTTCTGTTCAGCTGCGCGCGCGATGTCTGAGTGTTCTGTTCAGCTACGCGCGATCTCTGAGTGTTCTGTTCAGCTGCGCGCGCGATCTCTGAGTGTTCTGTTCAGCTGCGAGCGATCTCTGAGTGTTCTGTTCAGCTGCGCGCGCGATGTCTGAGTGTTCTGTTCAGCTGCGCGCGATCTCTGAGTGTTCTGTTCAGCTGCGCGCGCGATCTCTGAGTGTTCTGTTTAGCTGCGAGCGATCTCTGAGTGTTCTGTTCAGCTGCGAGCGATCTCTGAGTTTTCTGTTCAGCTGCGCGTGCGATGTCTGAGTGTTCTGTTCAGCTGCGCGTGCGATGTCTGAGTGTTCTGTTCAGCTGCGCGCGCGATGTCTGAGTGTTCTGTTCAGACGCGCGCGAGATCTCTGAGTGTTCTGTTCAGCTGCGAGCGATCTCTGAGTGTTCTGTTCAGCTGCGGGTGCGATGTCTGAGTGTTCTGTTCAGCTGCGCGCGCGATGTCTGAGTGTTATGTTCAGCTGCGCGTGCGATGTCTGAGTGTTCTGTTCAGCTGCGCGCGCGATGTCTGAGTGTTCTGTTCAGCTACGCGCGATCTCTGAGTGTTCTGTTCAGCTGCGCGCGCGATCTCTGAGTGTTCTGTTCAGCTGCGAGCGATCTCTGAGTTTTCTGTTCAGCTGCGCGCGCGATCTCTGAGTGTTCTGTTCAGCTGCGAGCGATCTCTGAGTGTTCTGTTCAGCTGCGCGCGCGATGTCTGAGTGTTCTGTTCAGCTGCGCGCGATCTCTGAGTGTTCTGTTCAGCTGCGCGCGATCTCTGAGTGTTCTGTTCAGCTGCGAGCGATCTCTGAGTGTTCTGTTCAGCTGCGAGCGATCTCTGAGTGTTCTGTTCAGCTGCGCGTGCGATGTCTGAGTGTTCTGTTCAGCTGCGCGTGCGATGTCTGAGTGTTCTGTTCAGCTGCGCGCGCGATGTCTGAGTGTTCTGTTCAGCTGCGCGCGCGATCTCTGAGTGTTCTGTTCAGCTGCGAGCGATCTCTGAGTGTTCTGTTCAGCTGCGCGCGCGATGTCTGAGTGTTCTGTTCAGCTGCGCGCGATCTCTGAGTGTTCTGTTCAGCCGCGCGCGATCTCTGAGTGTTCTGTTCAGCCGCGGGCGCGATCTCTGAGTGTTCTGTTCAGCCGCGCGCGCGATCTCTGGGTGTTCTGTTCAGCTGCGCGCGCGATGTCTGAGTGTTCTGTTCAGCTACGCGCGATCTCTGAGTGTTCTGAGTGTTCTGCTCAGCTGCGCGTGCGATGTCTGAGTGTTCTGTTCAGCTGCGCGCGCGATCTCTGAGTGTTCTGTTCAGCTGCGCGCGATCTCTGTGTGTTCTGTTCAGCCGCGCGCGCGATCTCTGAGTGTTCTGTTCAGCTGCGAGCGATCTCTGAGTGTTCTGTTCAGCCGCGCGCGCGATGTCTGAGTGTTCTGTTCAGCTACGCGCGATCTCTGAGTGTTCTGAGTGTTCTGTTCAGCTGCGCGTGCGATGTCTGAGTGTTCTGTTCAGCTGCGCGTGCGATGTCTGAGTGTTCTGTTCAGCTGCGCGCGCGATGTCTGAGTGTTCTGTTCAGCTGCACGCGCGATGTCTGAGTGTTCTGTTCAGCTGCGCGCGATCTCTGAGTGTTCTGTTCAGCTGCGCGCGCGATCTCTGAGTGTTCTGTTCAGCTGCGAGCGATCTCTGAGTGTTCTGTTCAGCTGCGCGCGCGATGTCTGAGTGTTCTGTTCAGCTGCGCGCGATCTCTGAGTGTTCTGTTCAGCTGCGCGCGATCTCTGAGTGTTCTGTTCAGCTGCGAGCGGTCTCTGAGTGTTCTGTTCAGCTGCGCGCGCGATCTCTGAGTGTTCTGTTCAGCTGCGAGCGATCTCTGAGTGTTCTGTTCAGCTGCGCGCGCGATGTCTGAGTGTTCTGTTCAGCTGCGCGCGATCTCTGAGTGTTCTGTTCAGCTGCGCGCGCGATCTCTGAGTGTTCTGTTTAGCTGCGAGCGATCTCTGAGTGTTCTGTTCAGCTGCGAGCGATCTCTGAGTTTTCTGTTCAGCTGCCCGCACGATGTCTGAGTGTTCTGTTCAGCTGCGCGCGAGATCTCTGAGTGTTCTGTTCAGCTGCGAGCGATCTCTGAGTGTTCTGTTCAGCTGCGGATGCGATGTCTGAGTGTTCTGTTCAGCTGCGCGCGCGATGTCTGAGTGTTATGTTCAGCTGCGCGTGCGATGTCTGAGTGTTCTGTTCAGCTGCGCGCGCGATGTCTGAGTGTTCTGTTCAGCTACGCGCGATCTCTGAGTGTTCTGTTCAGCTGCGCGCGCGATCTCTGAGTGTTCTGTTCAGCTGCGAGCGATCTCTGAGTTTTCTGTTCAGCTGCGCGCGCGATCTCTGAGTGTTCTGTTCAGCTGCGAGCGATCTCTGAGTGTTCTGTTCAGCTGCGCGCGCGATGTCTGAGTGTTCTGTTCAGCTGCGCTCGATCTCTGAGTGTTCTGTTCAGCTGCGCGCGATCTCTGAGTGTTCTGTTCAGCTGCGAGCGATCTCTGAGTGTTCTGTTCAGCTGCGAGCGATCTCTGAGTGTTCTGTTCAGCTGCGCGTGCGATGTCTGAGTGTTCTGTTCAGCTGCGCGTGCGATGTCTGAGTGTTCTGTTCAGCTGCGCGCGCGATGTCTGAGTGTTCTGTTCAGCTGCGCGCGCGATGTCTGAGTGTTCTGTTCAGCTGCGAGCGATCTCTGAGTGTTCTGTTCAGCTGCGCGCGCGATGTCTGAGTGTTCTGTTCAGCTGCGCGCGATCTCTGAGTGTTCTGTTCAGCCGCGCGCGATCTCTGAGTGTTCTGTTCAGCCGCGGGCGCGATCTCTGAGTGTTCTGTTCAGCCGCGCGCGCGATCTCTGGGTGTTCTGTTCAGCTGCGCGCGCGATGTCTGAGTGTTCTGTTCAGCTACGCGCGATCTCTGAGTGTTCTGAGTGTTCTGCTCAGCTGCGCGTGCGATGTCTGAGTGTTCTGTTCAGCTGCGCGCGCGATCTCTGAGTGTTCTGTTCAGCTGCGCGCGATCTCTGTGTGTTCTGTTCAGCCGCGCGCGCGATCTCTGAGTGTTCTGTTCAGCTGCGAGCGATCTCTGAGTGTTCTGTTCAGCCGCGCGCGCGATGTCTGAGTGTTCTGTTCAGCTACGCGCGATCTCTGAGTGTTCTGAGTGTTCTGTTCAGCTGCGCGTGCGATGTCTGAGTGTTCTGTTCAGCTGCGCGTGCGATGTCTGAGTGTTCTGTTCAGCTGCGCGCGCGATGTCTGAGTGTTCTGTTCAGCTGCACGCGCGATGTCTGAGTGTTCTGTTCAGCTGCGCGCGATCTCTGAGTGTTCTGTTCAGCTGCGCGCGCGATCTCTGAGTGTTCTGTTCAGCTGCGAGCGATCTCTGAGTGTTCTGTTCAGCTGCGCGCGCGATGTCTGAGTGTTCTGTTCAGCTGCGCGCGATCTCTGAGTGTTCTGTTCAGCTGCGCGCGATCTCTGAGTGTTCTGTTCAGCTGCGAGCGGTCTCTGAGTGTTCTGTTCAGCTGCGCGCGCGATCTCTGAGTGTTCTGTTCAGCTGCGAGCGATCTCTGAGTGTTCTGTTCAGCTGCGCGCGCGATGTCTGAGTGTTCTGTTCAGCTGCGCGCGATCTCTGAGTGTTCTGTTCAGCTGCGCGCGCGATCTCTGAGTGTTCTGTTTAGCTGCGAGCGATCTCTGAGTGTTCTGTTCAGCTGCGAGCGATCTCTGAGTTTTCTGTTCAGCTGCCCGCACGATGTCTGAGTGTTCTGTTCAGACGCGCGCGAGATCTCTGAGTGTTCTGTTCAGCTGCGAGCGATCTCTGAGTGTTCTGTTCAGCCGCGCGGGCAATCTCTGAGTGTTCTGTTCAGCTGCGCGGGCAATTTCTGAGTGTTCTGTTCAGCTGCGCGCGATCTCTGAGTGTTCTGTTCAGCTGCGAGCGATCTCTGAGTGTTCTGTTCAGCTGCGAGCGATCTCTGAGTGTTCTGTTCAGCTGCGTGCGCGATCTCTGAGTGTTCTGTTCTGCTGCGCGTGCCATGTCTGAGTGTTCTGTTCAGCGGCGCGCGCGATGTCTGAGTGTTCTGTTCAGCTGCGCGGGCAATCTCTGAGTGTTCTGTTCAGCTGCGCGCGATCTCTGAGTGTTCTGTTCAGCTGCGAGCGATCTCTGAGTGTTCTGTTCAGCTGCGAGCGATCTCTGAGTGTTCTGTTCAGCTGCGTGCGCGATCTCTGAGTGTTCTGTTCAGCTGCGAGCGATCTCTGAGTGTTCTGTTCTGCTGCGCGTGCGATGTCTGAGTGTTCTGTTCAGCTGCGCGCGCGATGTCTGAGTGTTCTGTTCAGCTGCGAGCTATATCTGAGTGTTCTGTTCTGCTGCGCGTGCGATGTCTGAGTGTTCTGTTCAGCTGCGCGTGCGATGTCTGAGTGTTCTGTTCAGCTGCGCGCGCGATGTCTGAGTGTTCTGCTCAGCTACGCGCGATCTCTGAGTGTTCTGTTCAGCTGCGCGCGCGATCTCTGAGTGTTCTGTTCAGCTGCGAGCGATCTCTGAGTTTTCTGTTCAGCTGCGCGCGATGTCTGAGTGTTCTGTTCAGCCGCGCACGCGATCTCTGAGTGTTCTGTTCAGCTGCGCGTGCGATCTCTGAGTGTTCTGTTCAGCTGCGCGCGCGATGTCTGAGTGTTCTGTTCAGCCGCGCGCGCGATCTCTGAGTGTTCTGTTCAGCTGCGAGCGAACTCTGAGTGTTCTGTTCTGCTGCGCGTGCGATCTCTGAGTGTTCTGTTCAGCTGCGAGCGAACTCTGAGTGTTCTGTTCTGCTGCGCGTGCGATCTCTGAGTGTTCTGTTCAGCTGCGAGCGATCTCTGAGTGTTCTGTTCAGCTGCGAGCGAACTCTGAGTGTTCTGTTCAGCCGCGCACGCGATCTCTGAGTGTTCTGTTCAGCTGCGCGTGCGATCTCTGAGTGTTCTGTTCAGCTGCGAGCGATCTCTGAGTTTTCTGTTCAGCTGCGCGCGCGATGTCTGAGTGTTCTGTTCAGCCGCACGCGCGATCTCTGAGTGTTCTGTTCAGCTGCGAGCGAACTCTGAGTGTTCTGTTCTGCTGCGCGTGCGATCTCTGAGTGTTCTGTTCAGCTGCGAGCGAACTCTGAGTGTTCTGTTCTGCTGCGCGTGCGATCTCTGAGTGTTCTGTTCAGCTGCGAGCGATCTCTGAGTGTTCTGTTCAGCTGCGAGCGAACTCTGAGTGTTCTGTTCTGCTGCGCGCGCGATCTCTGAGTGTTCTGTTCAGCTGCGAGCGATCTCTGAGTTTTCTGTTCAGCTGAGCGCGCGAAGTCTGAGTGTTCTGTTCAGCCGCGCGCGCGATCTCTGAGTGTTCTGTTCAGCTGCGCGTGCGATCTCTGAGTGTTCTGTTCAGCTGCGAGCGATCTCTGAGTTTTCTGTTCAGCTGCGCGCGCGATGTCTGAGTGTTCTGTTCAGCCGCGCGCGCAATCTCTGAGTGTTCTGTTCAGCTGCGAGCGAACTCTGAGTGTTCTGTTCTGCTGCGCGTGCGATCTCTGAGTGTTCTGTTCTGCTGCGAGCGATCTCTGAGTGTTCTGTTCAGCTGCGAGCGAACTCGGAGTGTTCTGTTCTGCTGCGCGTGCGATCTCTGAGTGTTCTGTTCAGCTGCGAGCGATCTCTGAGTGTTCTGTTCTGCTGCGCGTGCGATCTCTGAGTGTTCTGTTCTGCTGCGAGCGATCTCTGAGTGTTCTGTTCAGCTGCGAGCGAACTCGGAGTGTTCTGTTCTGCTGCGCGTGCGATCTCTGAGTGTTCTGTTCAGCTGCGAGCGATCTCTGAGTGTTCTGTTCAGCTGCGCGTGCGATCTCTGAGTGTTCTGTTCTGCTGCGCGTGCGATCTCTGAGTGTTCTGTTCAGCTGCGAGCGATCTCTGAGTGTTCTGTTCAGCTGCGCGCGCGATCGGAGTGTTCTGTTCAGCCACGGGCGCGATCTCTGAGTGTTCTGTTCAGCTGCGTGCGATATCTGAGTGTTCTGTTCAGCCGCGCGCGAGATCTCTGAGTGTTCTGTTCAGCTGCGAGCGATCTCTGAGTTTTCTGTTCAGCTGCGCGCGATCTCTGAGTGTTCTGTTCAGCTGCGAGCGATCTCTGAGTGTTCTGTTCAGCTGCGAGCGATCTCTGAGTGTTCTGTTCAGCTGCGCGTGCGATGTCTGAGTGTTCTGTTCTGCTGCGCGTGCGATGTCTGAGTGTTCTGTTCAGCTGCGCGCGATCTCTGAGTGTTCTGTTCAGCTGCGAGCGATATCTGAGTGTTCTGTTCTGCTGCGCGTGCGATGTCTGAGTGTTCTGTTCAGCTGCGCGTGCGATGTCTGAGTGTTCTGTTCAGCTGCGGGCGCGATGTCTGAGTGTTCTGTTCTGCTGCGCGTGCGATCTCTGAGTGTTCTGTTCAGCTGCGCGCGATCTCTGAGTGTTCTGTTCAGCTGCGAGCGATATCTGAGTGTTCTGTTCTGCTGCGCGTGCGATGTCTGAGTGTTCTGTTCAGCTGCGCATGCGATGTCTGAGTGTTCTGTTCAGCTGCGGGCGCGATGTCTGAGTGTTCTGTTCAGCTACGCGCGATCTCTGAGTGTTCTGTTCAGCTGTGCGCGCGATCTCTGAGTGTTCTGTTCAGCTGCGAGCGATCTCTGAGTTTTCTGTTCAGCTGCGCGCGCGAAGTCTGAGTGTTCTGTTCAGCCGCGCGCGCGATCTCTGAGTGTTCTGTTCAGCTGCGAGCGATCTCTGAGTTTTCTGTTCAGCTGCGCGCGCGATGTCTGAGTGTTCTGTTCAGCCGCGCGCGCGATCTCTGAGTGTTCTGTTCAGCCGCGCGCGCGATCTCTGAGTGTTCTGTTCAGCTGCGAGCGATCTCTGTGTGTTCTGTTCTGCTGCGCGTGCGATGTCTGAGTGTTCTGTTCAGCTGCGCGTGCGATGTCTGAGTGTTCTGTTCAGCTGCGCGCGCGATGTCTGAGTGTTCTGTTCAGCTACGCGCGATCTCTGAGTGTTCTGTTCAGCTGCGCGCGCGATCTCTGAGTGTTCTGTTCAGCTGCGAGCGATCTCTGAGTTTTCTGTTCAGCTGCGCGCGATGTCTGAGTGTTCTGTTCAGCCGCGCACGCGATCTCTGAGTGTTCTGTTCAGCTGCGAGCTATATCTGAGTGTTCTGTTCTGCTGCGCGTGCGATGTCTGAGTGTTCTGTTCAGCTGCGCGTGCGATGTCTGAGTGTTCTGTTCAGCTGCGCGCGCGATGTCTGAGTGTTCTGTTCAGCTACGCGCGATCTCTGAGTGTTCTGTTCAGCTGCGCGCGCGATCTCTGAGTGTTCTGTTCAGCTGCGAGCGATCTCTGAGTTTTCTGTTCAGCTGCGCGCGATGTCTGAGTGTTCTGTTCAGCCGCGCACGCGATCTCTGAGTGTTCTGTTCAGCTGCGAGCTATATCTGAGTGTTCTGTTCTGCTGCGCGTGCGATGTCTGAGTGTTCTGTTCAGCTGCGCGTGCGATGTCTGAGTGTTCTGTTCAGCTGCGCGCGCGATGTCTGAGTGTTCTGTTCAGCTACGCGCGATCTCTGAGTGTTCTGTTCAGCTGCGCGCGCGATCTCTGAGTGTTCTGTTCAGCTGCGAGCGATCTCTGAGTTTTCTGTTCAGCTGCGCGCGATGTCTGAGTGTTCTGTTCAGCCGCGCACGCGATCTCTGAGTGTTCTGTTCAGCTGCGCGTGCGATCTCTGAGTGTTCTGTTCAGCTGCGAGCGATCTCTGAGTTTTCTGTTCAGCTGCGCGCGCGATGTCTGAGTGTTCTGTTCAGCCGCGCGCGCGCGATCTCTGAGTGTTCTGTTCAGCTGCGAGCGAACTCTGAGTGTTCTGTTCTGCTGCGCGTGCGATCTCTGAGTGTTCTGTTCTGCTGCGAGCGATCTCTGAGTGTTCTGTTCAGCTGCGAGCGAACTCTGAGTGTTCTGTTCTGCTGCGCGTGCGATCTCTGAGTGTTCTGTTCAGCTGCGAGCGATCTCTGAGTGTTCTGTTCAGCTGCGCGTGCGATCTCTGAGTGTTCTGTTCTGCTGCGCGTGCGATCTCTGAGTGTTCTGTTCAGCTGCGCGCGATTTCTGAGTGTTCTGTTCAGCTGCGCGCGCGATCGGAGTGTTCTGTTCAGCCACGGGCGCGATCTCTGAGTGTTCTGTTCAGCTGCGTGCGATGTCTGAGTGTTCTGTTCAGCCGCGCGCGAGATCTCTGAGTGTTCTGTTCAGCTGCGAGCGATCTCTGAGTTTTCTGTTCAGCTGCGCGCGATCTCTGAGTGTTCTGTTCAGCTGCGAGCGATCTCTGAGTGTTCTGTTCAGCTGCGAGCGATCTCTGAGTGTTCTGTTCAGCTGCGCGTGCGATGTCTGAGTGTTCTGTTCTGCTGCGCGTGCGATGTCTGAGTGTTCTGTTCAGCTGCGCGCGATCTCTGAGTGTTCTGTTCAGCTGCGAGCGATATCTGAGTGTTCTGTTCTGCTGCGCGTGCGATGTCTGAGTGTTCTGTTCAGCTGCGCGTGCGATGTCTGAGTGTTCTGTTCAGCTGCGGGCGCGATGTCTGAGTGTTCTGTTCTGCTGCGCGTGCGATCTCTGAGTGTTCTGTTCAGCTGCGCGCGATCTCTGAGTGTTCTGTTCAGCTGCGAGCGATATCTGAGTGTTCTGTTCAGCTGCGAGCGATCTCTGAGTGTTCTGTTCAGCTGCGAGCGAACTCTGAGTGTTCTGTTCAGCTGCGCGCGCGATCTCTGAGTGTTCTGTTCAGCTGCGAGCGATCTCTGAGTGTTCTGTTCAGCTGCGCGCGCGATGTCTGAGTGTTCTGTTCAGCTGCGCGCGATCTCTGAGTGTTCTGTTCAGCTGCGCGCGATCTCTGAGTGTTCTGTTCAGCTGCGAGCGGTCTCTGAGTGTTCTGTTCAGCTGCGCGCGCGATCTCTGAGTGTTCTGTTCAGCTGCGAGCGATCTCTGAGTGTTCTGTTCAGCTGCGCGCGCGATGTCTGAGTGTTCTGTTCAGCTGCGCGCGATCTCTGAGTGTTCTGTTCAGCTGCGCGCGCGATCTCTGAGTGTTCTGTTTAGCTGCGAGCGATCTCTGAGTGTTCTGTTCAGCTGCGAGCGATCTCTGAGTTTTCTGTTCAGCTGCCCGCACGATGTCTGAGTGTTCTGTTCAGACGCGCGCGAGATCTCTGAGTGTTCTGTTCAGCTGCGAGCGATCTCTGAGTGTTCTGTTCAGCTGCGGGTGCGATGTCTGAGTGTTCTGTTCAGCTGCGCGCGCGATGTCTGAGTGTTATGTTCAGCTGCGCGTGCGATGTCTGAGTGTTCTGTTCAGCTGCGCGCGCGATGTCTGAGTGTTCTGTTCAGCTACGCGCGATCTCTGAGTGTTCTGTTCAGCTGCGCGCGCGATCTCTGAGTGTTCTGTTCAGCTGCGAGCGATCTCTGAGTTTTCTGTTCAGCTGCGCGCGCGATCTCTGAGTGTTCTGTTCAGCTGCGAGCGATCTCTGAGTGTTCTGTTCAGCTGCGCGCGCGATGTCTGAGTGTTCTGTTCAGCTGCGCTCGATCTCTGAGTGTTCTGTTCAGCTGCGCGCGATCTCTGAGTGTTCTGTTCAGCTGCGAGCGATCTCTGAGTGTTCTGTTCAGCTGCGCGTGCGATGTCTGAGTGTTCTGTTCAGCTGCGCGTGCGATGTCTGAGTGTTCTGTTCAGCTGCGCGCGCGATGTCTGAGTGTTCTGTTCAGCTGCGTGCGCGATCTCTGAGTGTTCTGTTCAGCTGCGAGCGATCTCTGAGTGTTCTGTTCAGCTGCGCGCGCGATGTCTGAGTGTTCTGTTCAGCTGCGCGCGATCTCTGAGTGTTCTGTTCAGCCGCGCGCGATCTCTAAGTGTTCTGTTCAGCCGCGGGCGCGATCTCTGAGTGTTCTGTTCAGCCGCGCGCGCGATCTCTGGGTGTTCTGTTCAGCTGCGCGCGCGATGTCTGAGTGTTCTGTTCAGCTACGCGCGATCTCTGAGTGTTCTGAGTGTTCTGCTCAGCTGCGCGTGCGATGTCTGAGTGTTCTGTTCAGCTGCGCGCGCGATCTCTGAGTGTTCTGTTCAGCTGCGCGCGATCTCTGTGTGTTCTGTTCAGCCGCGCGCGCGATCTCTGAGTGTTCTGTTCAGCTGCGAGCGATCTCTGAGTGTTCTGTTCAGCCGCGCGCGCGATGTCTGAGTGTTCTGTTCAGCTACGCGCGATCTCTGAGTGTTCTGAGTGTTCTGTTCAGCTGCGCGTGCGATGTCTGAGTGTTCTGTTCAGCTGCGCGTGCGATGTCTGAGTGTTCTGTTCAGCTGCGCGCGCGATGTCTGAGTGTTCTGTTCAGCTGCACGCGCGATGTCTGAGTGTTCTGTTCAGCTGCGCGCGATCTCTGAGTGTTCTGTTCAGCTGCGCGCGCGATCTCTGAGTGTTCTGTTCAGCTGCGAGCGATCTCTGAGTGTTCTGTTCAGCTGCGCGCGCGATGTCTGAGTGTTCTGTTCAGCTGCGCGCGATCTCTGAGTGTTCTGTTCAGCTGCGCGCGATCTCTGAGTGTTCTGTTCAGCTGCGAGCGGTCTCTGAGTGTTCTGTTCAGCTGCGCGCGCGATCTCTGAGTGTTCTGTTCAGCTGCGAGCGATCTCTGAGTGTTCTGTTCAGCTGCGCGCGCGATGTCTGAGTGTTCTGTTCAGCTGCGCGCGATCTCTGAGTGTTCTGTTCAGCTGCGCGCGCGATCTCTGAGTGTTCTGTTTAGCTGCGAGCGATCTCTGAGTGTTCTGTTCAGCTGCGAGCGATCTCTGAGTTTTCTGTTCAGCTGCCCGCACGATGTCTGAGTGTTCTGTTCAGACGCGCGCGAGATCTCTGAGTGTTCTGTTCAGCTGCGAGCGATCTCTGAGTGTTCTGTTCAGCCGCGCGGGCAATCTCTGAGTGTTCTGTTCAGCTGCGCGGGCAATCTCTGAGTGTTCTGTTCAGCTGCGCGCGATCTCTGAGTGTTCTGTTCAGCTGCGAGCGATCTCTGAGTGTTCTGTTCAGCTGCGAGCGATCTCTGAGTGTTCTGTTCAGCTGCGTGCGCGATCTCTGAGTGTTCTGTTCTGCTGCGCGTGCCATGTCTGAGTGTTCTGTTCAGCGGCGCGCGCGATGTCTGAGTGTTCTGTTCAGCTGCGCGGGCAATCTCTGAGTGTTCTGTTCAGCTGCGCGCGATCTCTGAGTGTTCTGTTCAGCTGCGAGCGATCTCTGAGTGTTCTGTTCAGCTGCGAGCGATCTCTGAGTGTTCTGTTCAGCTGCGTGCGCGATCTCTGAGTGTTCTGTTCAGCTGCGAGCGATCTCTGAGTGTTCTGTTCTGCTGCGCGTGCGATGTCTGAGTGTTCTGTTCAGCTGCGCGTGCGATGTCTGAGTGTTCTGTTCAGCTGCGCGCGCGATGTCTGAGTGTTCTGCTCAGCTACGCGTGATCTCTGAGTGTTCTGTTCAGCTGCGCGCGCGATCTCTGAGTGTTCTGTTCAGCTGCGAGCGATCTCTGAGTTTTCTGTTCAGCTGCGCGCGATGTCTGAGTGTTCTGTTCAGCCGCGCACGCGATCTCTGAGTGTTCTGTTCAGCTGCGCGTGCGATCTCTGAGTGTTCTGTTCAGCTGCGAGCGATCTCTGAGTTTTCTGTTCAGCTGCGCGCGCGATGTCTGAGTGTTCTGTTCAGCCGCGCGCGCGATCTCTGAGTGTTCTGTTCAGCTGCGAGCGAACTCTGAGTGTTCTGTTCTGCTGCGCGTGCGATCTCTGAGTGTTCTGTTCAGCTGCGAGCGAACTCTGAGTGTTCTGTTCTGCTGCGCGTGCGATCTCTGAGTGTTCTGTTCAGCTGCGAGCGATCTCTGAGTGTTCTGTTCAGCTGCGAGCGAACTCTGAGTGTTCTGTTCAGCCGCGCACGCGATCTCTGAGTGTTCTGTTCAGCTGCGCGTGCGATCTCTGAGTGTTCTGTTCAGCTGCGAGCGATCTCTGAGTTTTCTGTTCAGCTGCGCGCGCGATGTCTGAGTGTTCTGTTCAGCCGCGCGCGCGATCTCTGAGTGTTCTGTTCAGCTGCGAGCGAACTCTGAGTGTTCTGTTCTGCTGCGCGTGCGATCTCTGAGTGTTCTGTTCAGCTGCGAGCGAACTCTGAGTGTTCTGTTCTGCTGCGCGTGCGATCTCTGAGTGTTCTGTTCAGCTGCGAGCGATCTCTGAGTGTTCTGTTCAGCTGCGAGCGAACTCTGAGTGTTCTGTTCTGCTGCGCGCGCGATCTCTGAGTGTTCTGTTCAGCTGCGAGCGATCTCTGAGTTTTCTGTTCAGCTGCGCGCGCGAAGTCTGAGTGTTCTGTTCAGCCGCGCGCGCGATCTCTGAGTGTTCTGTTCAGCTGCGCGTGCGATCTCTGAGTGTTCTGTTCAGCTGCGAGCGATCTCTGAGTTTTCTGTTCAGCTGCGCGCGCGATGTCTGAGTGTTCTGTTCAGCCGCGCGCGCAATCTCTGAGTGTTCTGTTCAGCTGCGAGCGAACTCTGAGTGTTCTGTTCTGCTGCGCGTGCGATCTCTGAGTGTTCTGTTCTGCTGCGAGCGATCTCTGAGTGTTCTGTTCAGCTGCGAGCGAACTCGGAGTGTTCTGTTCTGCTGCGCGTGCGATCTCTGAGTGTTCTGTTCAGCTGCGAGCGATCTCTGAGTGTTCTGTTCAGCTGCGCGTGCGATCTCTGAGTGTTCTGTTCTGCTGCGCGTGCGATCTCTGAGTGTTCTGTTCAGCTGCGAGCGATCTCTGAGTGTTCTGTTCAGCTGCGCGCGATTTCTGAGTGTTCTGTTCAGCTGCGCGCGCGATCGGAGTGTTCTGTTCAGCCACGGGCGCGATCTCTGAGTGTTCTGTTCAGCTGCGTGCGATATCTGAGTGTTCTGTTCAGCCGCGCGCGAGATCTCTGAGTGTTCTGTTCAGCTGCGAGCGATCTCTGAGTTTTCTGTTCAGCTGCGCGCGATCTCTGAGTGTTCTGTTCAGCTGCGAGCGATCTCTGAGTGTTCTGTTCAGCTGCGAGCGATCTCTGAGTGTTCTGTTCAGCTGCGCGTGCGATGTCTGAGTGTTCTGTTCTGCTGCGCGTGCGATGTCTGAGTGTTCTGTTCAGCTGCGCGCGATCTCTGAGTGTTCTGTTCAGCTGCGAGCGATATCTGAGTGTTCTGTTCTGCTGCGCGTGCGATGTCTGAGTGTTCTGTTCAGCTGCGCGTGCGATGTCTGAGTGTTCTGTTCAGCTGCGGGCGCGATGTCTGAGTGTTCTGTTCTGCTGCGCGTGCGATCTCTGAGTGTTCTGTTCAGCTGCGCGCGATCTCTGAGTGTTCTGTTCAGCTGCGAGCGATATCTGAGTGTTCTGTTCTGCTGCGCGTGCGATGTCTGAGTGTTCTGTTCAGCTGCGCATGCGATGTCTGAGTGTTCTGTTCAGCTGCGGGCGCGATGTCTGAGTGTTCTGTTCAGCTACGCGCGATCTCTGAGTGTTCTGTTCAGCTGTGCGCGCGATCTCTGAGTGTTCTGTTCAGCTGCGAGCGATCTCTGAGTTTTCTGTTCAGCTGCGCGCGCGAAGTCTGAGTGTTCTGTTCAGCCGCGCGCGCGATCTCTGAGTGTTCTGTTCAGCTGCGAGCGATCTCTGAGTGTTCTGTTCAGCTGCGAGCGATCTCTGAGTTTTCTGTTCAGCTGCGCGCGCGATGTCTGAGTGTTCTGTTCAGCCGCGCGCGCGATCTCTGAGTGTTCTGTTCAGCTGCGAGCGATCTCTGAGTGTTCTGTTCAGCTGCGAGCTATATCTGAGTGTTCTGTTCTGCTGCGCGTGCGATGTCTGAGTGTTCTGTTCAGCTGCGCGTGCGATGTCTGAGTGTTCTGTTCAGCTGCGCGCGCGATGTCTGAGTGTTCTGTTCAGCTACGCGCGATCTCTGAGTGTTCTGTTCAGCTGCGCGCGCGATCTCTGAGTGTTCTGTTCAGCTGCGAGCGATCTCTGAGTTTTCTGTTCAGCTGCGCGCGATGTCTGAGTGTTCTGTTCAGCCGCGCACGCGATCTCTGAGTGTTCTGTTCAGCTGCGAGCTATATCTGAGTGTTCTGTTCTGCTGCGCGTGCGATGTCTGAGTGTTCTGTTCAGCTGCGCGTGCGATGTCTGAGTGTTCTGTTCAGCTGCGCGCGCGATGTCTGAGTGTTCTGTTCAGCTACGCGCGATCTCTGAGTGTTCTGTTCAGCTGCGCGCGCGATCTCTGAGTGTTCTGTTCAGCTGCGAGCGATCTCTGAGTTTTCTGTTCAGCTGCGCGCGATGTCTGAGTGTTCTGTTCAGCCGCGCACGCGATCTCTGAGTGTTCTGTTCAGCTGCGCGTGCGATCTCTGAGTGTTCTGTTCAGCTGCGAGCGATCTCTGAGTTTTCTGTTCAGCTGCGCGCGCGATGTCTGAGTGTTCTGTTCAGCCGCGCGCGCGCGATCTCTGAGTGTTCTGTTCAGCTGCGAGCGAACTCTGAGTGTTCTGTTCTGCTGCGCGTGCGATCTCTGAGTGTTCTGTTCTGCTGCGAGCGATCTCTGAGTGTTCTGTTCAGCTGCGAGCGAACTCTGAGTGTTCTGTTCTGCTGCGCGTGCGATCTCTGAGTGTTCTGTTCAGCTGCGAGCGATCTCTGAGTGTTCTGTTCAGCTGCGCGTGCGATCTCTGAGTGTTCTGTTCTGCTGCGCGTGCGATCTCTGAGTGTTCTGTTCAGCTGCGCGCGATTTCTGAGTGTTCTGTTCAGCTGCGCGCGCGATCGGAGTGTTCTGTTCAGCCACGGGCGCGATCTCTGAGTGTTCTGTTCAGCTGCGTGCGATGTCTGAGTGTTCTGTTCAGCCGCGCGCGAGATCTCTGAGTGTTCTGTTCAGCTGCGAGCGATCTCTGAGTTTTCTGTTCAGCTGCGCGCGATCTCTGAGTGTTCTGTTCAGCTGCGAGCGATCTCTGAGTGTTCTGTTCAGCTGCGAGCGATCTCTGAGTGTTCTGTTCAGCTGCGCGTGCGATGTCTGAGTGTTCTGTTCTGCTGCGCGTGCGATGTCTGAGTGTTCTGTTCAGCTGCGCGCGATCTCTGAGTGTTCTGTTCAGCTGCGAGCGATATCTGAGTGTTCTGTTCTGCTGCGCGTGCGATGTCTGAGTGTTCTGTTCAGCTGCGCGTGCGATGTCTGAGTGTTCTGTTCAGCTGCGGGCGCGATGTCTGAGTGTTCTGTTCTGCTGCGCGTGCGATCTCTGAGTGTTCTGTTCAGCTGCGCGCGATCTCTGAGTGTTCTGTTCAGCTGCGAGCGATATCTGAGTGTTCTGTTCTGCTGCGCGTGCGATGTCTGAGTGTTCTGTTCAGCTGCGCGTGCGATGTCTGAGTGTTCTGTTCAGCTGCGGGCGCGATGTCTGAGTGTTCTGTTCAGCTACGCGCGATCTCTGAGTGTTCTGTTCAGCTGCGCGCGCGATCTCTGAGTGTTCTGTTCAGCTGCGAGCGATCTCTGAGTTTTCTGTTCAGCTGCGCGCGCGAAGTCTGAGTGTTCTGTTCAGCCGCGCGCGCGATCTCTGAGTGTTCTGTTCAGCTGCGAGCGATCTCTGAGTGTTCTGTTCAGCTGCGAGCGATCTCTGAGTTTTCTGTTCAGCTGCGCGCGCGATGTCTGAGTGTTCTGTTCAGCCGCGCGCGCGATCTCTGAGTGTTCTGTTCAGCTGCGAGCGATCTCTGAGTGTTCTGTTCAGCTGCGAGCTATATCTGAGTGTTCTGTTCTGCTGCGCGTGCGATGTCTGAGTGTTCTGTTCAGCTGCGCGTGCGATGTCTGAGTGTTCTGTTCAGCTGCGCGCGCGATGTCTGAGTGTTCTGTTCAGCTGCGAGCTATATCTGAGTGTTCTGTTCTGCTGCGCGTGCGATGTCTGAGTGTTCTGTTCAGCTGCGCGTGCGATGTCTGAGTGTTCTGTTCAGCTGCGCGCGCGATGTCTGAGTGTTCTGTTCAGCTACGCGCGATCTCTGAGTGTTCTGTTCAGCTGCGCGCGCGATCTCTGAGTGTTCTGTTCAGCTGCGAGCGATCTCTGAGTTTTCTGTTCAGCTGCGCGCGATGTCTGAGTGTTCTGTTCAGCCGCGCACGCGATCTCTGAGTGTTCTGTTCAGCTGCGCGTGCGATCTCTGAGTGTTCTGTTCAGCTGCGAGCGATCTCTGAGTTTTCTGTTCAGCTGCGCGCGCGATGTCTGAGTGTTCTGTTCAGCCGCGCGCGCGCGATCTCTGAGTGTTCTGTTCAGCTGCGAGCGAACTCTGAGTGTTCTGTTCTGCTGCGCGTGCGATCTCTGAGTGTTCTGTTCTGCTGCGAGCGATCTCTGAGTGTTCTGTTCAGCTGCGAGCGAACTCTGAGTGTTCTGTTCTGCTGCGCGTGCGATCTCTGAGTGTTCTGTTCAGCTGCGAGCGATCTCTGAGTGTTCTGTTCAGCTGCGCGTGCGATCTCTGAGTGTTCTGTTCTGCTGCGCGTGCGATCTCTGAGTGTTCTGTTCAGCTGCGAGCGATCTCTGAGTGTTCTGTTCAGCTGCGCGCGATTTCTGAGTGTTCTGTTCAGCTGCGCGCGCGATCGGAGTGTTCTGTTCAGCCACGGGCGCGATCTCTGAGTGTTCTGTTCAGCTGCGTGCGATGTCTGAGTGTTCTGTTCAGCCGCGCGCGAGATCTCTGAGTGTTCTGTTCAGCTGCGAGCGATCTCTGAGTTTTCTGTTCAGCTGCGCGCGATCTCTGAGTGTTCTGTTCAGCTGCGAGCGATCTCTGAGTGTTCTGTTCTGCTGCGCGTGCGATCTCTGAGTGTTCTGTTCAGCTGCGAGCGATCTCTGAGTGTTCTGTTCAGCTGCGCGCGATTTCTGAGTGTTCTGTTCAGCTGCGCGCGCGATCGGAGTGTTCTGTTCAGCCACGGGCGCGATCTCTGAGTGTTCTGTTCAGCTGCGTGCGATGTCTGAGTGTTCTGTTCAGCCGCGCGCGAGATCTCTGAGTGTTCTGTTCAGCTGCGAGCGATCTCTGAGTTTTCTGTTCAGCTGCGCGCGATCTCTGAGTGTTCTGTTCAGCTGCGAGCGATCTCTGAGTGTTCTGTTCAGCTGCGAGCGATCTCTGAGTGTTCTGTTCAGCTGCGCGTGCGATGTCTGAGTGTTCTGTTCTGCTGCGCGTGCGATGTCTGAGTGTTCTGTTCAGCTGCGCGCGATCTCTGAGTGTTCTGTTCAGCTGCGAGCGATATCTGAGTGTTCTGTTCTGCTGCGCGTGCGATGTCTGAGTGTTCTGTTCAGCTGCGCGTGCGATGTCTGAGTGTTCTGTTCAGCTGCGGGCGCGATGTCTGAGTGTTCTGTTCTGCTGCGCGTGCGATCTCTGAGTGTTCTGTTCAGCTGCGCGCGATCTCTGAGTGTTCTGTTCAGCTGCGAGCGATATCTGAGTGTTCTGTTCAGCTGCGAGCGATCTCTGAGTTTTCTGTTCAGCTGCGCGCGCGATGTCTGAGTGTTCTGTTCAGCCGCGCGCGCGATCTCTGAGTGTTCTGTTCAGCTGCGAGCGATCTCTGAGTGTTCTGTTCAGCTGCGAGCTATATCTGAGTGTTCTGTTCTGCTGCGCGTGCGATGTCTGAGTGTTCTGTTCAGCTGCGCGTGCGATGTCTGAGTGTTCTGTTCAGCTGCGCGCGCGATGTCTGAGTGTTCTGTTCAGCTACGCGCGATCTCTGAGTGTTCTGTTCAGCTGCGCGCGCGATCTCTGAGTGTTCTGTTCAGCTGCGAGCGATCTCTGAGTTTTCTGTTCAGCTGCGCGCGATGTCTGAGTGTTCTGTTCAGCCGCGCACGCGATCTCTGAGTGTTCTGTTCAGCTGCGAGCTATATCTGAGTGTTCTGTTCTGCTGCGCGTGCGATGTCTGAGTGTTCTGTTCAGCTGCGCGTGCGATGTCTGAGTGTTCTGTTCAGCTGCGCGCGCGATGTCTGAGTGTTCTGTTCAGCTACGCGCGATCTCTGAGTGTTCTGTTCAGCTGCGCGCGCGATCTCTGAGTGTTCTGTTCAGCTGCGAGCGATCTCTGAGTTTTCTGTTCAGCTGCGCGCGATGTCTGAGTGTTCTGTTCAGCCGCGCACGCGATCTCTGAGTGTTCTGTTCAGCTGCGCGTGCGATCTCTGAGTGTTCTGTTCAGCTGCGAGCGATCTCTGAGTTTTCTGTTCAGCTGCGCGCGCGATGTCTGAGTGTTCTGTTCAGCCGCGCGCGCGCGATCTCTGAGTGTTCTGTTCAGCTGCGAGCGAACTCTGAGTGTTCTGTTCTGCTGCGCGTGCGATCTCTGAGTGTTCTGTTCTGCTGCGAGCGATCTCTGAGTGTTCTGTTCAGCTGCGAGCGAACTCTGAGTGTTCTGTTCTGCTGCGCGTGCGATCTCTGAGTGTTCTGTTCAGCTGCGAGCGATCTCTGAGTGTTCTGTTCAGCTGCGCGTGCGATCTCTGAGTGTTCTGTTCTGCTGCGCGTGCGATCTCTGAGTGTTCTGTTCAGCTGCGCGCGATTTCTGAGTGTTCTGTTCAGCTGCGCGCGCGATCGGAGTGTTCTGTTCAGCCACGGGCGCGATCTCTGAGTGTTCTGTTCAGCTGCGTGCGATGTCTGAGTGTTCTGTTCAGCCGCGCGCGAGATCTCTGAGTGTTCTGTTCAGCTGCGAGCGATCTCTGAGTTTTCTGTTCAGCTGCGCGCGATCTCTGAGTGTTCTGTTCAGCTGCGAGCGATCTCTGAGTGTTCTGTTCAGCTGCGAGCGATCTCTGAGTGTTCTGTTCAGCTGCGCGTGCGATGTCTGAGTGTTCTGTTCTGCTGCGCGTGCGATCTCTGAGTGTTCTGTTCAGCTGCGAGCGATCTCTGAGTGTTCTGTTCAGCTGCGAGCGATCTCTGAGTGTTCTGTTCAGCTGCGCGTGCGATGTCTGAGTGTTCTGTTCAGCTGCGCGCGATCTCTGAGTGTTCTGTTCAGCTGCGAGCGATATCTGAGTGTTCTGTTCTGCTGCGCGTGCGATGTCTGAGTGTTCTGTTCAGCTGCGCGTGCGATGTCTGAGTGTTCTGTTCAGCTGCGGGCGCGATGTCTGAGTGTTCTGTTCTGCTGCGCGTGCGATCTCTGAGTGTTCTGTTCAGCTGCGCGCGATCTCTGAGTGTTCTGTTCAGCTGCGAGCGATATCTGAGTGTTCTGTTCTGCTGCGCGTGCGATGTCTGAGTGTTCTGTTCAGCTGCGCGTGCGATGTCTGAGTGTTCTGTTCAGCTGCGGGCGCGATGTCTGAGTGTTCTGTTCAGCTACGCGCGATCTCTGAGTGTTCTGTTCAGCTGCGCGCGCGATCTCTGAGTGTTCTGTTCAGCTGCGAGCGATCTCTGAGTTTTCTGTTCAGCTGCGCGCGCGAAGTCTGAGTGTTCTGTTCAGCCGCGCGCGCGATCTCTGAGTGTTCTGTTCAGCTGCGAGCGATCTCTGAGTGTTCTGTTCAGCTGCGAGCGATCTCTGAGTTTTCTGTTCAGCTGCGCGCGCGATGTCTGAGTGTTCTGTTCAGCCGCGCGCGCGATCTCTGAGTGTTCTGTTCAGCTGCGAGCGATCTCTGAGTGTTCTGTTCAGCTGCGAGCTATATCTGAGTGTTCTGTTCTGCTGCGCGTGCGATGTCTGAGTGTTCTGTTCAGCTGCGCGTGCGATGTCTGAGTGTTCTGTTCAGCTGCGCGCGAGATGTCTGAGTGTTCTGTTCAGCTGCGAGCTATATCTGAGTGTTCTGTTCTGCTGCGCGTGCGATGTCTGAGTGTTCTGTTCAGCTGCGCGTGCGATGTCTGAGTGTTCTGTTCAGCTGCGCGCGCGATGTCTGAGTGTTCTGTTCAGCTACGCGCGATCTCTGAGTGTTCTGTTCAGCTGCGCGCGCGATCTCTGAGTGTTCTGTTCAGCTGCGAGCGATCTCTGAGTTTTCTGTTCAGCTGCGCGCGATGTCTGAGTGTTCTGTTCAGCCGCGCACGCGATCTCTGAGTGTTCTGTTCAGCTGCGCGTGCGATCTCTGAGTGTTCTGTTCAGCTGCGAGCGATCTCTGAGTTTTCTGTTCAGCTGCGCGCGCGATGTCTGAGTGTTCTGTTCAGCCGCGCGCGCGCGATCTCTGAGTGTTCTGTTCAGCTGCGAGCGAACTCTGAGTGTTCTGTTCTGCTGCGCGTGCGATCTCTGAGTGTTCTGTTCTGCTGCGAGCGATCTCTGAGTGTTCTGTTCAGCTGCGAGCGAACTCTGAGTGTTCTGTTCTGCTGCGCGTGCGATCTCTGAGTGTTCTGTTCAGCTGCGAGCGATCTCTGAGTGTTCTGTTCAGCTGCGCGTGCGATCTCTGAGTGTTCTGTTCTGCTGCGCGTGCGATCTCTGAGTGTTCTGTTCAGCTGCGAGCGATCTCTGAGTGTTCTGTTCAGCTGCGCGCGATTTCTGAGTGTTCTGTTCAGCTGCGCGCGCGATCGGAGTGTTCTGTTCAGCCACGGGCGCGATCTCTGAGTGTTCTGTTCAGCTGCGTGCGATGTCTGAGTGTTCTGTTCAGCCGCGCGCGAGATCTCTGAGTGTTCTGTTCAGCTGCGAGCGATCTCTGAGTTTTCTGTTCAGCTGCGCGCGATCTCTGAGTGTTCTGTTCAGCTGCGAGCGATCTCTGAGTGTTCTGTTCAGCTGCGAGCGATCTCTGAGTGTTCTGTTCAGCTGCGCGTGCGATGTCTGAGTGTTCTGTTCTGCTGCGCGTGCGATGTCTGAGTGTTCTGTTCAGCTGCGTGCGATCTCTGAGTGTTCTGTTCAGCTGCGAGCGATATCTGAGTGTTCTGTTCTGCTGCGCGTGCGATGTCTGAGTGTTCTGTTCAGCTGCGCGTGCGATGTCTGAGTGTTCTGTTCAGCTGCGGGCGCGATGTCTGAGTGTTCTGTTCTGCTGCGCGTGCGATCTCTGAGTGTTCTGTTCAGCTGCGCGCGATCTCTGAGTGTTCTGTTCTGCTGCGAGCGATATCTGAGTGTTCTATTCTGCTGCGCGTGCGATGTCTGAGTGTTCTGTTCAGCTGCGCGTGCGATGTCTGAGTGTTCTGTTCAGCTGCGGGCGCGATGTCTGAGTGTTCTGTTCAGCTACGCGCGATCTCTGAGTGTTCTGTTCAGCTGCGCGCGCGATCTCTGAGTGTTCTGTTCAGCTGCGAGCGATCTCTGAGTTTTCTGTTCAGCTGCGCGCGCGAAGTCTGAGTGTTCTGTTCAGCCGCGCGCGCGATCTCTGAGTGTTCTGTTCAGCTGCGAGCGATCTCTGAGTGTTCTGTTCAGCTGCGAGCGATCTCTGAGTTTTCTGTTCAGCTGCGCGCGCGATGTCTGAGTGTTCTGTTCAGCCGCGCGCGCGATCTCTGAGTGTTCTGTTCAGCTGCGAGCGATCTCTGAGTGTTCTGTTCAGCTGCGAGCTATATCTGAGTGTTCTGTTCTGCTGCGCGTGCGATGTCTGAGTGTTCTGTTCAGCTGCGCGTGCGATGTCTGAGTGTTCTGTTCAGCTGCGCGCGCGATGTCTGAGTGTTCTGTTCAGCTACGCGCGATCTCTGAGTGTTCTGTTCAGCTGCGCGCGCGATCTCTGAGTGTTCTGTTCAGCTGCGAGCGATCTCTGAGTGTTCTGTTCAGCTGCGCGCGCGATGTCTGAGTGTTCTGTTCAGCTACGCGCGATCTCTGAGTGTTCTGTTCAGCTGCGCGCGCGATCTCTGAGTGTTCTGTTCAGCTGCGAGCGATCTCTGAGTTTTCTGTTCAGCTGCGCGCGATGTCTGAGTGTTCTGTTCAGCCGCGCACGCGATCTCTGAGTGTTCTGTTCAGCTGCGCGTGCGATCTCTGAGTGTTCTGTTCAGCTGCGCGTGCGATGTCTGAGTGTTCTGTTCAGCTGCGCGTGCGATGTCTGAGTGTTCTGTTCAGCTGCGGGCGCGATGTCTGAGTGTTCTGTTCAGCTGCGCGTGCGATCTCTGAGTGTTCTGTTCAGCTGCGAGCGATCTCTGAGTTTTCTGTTCAGCTGCGCGCGCGATGTCTGAGTGTTCTGTTCAGCCGCGCGCGCGATCTCTGAGTGTTCTGTTCAGCTGCGAGCGAACTCTGAGTGTTCTGTTCTGCTGCGCGTGCGATCTCTGAGTGTTCTGTTCAGCTGCGAGCGAACTCTGAGTGTTCTGTTCTGCTGCGCGTGCGATCTCTGAGTGTTCTGTTCAGCTGCGAGCGATCTCTGAGTGTTCTGTTCAGCTGCGAGCGAACTCTGAGTGTTCTGTTCAGCCGCGCACGCGATCTCTGAGTGTTCTGTTCAGCTGCGCGTGCGATCTCTGAGTGTTCTGTTCAGCTGCGAGCGATCTCTGAGTTTTCTGTTCAGCTGCGCGCGCGATGTCTGAGTGTTCTGTTCAGCCGCGCGCGCGATCTCTGAGTGTTCTGTTCAGCTGCGAGCGAACTCTGAGTGTTCTGTTCTGCTGCGCGTGCGATCTCTGAGTGTTCTGTTCAGCTGCGAGCGAACTCTGAGTGTTCTGTTCTGCTGCGCGTGCGATCTCTGAGTGTTCTGTTCAGCTGCGAGCGATCTCTGAGTGTTCTGTTCAGCTGCGAGCGAACTCTGAGTGTTCTGTTCTGCTGCGCGCGCGATCTCTGAGTGTTCTGTTCAGCTGCGAGCGATCTCTGAGTTTTCTGTTCAGCTGCGCGCGCGAAGTCTGAGTGTTCTGTTCAGCCGCGCGCGCGATCTCTGAGTGTTCTGTTCAGCTGCGCGTGCGATCTCTGAGTGTTCTGTTCAGCTGCGAGCGATCTCTGAGTTTTCTGTTCAGCTGCGCGCGCGATGTCTGAGTGTTCTGTTCAGCCGCGCGCGCAATCTCTGAGTGTTCTGTTCAGCTGCGAGCGAACTCTGAGTGTTCTGTTCTGCTGCGCGTGCGATCTCTGAGTGTTCTGTTCTGCTGCGAGCGATCTCTGAGTGTTCTGTTCAGCTGCGAGCGAACTCGGAGTGTTCTGTTCTGCTGCGCGTGCGATCTCTGAGTGTTCTGTTCAGCTGCGAGCGATCTCTGAGTGTTCTGTTCAGCTGCGCGTGCGATCTCTGAGTGTTCTGTTCTGCTGCGCGTGCGATCTCTGAGTGTTCTGTTCAGCTGCGAGCGATCTCTGAGTGTTCTGTTCAGCTGCGCGCGATTTCTGAGTGTTCTGTTCAGCTGCGCGCGCGATCGGAGTGTTCTGTTCAGCCACGGGCGCGATCTCTGAGTGTTCTGTTCAGCTGCGTGCGATATCTGAGTGTTCTGTTCAGCCGCGCGCGAGATCTCTGAGTGTTCTGTTCAGCTGCGAGCGATCTCTGAGTTTTCTGTTCAGCTGCGCGCGATCTCTGAGTGTTCTGTTCAGCTGCGAGCGATCTCTGAGTGTTCTGTTCAGCTGCGAGCGATCTCTGAGTGTTCTGTTCAGCTGCGCGTGCGATGTCTGAGTGTTCTGTTCTGCTGCGCGTGCGATGTCTGAGTGTTCTGTTCAGCTGCGCGCGATCTCTGAGTGTTCTGTTCAGCTGCGAGCGATATCTGAGTGTTCTGTTCTGCTGCGCGTGCGATGTCTGAGTGTTCTGTTCAGCTGCGCGTGCGATGTCTGAGTGTTCTGTTCAGCTGCGGGCGCGATGTCTGAGTGTTCTGTTCTGCTGCGCGTGCGATCTCTGAGTGTTCTGTTCAGCTGCGCGCGATCTCTGAGTGTTCTGTTCAGCTGCGAGCGATATCTGAGTGTTCTGTTCTGCTGCGCGTGCGATGTCTGAGTGTTCTGTTCAGCTGCGCATGCGATGTCTGAGTGTTCTGTTCAGCTGCGGGCGCGATGTCTGAGTGTTCTGTTCAGCTACGCGCGATCTCTGAGTGTTCTGTTCAGCTGTGCGCGCGATCTCTGAGTGTTCTGTTCAGCTGCGAGCGATCTCTGAGTTTTCTGTTCAGCTGCGCGCGCGAAGTCTGAGTGTTCTGTTCAGCCGCGCGCGCGATCTCTGAGTGTTCTGTTCAGCTGCGAGCGATCTCTGAGTGTTCTGTTCAGCTGCGAGCGATCTCTGAGTTTTCTGTTCAGCTGCGCGCGCGATGTCTGAGTGTTCTGTTCAGCCGCGCGCGCGATCTCTGAGTGTTCTGTTCAGCTGCGAGCGATCTCTGAGTGTTCTGTTCAGCTGCGAGCTATATCTGAGTGTTCTGTTCTGCTGCGCGTGCGATGTCTGAGTGTTCTGTTCAGCTGCGCGTGCGATGTCTGAGTGTTCTGTTCAGCTGCGCGCGCGATGTCTGAGTGTTCTGTTCAGCTACGCGCGATCTCTGAGTGTTCTGTTCAGCTGCGCGCGCGATCTCTGAGTGTTCTGTTCAGCTGCGAGCGATCTCTGAGTTTTCTGTTCAGCTGCGCGCGATGTCTGAGTGTTCTGTTCAGCCGCGCACGCGATCTCTGAGTGTTCTGTTCAGCTGCGAGCTATATCTGAGTGTTCTGTTCTGCTGCGCGTGCGATGTCTGAGTGTTCTGTTCAGCTGCGCGTGCGATGTCTGAGTGTTCTGTTCAGCTGCGCGCGCGATGTCTGAGTGTTCTGTTCAGCTACGCGCGATCTCTGAGTGTTCTGTTCAGCTGCGCGCGCGATCTCTGAGTGTTATGTTCAGCTGCGAGCGATCTCTGAGTTTTCTGTTCAGCTGCGCGCGATGTCTGAGTGTTCTGTTCAGCCGCGCACGCGATCTCTGAGTGTTCTGTTCAGCTGCGCGTGCGATCTCTGAGTGTTCTGTTCAGCTGCGAGCGATCTCTGAGTTTTCTGTTCAGCTGCGCGCGCGATGTCTGAGTGTTCTGTTCAGCCGCGCGCGCGCGATCTCTGAGTGTTCTGTTCAGCTGCGAGCGAACTCTGAGTGTTCTGTTCTGCTGCGCGTGCGATCTCTGAGTGTTCTGTTCTGCTGCGAGCGATCTCTGAGTGTTCTGTTCAGCTGCGAGCGAACTCTGAGTGTTCTGTTCTGCTGCGCGTGCGATCTCTGAGTGTTCTGTTCAGCTGCGAGCGATCTCTGAGTGTTCTGTTCAGCTGCGCGTGCGATCTCTGAGTGTTCTGTTCTGCTGCGCGTGCGATCTCTGAGTGTTCTGTTCAGCTGCGCGCGATTTCTGAGTGTTCTGTTCAGCTGCGCGCGCGATCGGAGTGTTCTGTTCAGCCACGGGCGCGATCTCTGAGTGTTCTGTTCAGCTGCGTGCGATGTCTGAGTGTTCTGTTCAGCCGCGCGCGAGATCTCTGAGTGTTCTGTTCAGCTGCGAGCGATCTCTGAGTTTTCTGTTCAGCTGCGCGCGATGTCTGAGTGTTCTGTTCAGCTGCGAGCGATCTCTGAGTGTTCTGTTCAGCTGCGAGCGATCTCTGAGTGTTCTGTTCAGCTGCGCGTGCGATGTCTGAGTGTTCTGTTCTGCTGCGCGTGCGATGTCTGAGTGTTCTGTTCAGCTGCGCGCGATATCTGAGTGTTCTGTTCTGCTGCGCGTGCGATGTCTGAGTGTTCTGTTCAGCTGCGCGTGCGATGTCTGAGTGTTCTGTTCAGCTGCGAGCGATATCTGAGTGTTCTGTTCTGCTGCGCGTGCGATGTCTGAGTGTTCTGTTCAGCTGCGCGTGCGATGTCTGAGTGTTCTGTTCAGCTGCGGGCGCGATGTCTGAGTGTTCTGTTCTGCTGCGCGTGCGATCTCTGAGTGTTCTGTTCAGCTGCGCGCGATCTCTGAGTGTTCTGTTCAGCTGCGAGCGATATCTGAGTGTTCTGTTCTGCTGCGCGTGCGATGTCTGAGTGTTCTGTTCAGCTGCGCGTGCGATGTCTGAGTGTTCTGTTCAGCTGCGGGCGCGATGTCTGAGTGTTCTGTTCAGCTACGCGCGATCTCTGAGTGTTCTGTTCAGCTGCGCGCGCGATCTCTGAGTGTTCTGTTCAGCTGCGAGCGATCTCTGAGTTTTCTGTTCAGCTGCGCGCGCGATGTCTGAGTGTTCTGTTCAGCCGCGCGCGCGATCTCTGAGTGTTCTGTTCAGCTGCGAGCGATCTCTGAGTGTTCTGTTCAGCTGCGAGCGATCTCTGAGTTTTCTGTTCAGCTGCGCGCGCGATGTCTGAGTGTTCTGTTCAGCCGCGCGCGCGATCTCTGAGTGTTCTGTTCAGCTGCGAGCGATCTCTGAGTGTTCTGTTCAGCTGCGAGCTATATCTGAGTGTTCTGTTCTGCTGCGCGTGCGATGTCTGAGTGTTCTGTTCAGCTGCGCGTGCGATGTCTGAGTGTTCTGTTCAGCTGCGCGCGCGATGTCTGAGTGTTCTGTTCAGCTACGCGCGATCTCTGAGTGTTCTGTTCAGCTGCGCGCACGATCTCTGAGTGTTCTGTTCAGCTGCGAGCGATCTCTGAGTGTTCTGTTCAGCTGCGCGCGCGATGTCTGAGTGTTCTGTTCAGCTACGCGCGATCTCTGAGTGTTCTGTTCAGCTGCGCGCGCGATCTCTGAGTGTTCTGTTCAGCTGCGAGCGATCTCTGAGTTTTCTGTTCAGCTGCGCGCGATGTCTGAGTGTTCTGTTCAGCCGCGCACGCGATCTCTGAGTGTTCTGTTCAGCTGCGCGTGCGATCTCTGAGTGTTCTGTTCAGCTGCGCGTGCGATGTCTGAGTGTTCTGTTCAGCTGCGCGTGCGATGTCTGAGTGTTCTGTTCAGCTGCGGGCGCGATGTCTGAGTGTTCTGTTCAGCTACGCGCGATCTCTGAGTGTTCTGTTCAGCTGCGCGCGCGATGTCTGAGTGTTCTGTTCAGCTGCGCGTGCGATGTCTGAGTGTTCTGTTCAGCTGCGGGCGCGATGTCTGAGTGTTCTGTTCAGCTACACGCGATCTCTGAGTGTTCTGTTCAGCTGCGCGCGCGATCTCTGAGTGTTCTGTTCAGCTGCGAGCGATCTCTGAGTGTTCTGTTCAGCTGCGGGCGCGATGTCTGAGTGTTCTGTTCAGCTACGCGCGATCTCTGAGTGTTCTGTTCAGCTGCGCGCGCGATCTCTGAGTGTTCTGTTCAGCTGCGAGCGATCTCTGAGTTTTCTGTTCAGCTGCGAGCGATCTCTGAGTTTTCTGTTCAGCTGCGCGCGCGAAGTCTGAGTGTTCTGTTCAGCCGCGCGCGCGATCTCTGAGTGTTCTGTTCAGCTGCGAGCGAACTCTGAGTGTTCTGTTCTGCTGCGCGTGCGATCTCTGAGTGTTCTGTTCTGCTGCGAGCGATCTCTGAGTGTTCTGTTCAGCTGCGAGCGAACTCTGAGTGTTCTGTTCTGCTGCGCGTGCGATCTCTGAGTGTTCTGTTCAGCTGCGAGCGATCTCTGAGTGTTCTGTTCAGCTGCGCGTGCGATCTCTGAGTGTTCTGTTCTGCTGCGCGTGCGATCTCTGAGTGTTCTGTTCAGCTGCGAGCGATCTCTGAGTGTTCTGTTCAGCTGCGCGCGATTTCTGAGTGTTCTGTTCAGCTGCGCGCGCGATCGGAGTGTTCTGTTCAGCCACGGGCGCGATCTCTGAGTGTTCTGTTCAGCTGCGTGCGATGTCTGAGTGTTCTGTTCAGCCGCGCGCGAGATCTATGAGTGTTCTGTTCAGATGCGAGCGATCTCTGAGTTTTCTGTTCAGCTGCGCGCGATCTCTGAGTGTTCTGTTCAGCTGCGAGCGATCTCTGAGTGTTCTGTTCAGCTGCGAGCGATCTCTGAGTGTTCTGTTCAGCTGCGCGTGCGATGTCTGAGTGTTCTGTTCTGCTGCGCGTGCGATGTCTGAGTGTTCTGTTCAGCTGCGCGCGATCTCTGAGTGTTCTGTTCAGCTGCGAGCGATATCTGAGTGTTCTGTTCTGCTGCGCGTGCGATGTCTGAGTGTTCTGTTCAGCTGCGCGTGCGATGTCTGAGTGTTCTGTTCAGCTGCGGGCGCGATGTCTGAGTGTTCTGTTCTGCTGCGCGTGCGATCTCTGAGTGTTCTGTTCAGCTGCGCGCGATCTCTGAGTGTTCTGTTCAGCTGCGAGCGATATCTGAGTGTTCTGTTCTGCTGCGCGTGCGATGTCTGAGTGTTCTGTTCAGCTGCGCGTGCGATGTCTGAGTGTTCTGTTCAGCTGCGGGCGCGATGTCTGAGTGTTCTGTTCAGCTACGCGCGATCTCTGAGTGTTCTGTTCAGCTGCGCGCGCGATCTCTGAGTGTTCTGTTCAGCTGCGAGCGATCTCTGAGTTTTCTGTTCAGCTGCGCGCGCGAAGTCTGAGTGTTCTGTTCAGCCGCGCGCGCGATCTCTGAGTGTTCTGTTCAGCTGCGAGCGATCTCTGAGTGTTCTGTTCAGCTGCGAGCGATCTCTGAGTTTTCTGTTCAGCTGCGCGCGCGATGTCTGAGTGTTCTGTTCAGCCGCGCGCGCGATCTCTGAGTGTTCTGTTCAGCTGCGAGCGATCTCTGAGTGTTCTGTTCAGCTGCGAGCTATATCTGAGTGTTCTGTTCTGCTGCGCGTGCGATGTCTGAGTGTTCTGTTCAGCTGCGCGTGCGATGTCTGAGTGTTCTGTTCAGCTGCGCGCGCGATGTCTGAGTGTTCTGTTCAGCTACGCGCGATCTCTGAGTGTTCTGTTCAGCTGCGCGCGCGATCTCTGAGTGTTCTGTTCAGCTGCGAGCGATCTCTGAGTTTTCTGTTCAGCTGCGCGCGATGTCTGAGTGTTCTGTTCAGCCGCGCACGCGATCTCTGAGTGTTCTGTTCAGCTGCGCGTGCAATCTCTGAGTGTTCTGTTCAGCTGCGAGCGATCTCTGAGTTTTCTGTTCAGCTGCGCGCGCGAAGTCTGAGTGTTCTGTTCAGCCGCGCGCGCGATCTCTGAGTGTTCTGTTCAGCTGCGAGCGAACTCTGAGTGTTCTGTTCTGCTGCGCGTGCGATCTCTGAGTGTTCTGTTCTGCTGCGAGCGATCTCTGAGTGTTCTGTTCAGCTGCGAGCGAACTCTGAGTGTTCTGTTCTGCTGCGCGTGCGATCTCTGAGTGTTCTGTTCAGCTGCGAGCGATCTCTGAGTGTTCTGTTCAGCTGCGCGTGCGATCTCTGAGTGTTCTGTTCAGCTGCGAGCGATCTCTGAGTTTTCTGTTCAGCTGCGCGCGATGTCTGAGTGTTCTGTTCAGCCGCGCACGCGATCTCTGAGTGTTCTGTTCAGCTGCGCGTGCAATCTCTGAGTGTTCTGTTCAGCCGCGCGCGCGATCTCTGAGTGTTCTGTTCAGCTGCGAGCGAACTCTGAGTGTTCTGTTCTGCTGCGCGTGCGATCTCTGAGTGTTCTGTTCTGCTGCGAGCGATCTCTGAGTGTTCTGTTCAGCTGCGAGCGAACTCTGAGTGTTCTGTTCTGCTGCGCGTGCGATCTCTGAGTGTTCTGTTCAGCTGCGAGCGATCTCTGAGTGTTCTGTTCAGCTGCGCGTGCGATCTCTGAGTGTTCTGTTCTGCTGCGCGTGCGATCTCTGAGTGTTCTGTTCAGCTGCGAGCGATCTCTGAGTGTTCTGTTCAGCTGCGCGCGATTTCTGAGTGTTCTGTTCAGCTGCGCGCGCGATCGGAGTGTTCTGTTCAGCCACGGGCGCGATCTCTGAGTGTTCTGTTCAGCTGCGTGCGATGTCTGAGTGTTCTGTTCAGCCGCGCGCGAGATCTCTGAGTGTTCTGTTCAGCTGCGAGCGATCTCTGAGTTTTCTGTTCAGCTGCGCGCGATCTCTGAGTGTTCTGTTCAGCTGCGAGCGATCTCTGAGTGTTCTGTTCAGCTGCGAGCGATCTCTGAGTGTTCTGTTCAGCTGCGCGTGCGATGTCTGAGTGTTCTGTTCTGCTGCGCGTGCGATGTCTGAGTGTTCTGTTCAGCTGCGCGCGATCTCTGAGTGTTCTGTTCAGCTGCGAGCAATATCTGAGTGTTCTGTTCTGCTGCGCGTGCGATGTCTGAGTGTTCTGTTCAGCTGCGCGTGCGATGTCTGAGTGTTCTGTTCAGCTGCGGGCGCGATGTCTGAGTGTTCTGTTCTGCTGCGCGTGCGATCTCTGAGTGTTCTGTTCAGCTGCGCGCGATCTCTGAGTGTTCTGTTCAGCTGCGAGCGATATCTGAGTGTTCTGTTCTGCTGCGCGTGCGATGTCTGAGTGTTCTGTTCAGCTGCGCGTGCGATGTCTGAGTGTTCTGTTCAGCTGCGGGCGCGATGTCTGAGTGTTCTGTTCAGCTACGCGCGATCTCTGAGTGTTCTGTTCAGCTGCGCGCGCGATCTCTGAGTGTTCTGTTCAGCTGCGAGCGATCTCTGAGTTTTCTGTTCAGCTGCGCGCGCGAAGTCTGAGTGTTCTGTTCAGCCGCGCGCGCGATCTCTGAGTGTTCTGTTCAGCTGCGAGCGATCTCTGAGTGTTCTGTTCAGCTGCGAGCGATCTCTGAGTTTTCTGTTCAGCTGCGCGCGCGATGTCTGAGTGTTCTGTTCAGCCGCGCGCGCGATCTCTGAGTGTTCTGTTCAGCTGCGAGCGATCTCTGAGTGTTCTGTTCTGCTGCGCGTGCGATCTCTGAGTGTTCTGTTCAGCCGCGGGCGCGATCTCTGAGTCTTCTGTTCAGCTGCGAGCGAACTCTGAGTGTTCTGTTCTGCTGCGCGTGCGATCTCTGAGTGTTCTGTTCAGCTGCGAGCGATCTCTGAGTGTTCTGTTCAGCTGCGCGTGCGATCTCTGAGTGTTCTGTTCTGCTGCGCGTGCGATCTCTGAGTGTTCTGTTCAGCTGCGAGCGATCTCTGAGTGTTCTGTTCAGCTGCGCGCGATTTCTGAGTGTTCTGTTCAGCTGCGCGCGCGATCGGAGTGTTCTGTTCAGCCACGGGCGCGATCTCTGAGTGTTCTGTTCAGCTGCGTGCGATGTCTGAGTGTTCTGTTCAGCCGCGCGCGAGATCTCTGAGTGTTCTGTTCAGCTGCGAGCGATCTCTGAGTTTTCTGTTCAGCTGCGCGCGATCTCTGAGTGTTCTGTTCAGCTGCGAGCGATCTCTGAGTGTTCTGTTCAGCTGCGAGCGATCTCTGAGTGTTCTGTTCAGCTGCGCGTGCGATGTCTGAGTGTTCTGTTCTGCTGCGCGTGCGATGTCTGAGTGTTCTGTTCAGCTGCGCGCGATCTCTGAGTGTTCTGTTCAGCTGCGAGCAATATCTGAGTGTTCTGTTCTGCTGCGCGTGCGATGTCTGAGTGTTCTGTTCAGCTGCGCGTGCGATGTCTGAGTGTTCTGTTCAGCTGCGGGCGCGATGTCTGAGTGTTCTGTTCTGCTGCGCGTGCGATCTCTGAGTGTTCTGTTCAGCTGCGCGCGATCTCTGAGTGTTCTGTTCAGCTGCGAGCGATATCTGAGTGTTCTGTTCTGCTGCGCGTGCGATGTCTGAGTGTTCTGTTCAGCTGCGCGTGCGATGTCTGAGTGTTCTGTTCAGCTGCGGGCGCGATGTCTGAGTGTTCTGTTCAGCTACGCGCGATCTCTGAGTGTTCTGTTCAGCTGCGCGCGCGATCTCTGAGTGTTCTGTTCAGCTGCGAGCGATCTCTGAGTTTTCTGTTCAGCTGCGCGCGCGAAGTCTGAGTGTTCTGTTCAGCCGCGCGCGCGATCTCTGAGTGTTCTGTTCAGCTGCGAGCGATCTCTGAGTGTTCTGTTCAGCTGCGAGCGATCTCTGAGTTTTCTGTTCAGCTGCGCGCGCGATGTCTGAGTGTTCTGTTCAGCCGTGCGCGCGATCTCTGAGTGTTCTGTTCAGCTGCGAGCGATCTCTGAGTGTTCTGTTCAGCTGCGAGCTATATCTGAGTGTTCTGTTCTGCTGCGCGTGCGATGTCTGAGTGTTCTGTTCAGCTGCGCGTGCGATGTCTGAGTGTTCTGTTCAGCTGCGCGCGCGATGTCTGAGTGTTCTGTTCAGCTACGCGCGATCTCTGAGTGTTCTGTTCAGCTGCGCGCGCGATCTCTGAGTGTTCTGTTCAGCTGCGAGCGATCTCTGAGTTTTCTGTTCAGCTGCGCGCGATGTCTGAGTGTTCTGTTCAGCCGCGCACGCGATCTCTGAGTGTTCTGTTCAGCTGCGCGTGCGATCTCTGAGTGTTCTGTTCAGCTGCGAGCGATCTCTGAGTTTTCTGTTCAGCTGCGCGCGCGATGTCTGAGTGTTCTGTTCAGCCGCGCGCGCGATCTCTGAGTGTTCTGTTCAGCTGCGAGCGAACTGTGAGTGTTCTGTTCTGCTGCGCGTGCGATCTCTGAGTGTTCTGTTCTGCCGCGAGCGATCTCTGAGTGTTCTGTTCAGCTGCGAGCGAACTCTGAGTGTTCTGTTCTGCTGCGCGTGCGATCTCTGAGTGTTCTGTTCAGCTGCGAGCGATCTCTGAGTGTTCTGTTCAGCTGCGCGTGCGATCTCTGAGTGTTCTGTTCTGCTGCGCGTGCGATCTCTGAGTGTTCTGTTCAGCTGCGAGCGATCTCTGAGTGTTCTGTTCAGCTGCGCGCGATTTCTGAGTGTTCTGTTCAGCTGCGCGCGCGATCGGAGTGTTCTGTTCAGCCACGGGCGCGATCTCTGAGTGTTCTGTTCAGCTGCGTGCGATGTCTGAGTGTTCTGTTCAGCCGCGCGCGAGATCTCTGAGTGTTCTGTTCAGCTGCGAGCGATCTCTGAGTTTTCTGTTCAGCTGCGCGCGATCTCTGAGTGTTCTGTTCAGCTGCGAGCGATCTCTGAGTGTTCTGTTCAGCTGCGAGCGATCTCTGAGTGTTCTGTTCAGCTGCGCGTGCGATGTCTGAGTGTTCTGTTCTGCTGCGCGTGCGATGTCTGAGTGTTCTGTTCAGCTGCGCGCGATCTCTGAGTGTTCTGTTCAGCTGCGAGCGATATCTGAGTGTTCTGTTCTGCTGCGCGTGCGATGTCTGAGTGTTCTGTTCAGCTGCGCGTGCGATGTCTGAGTGTTCTGTTCAGCTGCGGGCGCGATGTCTGAGTGTTCTGTTCTGCTGCGCGTGCGATCTCTGAGTGTTCTGTTCAGCTGCGCGCGATCTCTGAGTGTTCTGTTCAGCTGCGAGCGATATCTGAGTGTTCTGTTCTGCTGCGCGTGCGATGTCTGAGTGTTCTGTTCAGCTGCGCGTGCGATGTCTGAGTGTTCTGTTCAGCTGCGGGCGCGATTTCTGAGTGTTCTGTTCTGCTGCGCGTGCGATCTCTGAGTGTTCTGTTCAGCTGCGCGCGATCTCTGAGTGTTCTGTTCAGCTGCGAGCGATATCTGAGTGTTCTGTTCTGCTGCGCGTGCGATGTCTGAGTGTTCTGTTCAGCTGCGCGTGCGATGTCTGAGTGTTCTGTTCAGCTGCGGGCGCGATGTCTGAGTGTTCTGTTCAGCTACGCGCGATCTCTGAGTGTTCTGTTCAGCTGCGCGCGCGATCTCTGAGTGTTCTGTTCAGCTGCGAGCGATCTCTGAGTTTTCTGTTCAGCTGCGCGCGCGAAGTCTGAGTGTTCTGTTCAGCCGCGCGCGCGATCTCTGAGTGTTCTGTTCAGCTGCGAGCGATCTCTGAGTGTTCTGTTCAGCTGCGAGCGATCTCTGAGTGTTCTGTTCAGCCGCGCGCGCGATCTCTGAGTGTTCTGTTCAGCTGCGAGCGATCTCTGAGTGTTCTGTTCTGCTGCGCGTGCGATCTCTGAGTGTTCTGTTCAGCCGCGGGCGCGATCTCTGAGTCTTCTGTTCAGCTGCGAGCGATCTCTGAGTTTTCTGTTCAGCTGCGCGTGCGATCTCTGAGTGTTCTGTTCTGCTGCGCGTGCGATCTCTGAGTGTTCTGTTCAGCCGCGGGCGCGATCTCTGTGTGTTCTGTTCAGCTGCGCGCGGGATCCCTGAGTGTTCTGTTCAGCTGCGCGCGATCTCTGAGTGTTCTGTTCTGCTGCGCGCGATCTCTGAGTGTTCTGTTCAGCTGCGCGTGCGATGTCTGAGTGTTCTGTTCTGCTGCGCGCGAGATCTCTGAGTGTTCTGTTCAGCTGCGCGCGATCTCTGAGTGTTCTGTTCAGCTGCGAGCGATCTCTGAGTTTTCTGTTCAGCTGCGCGCGATCTCTGAGTGTTCTGTTCAGCTGCGAGCGATCTCTGAGTGTTCTGTTCAGCTGCGCGTGCGATGTCTGAGTGTTCTGTTCTGCTGCGCGTGCGATGTCTGAGTGTTCTGTTCAGCTGCGCGGGCAATCTCTGAGTGTTCTGTTCAGCTGCGCGCGATCTCTGAGTGTTCTGTTCAGCTGCGCGTGCGATGTCTGAGTGTTCTGTTCAGCTGCGCGTGCGATGTCTGAGTGTTCTGTTCAGCTGCGCGCGCGATGTCTGAGTGTTATGTTCAGCTGCGCGAGATATCTGAGTGTTCTGTTCAGCTGCGAGCGATCTCTGAGTTTTCTGTTCAGCTGCGCGCGATCTCTGAGTGTTCTGTTCAGCTGCGAGCGATCTCTGAGTGTTCTGTTCAGCTGCGCGTGCGATGTCTGAGTGTTCTGTTCTGCTGCGAGCGATCTCTGAGTTTTCTGTTCAGCTGCGCGCGATCTCTGAGTGTTCTGTTCAGCTGCGCGTGCGATGTCTGAGTGTTCTGTTCAGCTGCTAGCGATCTCTGAGTTTTCTGTTCAGCTGCGCGCGATCTCTGAGTTTTCTGTTCAGCTGCGCGTGCGATGTCTGAGTGTTCTGTTCTGCTGCGCGTGCGATGTCTGAGTGTTCTGTTCAGCTGCGCGCGATCTCTGAGTGTTCTGTTCAGCTGCGAGCGATATCTGAGTGTTCTGTTCTGCTGCGCGTGCGATGTCTGAGTGTTCTGTTCAGCTGCGCGTGCGATGTCTGAGTGTTCTGTTCAGCTGCGGGCGCGATGTCTGAGTGTTCTGTTCTGCTGCGCGTGCGATCTCTGAGTGTTCTGTTCAGCTGCGCGCGATCTCTGAGTATTCTGTTCAGCTGCGAGCGAACTCTGAGTGTTCTGTTCTGCTGCGCGTGCGATCTCTGAGTGTTCTGTTCTGCTGCGAGCGATCTCTGAGTGTTCTGTTCAGCTGCGAGCGAACTCTGAGTGTTCTGTTCTGCTGCGCGTGCGATCTCTGAGTGTTCTGTTCAGCTGCGAGCGATCTCTGAGTGTTCTGTTCAGCTGCGCGTGCGATCTCTGAGTGTTCTGTTCTGCTGCGCGTGCGATCTCTGAGTGTTCTGTTCAGCTGCGAGCGATCTCTGAGTGTTCTGTTCAGCTGCGCGCGATTTCTGAGTGTTCTGTTCAGCCACGGGCGCGATCTCTGAGTGTTCTGTTCAGCTGCGTGCGATGTCTGAGTGTTCTGTTCAGCCGCGCGCGAGATCTCTGAGTGTTCTGTTCAGCTGCGAGCGATCTCTGAGTTTTCTGTTCAGCTGCGCGCGATCTCTGAGTGTTCTGTTCAGCTGCGAGCGATCTCTGAGTGTTCTGTTCAGCTGCGAGCGATCTCTGAGTGTTCTGTTCTGCTGCGCGTGCGATGTCTGAGTGTTCTGTTCTGCTGCGCGTGCGATGTCTGAGTGTTCTGTTCAGCTGCGCGCGATCTCTGAGTGTTCTGTTCAGCTGCGAGCGATCTCTGAGTGTTCTGTTCAGCTGCGAGCGATATCTGAGTGTTCTGTTCTGCTGCGCGTGCGATGTCTGAGTGTTCTGTTCAGCTGCGCGCGATATCTGAGTGTTCTGTTCAGCTGCGAGCGATATCTGAGTGTTCTGTTCAGCTGCGCGTGCGATGTCTGAGTGTTCTGTTCAGCCGCGCGCGCGATCTCTGAGTGTTCTGTTCAGCTGCGAGCGAACTCTGAGTGTTCTGTTCTGCTGCGCGTGCGATCTCTGAGTGTTCTGTTCTGCTGCGAGCGATCTCTGAGTGTTCTGTTCAGCTGCGAGCGAACTCTGAGTGTTCTGTTCTGCTGCGCGTGCGATCTCTGAGTGTTCTGTTCAGCTGCGAGCGATCTCTGAGTGTTCTGTTCTGCTGCGCGTGCGATGTCTGAGTGTTCTGTTCAGCCGCGCGCGCGATCTCTGAGTGTTCTGTTCAGCTGCGAGCGAACTCTGAGTGTTCTGTTCTGCTGCGCGTGCGATCTCTGAGTGTTCTGTTCTGCTGCGAGCGATCTCTGAGTGTTCTGTTCAGCTGCGAGCGAACTCTGAGTGTTCTGTTCTGCTGCGCGTGCGATCTCTGAGTGTTCTGTTCAGCTGCGAGCGATCTCTGAGTGTTCTGTTCAGCTGCGCGTGCGATCTCTGAGTGTTCTGTTCTGCTGCGCGTGCGATCTCTGAGTGTTCTGTTCAGCTGCGAGCGATCTCTGAGTGTTCTGTTCAGCTGCGCGTGCGATCTCTGAGTGTTCTGTTCAGCTGCGAGCGATCTCTGAGTGTTCTGTTCAGCTGCGCGTGCGATCTCTGAGTGTTCTGTTCTGCTGCGCGTGCGATCTCTGAGTGTTCTGTTCAGCTGCGAGCGATCTCTGAGTGTTCTGTTCTGCTGCGCGTGCGATCTCTGAGTGTTCTGTTCAGCTGCGCGCGATTTCTGAGTGTTCTGTTCAGCTGCGCGCGCGATCGGAGTGTTCTGTTCAGCCACGGGCGCGATCTCTGAGTGTTCTGTTCAGCTGCGTGCGATGTCTGAGTGTTCTGTTCAGCCGCGCGCGAGATCTCTGAGTGTTCTGTTCAGCTGCGAGCGATCTCTGAGTTTTCTGTTCAGCTGCGCGCGATCTCTGAGTGTTCTGTTCAGCTGCGAGCGATCTCTGAGTGTTCTGTTCAGCTGCGAGCGATCTCTGAGTGTTCTGTTCAGCTGCGCGTGCGATGTCTGAGTGTTCTGTTCTGCTGCGCGTGCGATGTCTGAGTGTTCTGTTCAGCTGCGCGCGATCTCTGAGTGTTCTGTTCAGCTGCGAGCGATATCTGAGTGTTCTGTTCTGCTGCGCGTGCGATGTCTGAGTGTTCTGTTCAGCTGCGCGTGCGATGTCTGAGTGCTCTGTTCAGCTGCGGGCGCGATGTCTGAGTGTTCTGTTCTGCTGCGCGTGCGATCTCTGAGTGTTCTGTTCAGCTGCGCGCGATCTCTGAGTGTTCTGTTCAGCTGCGAGCGATATCTGAGTGTTCTGTTCTGCTGCGCGTGCGATGTCTGAGTGTTCTGTTCAGCTGCGCGTGCGATGTCTGAGTGTTCTGTTCAGCTGCGGGCGCGATGTCTGAGTGTTCTGTTCAGCTACGCGCGATCTCTGAGTGTTCTGTTCAGCTGCGCGCGCGATCTCTGAGTGTTCTGTTCAGCTGCGAGCGATCTCTGAGTTTTCTGTTCAGCCACGGGCGCGATCTCTGAGTTTTCTGTTCAGCTGCGCGCGCGATGTCTGAGTGTTCTGTTCAGCCGCGCGCGCGATCTCTGAGTGTTCTGTTCAGCTGCGAGCGATCTCTGAGTGTTCTGTTCAGCTGCGAGCTATATCTGAGTGTTCTGTTCTGCTGCGCGTGCGATGTCTGAGTGTTCTGTTCAGCTGCGCGTGCGATGTCTGAGTGTTCTGTTCAGCTGCGCGCGCGATGTCTGAGTGTTCTAATCAGCTACGCGCGATCTCTGAGTGTTCTGTTCAGCTGCGCGCGCGATCTCTGAGTGTTCTGTTCAGCTGCGAGCGATCTCTGAGTTTTCTGTTCAGCTGCGCGCGATGTCTGAGTGTTCTGTTCAGCCGCGCACGCGATCTCTGAGTGTTCTGTTCAGCTGCGCGTGCGATCTCTGAGTGTTCTGTTCAGCTGCGAGCGATCTCTGAGTTTTCTGTTCAGCTGCGCGCGCGATGTCTGAGTGTTCTGTTCAGCCGCGCGCGCGATCTCTGAGTGTTCTGTTCAGCTGCGAGCGAACTCTGAGTGTTCTGTTCTGCTGCTGCGAGCGATCTCTGAGTGTTCTGTTCAGCTGCGAGCGAACTCTGAGTGTTGTGTTCTGCTGCGCGTGCGATCTCTGAGTGTTCTGTTCAGCTGCGAGCGATCTCTGAGTGTTCTGTTCAGCTGCGCGTGCGATCTCTGAGTGTTCTGTTCTGCTGCGCGTGCGATCTCTGAGTGTTCTGTTCAGCTGCGAGCGATCTCTGAGTGTTCTGTTCAGATTCGCGCGATTTCTGAGTGTTCTGTTCAGCTGCGCGCGCGATCGGAGTGTTCTGTTCAGCCACGGGCGCGATCTCTGAGTGTTCTGTTCAGCTGCGTGCGATGTCTGAGTGTTCTGTTCAGCCGCGCGCGAGATCTCTGAGTGTTCTGTTCAGCTGCGAGCGATCTCTGAGTTTTCTGTTCAGCTGCGCGCGATCTCTGAGTGTTCTGTTCAGCTGCGAGCGATCTCTGAGTGTTCTGTTCAGCTGCGAGCAATCTCTGAGTGTTCTGTTCAGCTGCGCGCGCGATCGGAGTGTTCTGTTCAGCCACGGGCGCGATCTCTGAGTGTTCTGTTCAGCTGCGTGCGATGTCTGAGTGTTCTGTTCAGCCGCGCGCGAGATCTCTGAGTGTTCTGTTCAGCTGCGCGCGATCTCTGAGTGTTCTGTTCAGCTGCGAGCGATCTCTGAGTTTTCTGTTCAGCTGCGCGCGATCTCTGAGTGTTCTGTTCAGCTGCGAGCGATCTCTGAGTGTTCTGTTCAGCTGCGCGTGCGATGTCTGAGTGTTCTGTTCTGCTGCGCGTGCGATGTCTGAGTGTTCTGTTCAGCTGCACGGGCAATCTCTGAGTGTTCTGTTCAGCTGCGCGCGATCTCTGAGTGTTCTGTTCAGCTGCGCGTGCGATGTCTGAGTGTTCTGTTCAGCTGCGCGTGCGATGTCTGAGTGTTCTGTTCAGCTGCGCGCGCGATGTCTGAGTGTTATGTTCAGCTGCGCGAGATATCTGAGTGTTCTGTTCAGCTGCGAGCGATCTCTGAGTGTTCTGTTCAGCTGCGCGCGATCTCTGAGTGTTCTGTTCAGCTGCGAGCGATCTCTGAGTGTTCTGTTCAGCCGCGCGATCTCTGAGTGTTCTGTTCTGCTGCGCGCGATCTCTGAGTGTTCTGTTCAGCTGCGCGCGATCTCTGAGTGTTCTGTTCAGCTGCGAGCGATCTCTGAGTGTTCTGTTCAGCTGCGAGCGATCTCTGAGTGTTCTGTTCAGCTGCGCGTGCGATGTCTGAGTGTTCTGTTCTGCTGCACGTGCGATGTCTGAGTGTTCTGTTCAGCTGCGCGCGATCTCTGAGTGTTCTGTTCAGCTGCGAGCGATATCTGAGTGTTCTGTTCTGCTGCGCGTGCGATGTCTGAGTGTTCTGTTCAGCTGCGCGTGCGATGTCTGAGTGTTCTGTTCAGCTGCGGGCGCGATGTCTGAGTGTTCTGTTCTGCTGCGCGTGCGATCTCTGAGTGTTCTGTTCAGCTGCGCGCGATCTCTGAGTGTTCTGTTCAGCTGCGAGCGATATCTGAGTGTTCTGTTCTGCTGCGCGTGCGATGTCTGAGTGTTCTGTTCAGCTGCGCGTGCGATGTCTGAGTGTTCTGTTCAGCTGCGGGCGCGATGTCTGAGTGTTCTGTTCAGCTACGCGCGATCTCTGAGTGTTCTGTTCAGCTGCGCGCGCGATCTCTGAGTGTTCTGTTCAGCTGCGAGCGATCTCTGAGTTTTCTGTTCAGCTGCGCGCGCGAAGTCTGAGTGTTCTGTTCAGCTGCGAGCGATCTCTGAGTTTTCTGTTCAGCTGCGCGCGCGATGTCTGAGTGTTCTGTTCAGCCGCGCGCGCGATCTCTGAGTGTTCTGTTCAGCTGCGAGCGAACTCTGAGTGTTCTGTTCTGCTGCTGCGAGCGATCTCTGAGTGTTCTGTTCAGCTGCGAGCGAACTCTGAGTGTTCTGTTCTGCTGCGCGTGCGATCTCTGAGTGTTCTTTTCAGCTGCGAGCGATCTCTGAGTGTTCTGTTCAGCTGCGCGTGCGATCTCTGAGTGTTCTGTTCTGCTGCGCGTGCGATCTCTGAGTGTTCTGTTCAGCTGCGAGCGATCTCTGAGTGTTCTGTTCTGCTGCTGCGAGCGATCTCTGAGTGTTCTGTTCAGCTGCGAGCGAACTCTGAGTGTTCTGTTCAGCTGCGCGTGCGATCTCTGAGTGTTCTGTTCTGCTGCGCGTGCGATCTCTGAGTTTTCTGTTCAGCTGCGCGCGCGAAGTCTGAGTGTTCTGTTCAGCCGCGCGCGCGATCTCTGAGTGTTCTGTTCAGCCGCGCGCGCGATCTCTGAGTGTTCTGTTCAGCTGCGAGCGATCTCTGAGTGTTCTGTTCTGCTGCGCGTGCGATCTCTGAGTGTTCTGTTCAGCCGCGGGCGCGATCTCTGAGTCTTCTGTTCAGCTGCGAGCGATCTCTGAGTTTTCTGTTCAGCTGCGCGTGCGATCTCTGAGTGTTCTGTTCTGCTGCGCGTGCGATCTCTGAGTGTTCTGTTCAGCTGCGAGCGATCTCTGAGTGTTCTGTTCAGCCGCGGGCGCGATCTCTGTGTGTTCTGTTCAGCTGCGCGCGGGATCCCTGAGTGTTCTGTTCAGCTGCGCGCGATCTCTGAGTGTTCTGTTCTGCTGCGCGCGATCTCTGAGTGTTCTGTTCAGCTGCGCGCGCGATCGGAGTGTTCTGTTCAGCCACGGGCGCGATCTCTGAGTGTTCTGTTCAGCTGCGTGCGATGTCTGAGTGTTCTGTTCAGCCGCGCGCGAGATCTCTGAGTGTTCTGTTCAGCTGCGCGCGATCTCTGAGTGTTCTGTTCAACTGCGAGCGATCTCTGAGTTTTCTGTTCAGCTGCGCGCGATCTCTGAGTGTTCTGTTCAGCTGCGAGCGATCTCTGAGTGTTCTGTTCAGCTGCGCGTGCGATGTCTGAGTGTTCTGTTCTGCTGCGCGTGCGATGTCTGAGTGTTCTGTTCAGCTGCGCGGGCAATCTCTGAGTGTTCTGTTCAGCTGCGCGCGATCTCTGAGTGTTCTGTTCAGCTGCGCGTGCGATGTCTGAGTGTTCTGTTCAGCTGCGCGTGCGATGTCTGAGTGTTCTGTTCAGCTGCGCGCGCGATGTCTGAGTGTTATGTTCAGCTGCGCGAGATATCTGAGTGTTCTGTTCAGCTGCGAGCGATCTCTGAGTTTTCTGTTCAGCTGCGCGCGATCTCTGAGTGTTCTGTTCAGCTGCTAGCGATCTCTGAGTGTTCTGTTCAGCTGCGAGCGATCTCTGAGTGTTCTGTTCAGCTGCGCGTGCGATGTCTGAGTGTTCTGTTCTGCTGCGCGTGCGATGTCTGAGTGTTCTGTTCAGCTGCGCGCGATCTCTGAGTGTTCTGTTCAGCTGCGAGCGATATCTGAGTGTTCTGTTCTGCTGCGCGTGCGATGTCTGAGTGTTCTGTTCAGCTGCGCGTGCGATGTCTGAGTGTTCTGTTCAGCTGCGGGCGCGATGTCTGAGTGTTCTGTTCTGCTGCGCGTGCGATCTCTGAGTGTTCTGTTCAGCTGCGCGCGATCTCTGAGTGTTCTGTTCAGCTGCGAGCGATATCTGAGTGTTCTGTTCTGCTGCGCGCGCGATGTCTGAGTGTTCTGTTCAGCCGCGCGCGCGATCTCTGAGTGTTCTGTTCAGCTGCGCGCGATTTCTGAGTGTTCTGTTCAGCTGCGCGCGCGATCGGAGTGTTCTGTTCAGCCACGGGCGCGATCTCTGAGTGTTATGTTCAGCTGCGTGCGATGTCTGAGTGTTCTGTTCAGCCGCGCGCGAGATCTCTGAGTGTTCTGTTCAGCTGCGAGCGATCTCTGAGTTTTCTGTTCAGCTGCGCGCGATCTCTGAGTGTTCTGTTCAGCTGCGAGCGATCTCTGAGTGTTCTGTTCAGCTGCGAGCGATCTCTGAGTGTTCTGTTCAGCTGCGCGTGCGATGTCTGAGTGTTCTGTTCTGCTGCGCGTGCGATGTCTGAGTGTTCTGTTCAGCTGCGCGCGATCTCTGAGTGTTCTGTTCAGCTGCGAGCGATCTCTGAGTGTTCTGTTCAGCTGCGAGCGATCTCTGAGTGTTCTGTTCAGCTGCGAGCGATATCTGAGTGTTCTGTTCTGCTGCGCGTGCGATGTCTGAGTGTTCTGTTCAGCTGCGCGCGATATCTGAGTGTTCTGTTCAGCTGCGAGCGATATCTGAGTGTTCTGTTCTGCTGCGCGTGCGATGTCTGAGTGTTCTGTTCAGCTGCGCGTGCGATGTCTGAGTGTTCTGTTCAGCTGCGGGCGCGATGTCTGAGTGTTCTGTTCAGCTACGCGCGATCTCTGAGTGTTCTGTTCAGCTGCGCGCGCGATCTCTGAGTGTTCTGTTCAGCTGCGAGCGATCTCTGAGTTTTCTGTTCAGCTGCGCGCGCGAAGTCTGAGTGTTCTGTTCAGCCGCGCGCGCGATCTCTGAGTGTTCTGTTCAGCTGCGAGCGATCTCTGAGTGTTCTGTTCAGCTGCGAGCGATCTCTGAGTTTTCTGTTCAGCTGCGCGCGCGATGTCTGAGTGTTCTGTTCAGCCGCGCGCGCGATCTCTGAGTGTTCTGTTCAGCTGCGAGCGATCTCTGAGTGTTCTGTTCTGCTGCGCGTGCGATCTCTGAGTGTTCTGTTCAGCCGCGGGCGCGATCTCTGAGTCTTCTGTTCAGCTGCGAGCGATCTCTGAGTTTTCTGTTCAGCTCCGCGTGCGATCTCTGAGTGTTCTGTTCTGCTGCGCGTGCGATCTCTGAGTGTTCTGTTCAGCTGCGAGCGATCTCTGAGTGTTCTGTTCAGCCGCGGGCGCGATCTCTGTGTGTTCTGTTCAGCTGCGCGCGGGATCCCTGAGTGTTCTGTTCAGCTGCGCGCGATCTCTGAGTGTTCTGTTCTGCTGCGCGCGATCTCTGAGTGTTCTGTTCAGCTGCGCGCGCGATCGGAGTGTTCTGTTCAGCCACGGGCGCGATCTCTGAGTGTTCTGTTCAGCTGCGTGCGATGTCTGAGTGTTCTGTTCAGCCGCGCGCGAGATCTCTGAGTGTTCTGTTCAGCTGCGCGCGATCTCTGAGTGTTCTGTTCAGCTGCGAGCGATCTCTGAGTTTTCTGTTCAGCTGCGCGCGATCTCTGAGTGTTCTGTTCAGCTGCGAGCGATCTCTGAGTGTTCTGTTCAGCTGCGCGTGCGATGTCTGAGTGTTCTGTTCTGCTGCGCGTGCGATGTCTGAGTGTTCTGTTCAGCTGCGCGGGCAATCTCTGAGTGTTCTGTTCAGCTGCGCGCGATCTCTGAGTGTTCTGTTCAGCTGCGCGTGCGATGTCTGAGTGTTCTGTTCAGCTGCGCGTGCGATGTCTGAGTGTTCTGTTCAGCTGCGCGCGCGATGTCTGAGTGTTATGTTCAGCTGCGCGAGATATCTGAGTGTTCTGTTCAGCTGCGAGCGATCTCTGAGTTTTCTGTTCAGCTGCGCGCGATCTCTGAGTGTTCTGTTCAGCTGCGAGCGATCTCTGAGTGTTCTGTTCAGCTGCGAGCGATCTCTGAGTGTTCTGTTCAGCTGCGCGTGCGATGTCTGAGTGTTCTGTTCTGCTGCGCGTGCGATGTCTGAGTGTTCTGTTCAGCTGCGCGCGATCTCTGAGTGTTCTGTTCAGCTGCGAGCGATATCTGAGTGTTCTGTTCTGCTGCGCGTGCGATGTCTGAGTGTTCTGTTCAGCTGCGCGTGCGATGTCTGAGTGTTCTGTTCAGCTGCGGGCGCGATGTCTGAGTGTTCTGTTATGCTGCGCGTGCGATCTCTGAGTGTTCTGTTCAGCTGCACGCGATCTCTGAGTGTTCTGTTCAGCTGCGAGCGATATCTGAGTGTTCTGTTCTGCTGCGCGTGCGATGTCTGAGTGTTCTGTTCAGCTGCGCGTGCGATGTCTGAGTGTTCTGTTCAGCTGCGGGCGCGATGTCTGAGTGTTCTGTTCAGCTACGCGCGATCTCTGAGTGTTCTGTTCAGCTGCGCGCGCGATCTCTGAGTGTTCTGTTCAGCTGCGAGCGATCTCTGAGTTTTCTGTTCAGCTGCGCGCGTGAAGTCTGAGTGTTCTGTTCAGCCGCGCGCGCGATCTCTGAGTGTTCTGTTCAGCTGCGAGCGATCTCTGAGTGTTCTGTTCTGCTGCGCGTGCGATCTCTGAGTGTTCTGTTCAGCCGCGGGCGCGATCTCTGAGTCTTCTGTTCAGCTGCGAGCGATCTCTGAGTTTTCTGTTCAGCTGCGCGTGCGATCTCTGAGTGTTCTGGTCTGCTGCGCGTGCGATCTCTGAGTGTTCTGTTCAGCTGCGAGCGATCTCTGAGTGTTCTGTTCAGCCACGGGCGCGATCTCTGTGTGTTCTGTTCAGCTGCGCGCGGGATCCCTGAGTGTTCTGTTCAGCTGCGCGCGATCTCTGAGTGTTCTGTTCTGCTGCGCGCGATCTCTGAGTGTTCTGTTCAGCTGCGCGCGCGATCGGAGTGTTCTGTTCAGCCACGGGCGCGATCTCTGAGTGTTCTGTTCAGCTGCGTGCGATGTCTGAGTGTTCTGTTCAGCTGCGCGCGATCTCTGAGTGTTCTGTTCTGCTGCGCGCGATCGGAGTGTTCTGTTCAGCCACGGGCGCGATCTCTGAGTGTTCTGTTCAGCTGCGTGCGATGTCTGAGTGTTCTGTTCAGCCGCGCGCGAGATCTCTGAGTGTTCTGTTCAGCTGCGCGCGATCTCTGAGTGTTCTGTTCAGCTGCGAGCGATCTCTGAGTTTTCTGTTCAGCTGCGCGCGATCTCTGAGTGTTCTGTTCTGCTGCGCGCGCGATGTCTGAGTGTTCTGTTCAGCCGCGCGCGCGATCTCTGAGTGTTCTTTTCAGCTGCGAGCGATCTCTGAGTGTTCTGTTCAGCTGCGAGCGATCTCTGAGTGTTCTGTTCTGCTGCGCGTGCGATCTCTGAGTGTTCTGTTCAGCCGCGCGCGCGATGTCTGAGTGTTCTGTTCAGCCGCGCGCGCGATCTCTGAGTGTTCTGTTCAGCTGCGAGCGAACTCTGAGTTTTCTGTTCAGCTGCGAGCGATCTCTGAGTGTTCTGTTCTGCTGCGCGTGCGATCTCTGAATGTTCTGTTCAGCTGCGAGCGATCTCTGAGTGTTCTGTTCAGCTGCGCGCGGGATCCCTGAGTGTTCTGTTCAGCCGCGCGATCTCTGAGTGTTCTGATCTGCTGCGCGTGCGATCTCTGAGTGTTCTGTTCAGCTGCGAGCGATCTCTGAGTGTTCTGTTCAGCTGCGCGCGCGATGTCTGAGTGTTCTGTTCAGCCGCGCGCGCGATCTCTGAGTGTTCTGTTCAGCTGCGAGCGATCTCTGAGTGTTCTGTTCTGCTGCGCGTGCGATCTCTGAGTGTTCTGTTCAGCTGCGAGCGATCTCTGAGTGTTCTGTTCAGCCGCGCGCGCGATGTCTGAGTGTTCTGTTCAGCCGCGCGCGCGATCTCTGAGTTTTCTGTTCAGCTGCGAGCGATCTCTGAGTGTTCTGTTCAGCCGCGGGCGCGATCTCTGTATGTTCTGTTCAGCTGCGTGCGATCTCTGGGTGTTCTGTTCAACTGCGAGCGATCACTGGATGTTCTGTTCAGCTGCGTGCGATCTCTGGGTGTTCTGTTCAACTGCGAGCGATCTCTGTGTGTTCTGTTCAGCTGTGTGCGATCTCTGAGTGTTCTCTTCAGCTGCGCGCGATCTAAGTTTTCTGTTCAGCCACGGGCGCGATCTCTGAGTGTTCTATTCAGCCGCGCGCACGATCTCTGAGTGTTCTGTTCAGCCGCGCGCGCGATCTCTGGGTGTTCTGTTCAGCTGCGCGCGCGATCTCTGAGTGTTCTGTTCAGCCGCGCGCGCGATGTCTGAGTGTTCTGTTCAGCTACGCGCGATCTCTGAGTGTTCTGTTCAGCTGCGCGCGATCTCTGAGTGTTCTGTTCAGCTGCGAGCGGTCTCTGAGTTTTCTGTTCAGCCGCGCGCGCGATCTCTGAGTGTTCTGTTCAGCTGCGCGCGATTTCTGAGTGTTCTGTTCAGCCGCGCGCGAGATCTCTGAGTTTTCTGTTCAGCCGCGCGCGCGATCTCTGAGTTTTCTGTTCAGCCGCGCGCGCGATCTCTGAGTGTTCTGTTCAGCTGCGCGCGATCTCTGAGTGTTCTTTTCAGCTGCGCGCGATCTCTGGGTGTTCTGTTCAGCTGCCCGCGCGATCGGAGTGTTCTGTTCAGCCACGGGCGCGATGTCTGAGTGTTATGTTCAGCTGCGCGCGATATCTGAGTGTTCTGTTCAGCTGCGCGCGCGATCTCTGAGTGTTCTGTTCAGCTGCGAGCGATCTCTGAGGTTTCTGTTCAGCTGCGAGCGATCTCTGAGTGTTCTGTTCTGCTGCGCGTGCGATCTCTGAGTGTTCTGTTCAGCTGCGAGCGATCTCTGAGTGTTCTGTTCAGCCGCGGGCGCGATCTCTGTGTGTTCTGTTCAGCTGCGCGCGCGATCTCTGAGTGTTCTGTTCAGCTGTGCGCGCGATCTCTGAGTGTTCTGTTCAGCTGCGAGCGATCTCTGAGTTTTCTGTTCAGCTGCGCGCGCGATCTCTGAGTGTTCTGATCTGCTGCGCGTGCGATCTCTGAGTGTTCTGTTCAGCTGCGAGCGATCTCTGAGTGTTCTGTTCAGCTGCGCGCGCGATGTCTGAGTGTTCTGTTCAGCCGCGCGCGCGATCTCTGAGTGTTCTGTTCTGAGTGTTCTGTTCTGCTGCGCGTGCGATCTCTGAGTGTTCTGTTCAGCTGCGAGCGATCTCTGAGTGTTCTGTTCAGCCGCGCGCGCAATGTCTGAGTGTTCTGTTCAGCCGCGCGCGCGATCTCTGAGTTTTCTGTTCAGCTGCGAGGGATCTCTGAGTTTTCTGTTCAGCCGCGCGCGCGATCTCTGAGTGTTCTGTTCTGAGTGTTCTGTTCTGCTGCGCGTGCGATCTCTGAGTGTTCTGTTCAGCTGCGAGCGATCTCTGAGTGTTCTGTTCAGCCGCGGGCGCGATCTCTGTGTGTTCTGTTCAGCCGCGCGCGCGATATCTGAGTGTTCTGTTCAGCCGCGGGCGCGATCTCTGAGTGTTCTGTTCAGCCGCGGGCGCGATCTCTGAGTGTTCTGTTCAGCCGCGGGCGCGATCTCTGAGTGTTCTGTTCAGCTGCGAGCGATCTCTGAGTGTTCTGTTCAGCTGCGAGCGATCTCTGAGTTTTCTGTTCAGCTGCGCGCGCGATGTCTGAGAGTTCTGTTCAGCTGCGGGCGCGATCTCTGAGTGTTCTGTTCAGCTGCGAGGGAACTCTGAGTTTTCTGTTCAGCTGCGAGCGATCTCTGAGTTTTCTGTTCAGCTGCGCGTGCGATCTCTGAGTGTTCTGTTCTGCTGCGCGTGCGATCTCTGAGTGTTCTATTCAGCTGCGAGCGATCTCTGAGTGTTCTGTTCAGCCGCGGGCGCGATCTCTGTGTGTTCTGTTCAGCTGCGCGCGGGATCCCTGACTGTTCTGTTCCCTGCGCGCGATCTCTGAGTGTTCTGTTCAGCCGCGCGATCTCTGAGTGTTCTGTTCTGCTGCGCGTGCGATCTCTGAGTGTTCTGTTCAGCTGCGAGCGATCTCTGAGTGTTCTGTTCAGCTGCGCGCGCGATGTCTGAGTGTTCTATTCAGCCGCGCGCGCGATCTCTGAGTGTTCTGTTCAGCTGCGCGCGCGATGTCTGAGTGTTCTATTCAGCCGCGCGCGCGATGTCTGAGTGTTCTGTTCAGCCGCGCGCGCGATGTCTGAGTGTTCTGTTCAGCCGCGCGCGCGATGTCTGAGTGTTCTGTTCAGCTGCGAGCGATCTCTGAGTTTTCTGTTCAGCTGCGAGCGATCTCTGAGTGTTCTGTTCTGCTGCGCGTGCGATCTCTGAGTGTTCTGTTCAGCTGCGAGCGATCTCTGAGTGTTCTGTTCAGCCGCGGGCGCGATCTCTGTGTGTTCTGTTCAGCTGCGCGCGCGATCTCTGAGTGTTCTGTTCAGCTGCGCGCGCGATCTCTGAGTGTTCTGTTCAGCTGCGAGCGATCTCTGAGTTTTCTGTTCAGCTGCGCGCGCGATGTCTGAGAGTTCTGTTCAGCCGCGCGCGCGATCTCTGAGTGTTCTGTTCAGCTGCGAGCGATCTCTGTGTTTTCTGTTCAGCTGCGCGTGCGATCTCTGAGTGTTCTGTTCTGCTGCGCGTGCGATCTCTGAGTGTTCTGTTCAGCTGCGAGCGATCTCTGTGTGTTCTGTTCAGCTGCGCGCGCGATGTCTGAGTGTTCTGTTCAGCCGCGCGCGCGATGTCTGAGTGGTCTGTTCAGCCGCGCGCGATATCTGAGTGTTCTGTTCAGCTGCGCGCGCGATCTCTGAGTGTTCTGTTCAGCTGCGAGTGATCTCTGAGTGTTCTGTTCAGCTGCGCGTGCGATGTCTGAGTGTTCTGTTCAGCTGCGCGCGCGATCTCTGAGTGTTCTGTTCAGCTGCGCGCGATCTCTGAGTGTTCTGTTCAGCCGCGCGCGCGATCTCTGAGTGTTCTGTTCAGCTGCGCGCGATCTTTGAGTGTTCTGTTCAGCTGCGCGTGCGATGTCTGAGTGTTCTGTTCAGCTGCGCGCGCGATCTCTGAGTGTTCTGTTCAGCTGCGCGCGATCTCTGAGTGTTCTGTTCAGCCGCGCGCGCGATCTCTGTGTGTTCTGTTCAGCTGCGCGCGCGATCTGAGTGTTCTGTTCAGCTGCGCGCGCGATCTCTGAGTGTTCTGTTCAGCTGCGTGCGATCTCTGAGTGTTCTGTTCAGCTGCGCGCGATGTCTGAGTGTTCTGTTCAGCTGCGCGTGCGATGTCTGAGTGTTCTGTTCAGCTGCGCGCGCGATCTCTGAGTGTTCTGTTCAGCTGCGCGCGCGATCTCTGAGTGTTCTGTTCAGCTGCGTGCGATCTCTGAGTGTTCTGTTCAGCTGTGCGCGCGATCTCTGAGTGTTCTGTTCAGCTGCGTGCGATCTCTGAGTGTTCTGTTCAGCTGCGCGCGATCTCTGAGTGTTCTGTTCAGCTGCGCGCGCGATGTCTGAGTGTTCTGTTCAGCCGCGCGCGCGATGTCTGAGTGTTCTGTTCAGCTGCGAGCGATCTCTGAGTTTTCTGTTCAGCCGCGCGCGCGATGTCTGAGTGTTCTGTTCAGCCGGGCGCGCGATCTCTGAGTGTTCTGTTCAGCCGCGCGCGCGATCTCTGAGTGTTCTGTTCAGCCGCGCGCGATCTCTGAGTGTTCCGTTCAGCCGCGCGCGCGATCTCTGGGTGTTCTGTTCTGCTGCGCACGCGTTCTCTGAGTGTTCTGTTCAGCTTCGAGCGATCTCTGAGTGTTCTGTTCAGCTGCGCGTGCGCAATCTCTGTGTGTTCTGTTCAGCTGCGCGCGCGATCTGAGTGTTCTGTTCAGCTGCGAGCGATCTCTGAGTGCCCTGTTCAGCTGCGCGCGCGCAATCTCTGAGTGTTCTGATCAGCTGCGCGTGCGATCTCTGAGTGTTCTGTTCAGCTGCGTGCGATCTCTGGGTGTTCTGTTCAACTGCGAGAGATCTCTGTGTGTTCTGTTCAGCTTCGCGCACGATCTCTGAGTGTTCGTTCAGCTGCGCACGTGATCTCTGAGTGTTCTGTTCAGCTGCGCACGTGATCTCTGAGTGTTCTGTTCAGCCGCGCGCGCGATCTCTGGGTGTTCTTTTCAGCTGCGTGCGCGATCTCTGAGTGTTCTGTTCAGCTGCGCGAGATGTCTGAGTTTTCTGTTCAGCTGCGCGCGATCTCTGAGAGTTCTGTTCAGCTACGAGCGATCTCTGAGTGTTCTGTTCAGCTGCGAGCAATCTCTGAGTTTTCTGTTCAGCTGCGCGCGATCTCTGAGTGTTCTGTTCAGCTGCGGGCGCGATCTCTGAGTGTTCTGTTCAGCTGCGCACGATCCCTGAGTGTTCTGTTCAGCCGCGCGCATGATATCTGAGTGTTCTGTTCAGCCGCGGGCGCGATCTCTGAGTGTTCTGTTCAGCTGCGCGCTCGATCTCTGAGTGTTCTGTTCAGCCGCGCGCGATCTCTGAGTGTTCCGTTCAGCCGCGCGCGCGATCTCTGGGTGTTCTGTTCTGCTGCGCACGCGATCTCTGAGTGTTCTGTTCAGCTTCGAGCGATCTCTGAGTGTTCTGTTCAGCTGCGCGTGCGCAATCTCTGTGTGTTCTGTTCAGCTGCGCGCGCGATCTGAGTGTTCTGTTCAGCTGCGAGCGATCTCTGAGTGCCCTGTTCAGCTGCGCGCGCGCAATCTCTGAGTGTTCTGATCAGCTGCGCGTGCGATCTCTGAGTGTTCTGTTCAGCTGCGTGCGATCTCTGGGTGTTCTGTTCAACTGCGAGAGATCTCTGTGTGTTCTGTTCAGCTTCGCGCACGATCTCTGAGTGTTCGTTCAGCCGCGCACGTGATCTCTGAGTGTTCTGTTCAGCTGCGCACGTGATCTCTGAGTGTTCTGTTCAGCCGCGCGCGCGATCTCTGGGTGTTCTTTTCAGCTGCGTGCGCGATCTCTGAGTGTTCTGTTCAGCTGCGCGAGATGTCTGAGTTTTCTGTTCAGCTGCGCGCGATCTCTGAGAGTTCTGTTCAGCTACGAGCGATCTCTGAGTGTTCTGTTCAGCTGCGAGCAATCTCTGAGTTTTCTGTTCAGCTGCGCGCGATCTCTGAGTGTTCTGTTCAGCTGCGGGCGCGATCTCTGAGTGTTCTGTTCAGCTGCGCACGATCCCTGAGTGTTCTGTTCAGCCGCGCGCATGATCTCTGAGTGTTCTGTTCAGCCGCGGGCGCGATCTCTGAGTGTTCTGTTCAGCTGCGCGCTCGATCTCTGAGTGTTCTGTTCAGCTGCGCGCGCGATCTCTGAGTGTTCTGTTCTGCTGCGCGTGCGATCTCTGTGTGTTCTGATCAGCTGCGCGTGCGATCTCTGAGTGTTCTGTTCAGCTGCGTGCGATCTCTGGGTGTTCTGTTCAACTGCGAGAGATCTCTGTGTGTTCAGTTCAGCTGCGCGCGCAATCTCTGAGTGTTTTGTTCAGCTGCGCGTGCGATCTCTGAGTGTTCTGTTCAGCCGCAGGCCCGATCTCTGAGTGTTCTGTTCAGCCCCGTGCGCAATCTCTGTGTGTTCTGTTCAGCTGCGCGTGCGATCTCTGAGTGTTCTGTTCAGCTGCGCGCGATCTGTGAGTGTTCTGTTCAGCCCCGTGCGCAATCTCTGAGTGTTCTGTTCAGCCCCGTGCGTGATCTCTGAGTGTTCTGTTCAGCTGCGCGTGCGATCTCTGAGTGTTCTGTTCAGCTGCACGTGCGATCTCTGAGTGTTCTGTTCAGCTGCGCGCGCGATTACTGAGTGTTCTGTTCAGCTGCGTGTGCGATCTCTGAGTGTTCTGTTCAGCTGCACGTGCGATCTCTGAGTGTTCTGTTCAGCTGCGCGTGCGATCTCTGAGTGTTCTGTTCAGCTGCGCGCGTGATCTCTGAGTGTTCTGTTCAGCTGCACGTGCGATCTCTGAGTGTTCTGTTCAGCCGCGCGCGCGATCTCTGGGTGTTCTGTTCTGCTGCGCACGCGATCTCTGAGTGTTCTGTTCAGCTGCGAGCGATCTCTGAGTGTTCTGTTCAGCTGCGCGTGCGCAATCTCTGTGTGTTCTGTTCAGCTGCGCGCGCGATCTGAGTGTTCTGTTCAGCTGCGAGCGATCTCTGAGTGTCATGTTCAGCTGCGCGCGCGCAATCTCTGAGTGTTCTGATCAGCTGCGCGTGCGATCTCTGAGTGTTCTGTTCAGCTGCGTGCGATCTCTGGGTGTTCTGTTCAACTGCGAGAGATCTCTGTGTGTTCTGTTCAGCTTCGCGCACGATCTCTGAGTGTTCGTTCAGCTGCGCACGTGATCTCTGAGTGTTCTGTTCAGCTGCGCACGTGATCTCTGAGTGTTCTGTTCAGCCGCGCGCGCGATCTCTGGGTGTTCTTTTCAGCTGCGTGCGCGATCTCTGAGTGTTCTGTTCAGCTGCGCGAGATGTCTGAGTTTTCTGTTCAGCTGCGCGCGATCTCTGAGAGTTCTGTTCAGCTACGAGCGATCTCTGAGTGTTCTGTTCAGCTGCGAGCAATCTCTGAGTTTTCTGTTCAGCTGCGCGCGATCTCTGAGTGTTCTGTTCAGCTGCGGGCGCGATCTCTGAGTGTTCTGTTCAGCTGCGCACGATCCCTGAGTGTTCTGTTCAGCCGCGCGCATGATCTCTGAGTGTTCTGTTCAGCCGCCGGCGCGATCTCTGATTTTTCTGTTCAGCCCCGGGCGCGATCTCTGAGTGTTCTGTTCAGCTGCGCGCTCGATCTCTGAGTGTTCTGTTCAGCTGCGCGCGCGATTTCTGAGTGTTCTGTTCTGCTGCGCGTGCGATCTCTGTTTTTTCTGATCAGCTGCGCGTGCGATCTCTGAGTGTTCTGTTCAGCTGCGCGCGATCTCTGAGTGTTCTGTTCAGCTGCGTGCGATCTCTGGGTGTTCTGTTCAACTGCGAGAGATCTCTGTGTGTTCTGTTCAGCTGCGCGCGCGATCTCTGAGTGTTCTGTTCAGCTGCGCGTGCGATCTCTGAGTGTTCTGTTCAGCCCCGTGCGCAATCTCTGTGTGTTCTGTTCAGCTGCGCGTGCGATCTCTGAGTGTTCTGTTCAGCTGCGCGCGCGATGTCTGAGTGTTCTGTTCTGCTGCGCATGCGATCTCTGGGTGATCTGTTCAGCTGCACGTGCGATCTCTGAGTGTTCTGTTCAGCTGCACGTGCGATCTCTGAGTGTTCTGTTCAGCTGCGCGCGCGATGTCTGAGTGTTCTGTTCTGCTGCGCATGCGATCTCTGGGTGATCTGTTCAGCTGCACGTGCGTTCTCTGGGTGTTCTGTTCAGCTGCGCGCGCGATCTCTGGGTGTTCTGTTCAACTGCGAGAGATCTCTGTGTGTTCTGTTCAGCTGCGCGTGCGATCTCTGGGTGTTCTGTTCAGCTGCGTGCGATCTCTGGGTGTTCTGTTCAACTGCGAGAGATCTCTTTGTGTTCTGTTCAGCTGCGCGTGGGATCTCTGAGTGTTCTGTTCAGCTGCGTGCGATCTCTGGGTGTTCTGTTCAGCTGCGTGCGATCTCTGGGTGTTCTGTTCAGCTGCGTGCGATCTCTGGGTGTTCTGTTCAACTGCGAGAGATCTCTTTGTGTTCTGTTCAGCTGCGCGTGCGATCTCTGGGTGTTCTGTTCAGCTGCGCGCGATCTCTGAGTGTTCTGTTCAGCTGCGCGCGATCTCTGAGTGTTCTGTTCAGCTGCGCGCGCGCAATCTCTGAGTGTTCTGATCAGCTGCGCGTGCGATCTCTGAGTGTTCTGTTCAGCTGCGTGCGATCTCTGGGTGTTCTGTTCAACTGCGAGAGATCTCTTTCTGTTCTGTTCAGCTGCGCGTGCGATCTCTGAGTGTTCTGTTCAGCTGCGCGCGATCTCTGAGTGTTCTGTTCAGCCGCGCGCGCGATCTGAGTGTTCTGTTCAGCTGCGGGCGCGATCTCTGAGTGTTCTGTTCAGCTGCAAGCCCAATCTCTGAGTGTTCTTTTCAGCTGCACGCGCGATCTGAGTGTTCTGTTCTGCTGCGTGTGCGATGTCTGAGTGTTCTGTTCAGCTGGGTGCGCGATCTGAGTGTTCTGTTCAGCTGCGTGCGCTATCTGAGTGTTCTGTTCTGCTGTGTGTGCAATCTCTGGGTGTTCTGTTCAGCTGCGTACGATCTCTGAGTGTTCTGTTCAGCTGCGTGTGATGTCTGAGCGGTCTGTTCAGCTGCGTGCGACGTCTGAGCGTTCTGTTCAGCTGCGTGGGACCTCTGAGTGTTCTTTTCAGCTGCGCGTGCCATCTGAGTGTTCTGTTCAGCTGCGCGCGCGATCTCTGAGTGTTCTGTTCAGCTGCGTGCGATCTCTGAGTGTTCTGTTCAGCTGCGCGCGTGATCTCTGAGTGTTCTGTTCAGCTGCACGTGCGATCTCTGAGTGTTCTGTTCAGCTGCGCGCGCGATGTCTGAGTGTTCTGTTCTGCTGCGCATGCGATCTCTGGGTGATCTGTTCAGCTGCACGTGCGATCTCTGAGTGATCTGTTCAGCTGCGCGCGCGATGTCTGAGTGTTCTGTTCTGCTGCGCATGCGATCTCTGAGTGTTATGTTCAGCTGCGCGCGCGATCTCTGGGTGTTCTGTTCAGCTGCGCGTGCGATCTCTGGGTGTTCTGTTCAGCTGCGTGCGATCTCTGGGTGTTCTGTTCAGCTGCGCGCGCGATCTCTGGGTGTTCTGTTCAACTGCGAGAGATCTCTGTGTGTTCTGTTCAGCTGCGCGTGCGATCTCTGGGTGTTCTATTCAGCTGCGTGCGATCTCTGGGTGTTCTGTTCAACTGCGAGAGATCTCTTTGTGTTCTGTTCAGCTGTGCGTGCGATCTCTGAGTGTTCTGTTCAGCTGCGCGCGATCTCTGAGTGTTCTGTTCAGCTGCGCGCGATCTCTGAGTGTTCTGTTCAGCCGCGGGCGCGATCTCTGAGTGTTCTGTTCTGCTGCGCGTGCGATCTCTGTGTGTTCTGATCAGCTGCGCGTGCGATCTCTGAGTGTTCTGTTCAGCTGCGCGCGATCTCTGAGTGTTCTGTTCAGCTGCGTGCGATCTCTGGGTGTTCTGTTCAACTGCGAGAGATCTCTGTGTGTTCTGTTCAGCTGCGCTTGCGATCTCTGAGTGTTCTGTTCAGCTGCGCGTGCGATCTCTGAGTGTTCTGTTCAGCCGCAGGCGCGATCTCTGAGTGTTCTGTTCAGCCGCAGGCGCGATCTCTGAGTGTTCTGTTCAGCCCCGTGCGCAATCTCTGTGTGTTCTGTTCAGCTGCACGTGCGATCTCTGAGTGTTCTGTTCAGCGGCGCGCGCGATGTCTGAGTGTTCTGTTCAGCTGTGCGCGTGATCTCTGAGTGTTCTGTTCAGCTGCACGTGCGATCTCTGAGTGTTCTGTTCAGCTGCGCGCGCGATGTCTGAGTGTTCTGTTCTGCTGCTTATGCGATCTCTGAGTGTTCTGTTCAGCCGCAGGCGCGATCTCTGAGTGTTCTGTTCAGCCCCGTGCGCAATCTCTGTGTGTTCTGTCCAGCTGCGCGCGCGATCTCTGAGTGTTCTGTTCAGCTGCGCGTGCGATCTCTGAGTGTTATGTTCAGCTGCGCGATCTCTGAGGGTTATGTTCAGCTGCGTGCGATCTCTGGGTGTTCTGTTCAACTGCGAGAGATCTCTGTGTGTTCTGTTCAGCTGCGCGCGATCTCTGAGTGTTCTGTTAAGCTGCGCGTGCGATCTCTGAGTGTTCTGTTCAGCCGCAGGCGCGATCTCTGAGTGTTCTGTTCAGCCGCAGGCGCGATCTCTGAGTGTTCTGTTCAGCCCCGTGCGCAATCTCTGTGTGTTCTGTTCAGCTGCACGTGCGATCTCTGAGTGTTCTGTTCAGCGGCGCGCGCGATGTCTGAGTGTTCTGTTCAGCTGCGCGCGTGATCTCTGAGTGTTCTGTTCAGCCGCACGTGCGATCTCTGAGTGTTCTGTTCAGCTGCGCGCGCGATGTCTGAGTGTTCTGTTCTGCTGCTTATGCGATCTCTGAGTGTTCTGTTCAGCCGCAGGCGCGATCTCTGAGTGTTCTGTTCAGCCCCGTGCGCAATCTCTGTGTGTTCTGTCCAGCTGCGCGCGCGATCTCTGAGTGTTCTGTTCAGCTGCGCGTGCGATCTCTGAGTGTTATGTTCAGCTGCGCGATTTCTGAGTGTTATGTTCAGCTGCGCGCGCGATCTCTGGGTGTTCTGTTCAACTGCGTGCGATCTCTGGGTGTTCTGTTCAGCTGCGCGTGCGATCTCTGAGTGTTCTGTTCAGCTGCGCGTGCGATCTCTGAGTGTTCTGTTCAGCTGCGTGTGCGATCTCTGAGTGTTCTGTTCAGCTGCACGTGCGATCTCTGAGTGTTCTGTTCAGCTGCGCGCGCGATTACTGAGTGTTCTGTTCAGCTGCGTGTGCGATCTCTGAGTGTTCTGTTCAGCTGCACGTGCGATCTCTGAGTGTTCTGTTCAGCTGCGCGTGCGATCTCTGAGTGTTCTGTTCAGCTGCGCGCGTGATTTCTGAGTGTTCTGTTCAGCTGCACGTGCGATCTCTGAGTGTTCTGTTCTGCTGCGCATGCGATCTCTGGGTGATCTGTTCAGCTGCACGTGCGATCTCTGAGTGATCTGTTCAGCTGCGCGCGCGATGTCTGAGTGTTCTGTTCTGCTGCGCATGCGATCTCTGTGTGTTCTGTTCAGCTGCATGCGACGTCTGAGCGTTCTGTTCAGCTGCGTGCGACCTCTGAGCGTTCTGTTCAGGTGCGTTTGATCTGAGTGTTCTGTTCAGCTGCAAGCCCAATCTCTGAGTGTTCTTTTCAGCTGCACGCGCGATCTGAGTGTTCTGTTCTGCTGCGTGTGCGATGTCTGAGTGTTCTGTTCAGCTGGGTGCGCGATCTGAGTGTTCTGTTCAGCTGCGTGCGCTATCTGAGTGCTCTGTTCTGCTGCGTGTGCGATCTCTGGGTGTTCTGTTCAGCTGCGTGTGATGTCTGAGCGGTCTGTTCAGCTGCGTGCGACGTCTGAGCGTTCTGTTCAGCTGCGTGGGACCTCTGAGTGTTCTGTTCAGCTGCGCGTGCCATCTGAGTGTTCTGTTCAGCTGCGCGCGCGATCTCTGAGTGTTCTGTTCAGCGGATCGCGCGATCTCTGAGTGTTTTGTTCTGCTGCGCGTGCGATCTCTGAGTGTTCTGTTCAGCTGCGTGCGATCTCTGAGTGTTCTGTTCAGCTGCGTGCGATCTCTGGGTGTTCTGTTCAACTGCGAGAGATCTCTGTGTGTTCTGTTCAGCTGCGCTTGCGATCTCTGAGTGTTCTGTTCAACTGCGAGAGATCTCTTTGTGTTCTGTTCAGCTGCGCGTGGGATCTCTGAGTGTTCTGTTCAGCTGCGTGCGATCTCTGGGTGTTCTGTTCAGCTGCGTGCGATCTCTGGGTGTTCTGTTCAACTGCGAGAGATCTCTTTGTGTTCTGTTCAGCTGCGCGTGCGATCTCTGGGTGTTCTGTTCAGCTGCGCGCGATCTCTGAGTGTTCTGTTCAGCTGCGCGCGATCTCTGAGTGTTCTGTTCAGCCGCGCGCGCGATCTGAGTGTTCTGTTCAGCTGCGGGCGCGATCTCTGAGTGTTCTGTTCAGCTGCAAGCCCAATCTCTGAGTGTTCTTTTCAGCTGCACGCGCGATCTGAGTGTTCTGTTCTGCTGCGTGTGCGATGTCTGAGTGTTCTGTTCAGCTGGGTGCGCGATCTGAGTGTTCTGTTCAGCTGCGTGCGCTATCTGAGTGTTCTGTTCTGCTGCGTGTGCAATCTCTGGGTGTTCTGTTCAGCTGCGTACGATCTCTGAGTGTTCTGTTCAGCTGCGTGTGATGTCTGAGCGGTCTGTTCAGCTGCGTGCGACGTCTGAGCGTTCTGTTCAGCTGCGTGGGACCTCTGAGTGTTCTTTTCAGCTGCGCGTGCCATCTGAGTGTTCTGTTCAGCTGCGCGCGCGATCTCTGAGTGTTCTGTTCAGCGGATCGCGCGATCTCTGAGTGTTTTGTTCTGCTGCGCGTGCGATCTCTGAGTGTTCTGTTCAGCTGCGTGCGATCTCTGAGTGTTCTGTTCAGCTGCGCGCGTGATCTCTGAGTGTTCTGTTCAGCTGCACGTGCGATCTCTGAGTGTTCTGTTCAGCTGCGCGCGCGATGTCTGAGTGTTCTGTTCTGCTGCGCATGCGATCTCTGGGTGATCTGTTCAGCTGCACGTGCGATCTCTGAGTGATCTGTTCAGCTGCGCGCGCGATGTCTGAGTGTTCTGTTCTGCTGCGCATGCGATCTCTGAGTGTTATGTTCAGCTGCGCGCGCGATCTCTGGGTGTTCTGTTCAGCTGCGCGTGCGATCTCTGGGTTTTCTGTTCAGCTGCGTGCGATCTCTGGGTATTCTGTTCAGCTGCGCGCGCGATCTCTGGGTGTTCTGTTCAACTGAGAGAGATCTCTGTGTGTTCTGTTCAGCTGCGCGTGCGATCTCTGGGTGTTCTATTCAGCTGCGTGCGATCTCTGGGTGTTCTGTTCAACTGCGAGAGATCTCGTTGTGTTCTGTTCAGCTGTGCGTGCGATCTCTGAGTGTTCTGTTCAGCTGCGCGCGATCTCTGAGTGTTCTGTTCAGCTGCGCGCGATCTCTGAGTGTTCTGTTCAGCCGCGCGCGCGATCTGAGTGTTCTGTTCAGCCGCGGGCGCGATCTCTGAGTGTTCTGTTCTGCTGCGCGTGCGATCTCTGTGTATTCTGATCAGCTGCGCGTGCGATCTCTGAGTGTTCTGTTCAGCCGCGCGCGCGATCTGAGTGTTCTGTTCAGCCGCGGGCGCGATCTCTGAGTGTTCTGTTCTGCTGCGCGTGCGATCTCTGTGTGTTCTGATCAGCTGCGCGTGCGATCTCTGAGTGTTCTGTTCAGCTGCGCGCGATCTCTGAGTGTTCTGTTCAGCTGCGTGCGATCTCTGGGTGTTCTGTTCAACTGCGAGAGATCTCTGTGTGTTCAGTTCAGCTGCGCGCGCGATCTCTGAGTGTTCTGTTCAGCTGCGCGTGCGATCTCTGAGTGTTCTGTTCAGCCGCAGGCCCGATCTCTGAGTGTTCTGTTCAGCCCCGTGCGCAATCTCTGTGTGTTCTGTTCAGCTGCGCGTGCGATCTCTGAGTGTTCTGTTCAGCTGCGCGCGATCTGTGAGTGTTCTGTTCAGCCCCGTGCGCAATCTCTGAGTGTTCTGTTCAGCCCCGTGCGTGATCTCTGAGTGTTCTGTTCAGCTGCGCGTGCGATCTCTGAGTGTTCTGTTCAGCTGCACGTGCGATCTCTGAGTGTTCTGTTCAGCTGCGCGCGCGATTACTGAGTGTTCTGTTCAGCTGCGTGTGCGATCTCTGAGTGTTCTGTTCAGCTGCACGTGCAATCTCTGAGTGTTCTGTTCAGCTGCGCGTGCGATCTCTGAGTGTTCTGTTCAGCTGCGCGCGTGATCTCTGAGTGTTCTGTTCAGCTGCACGTGCGATCTCTGAGTGTTCTGTTCAGCCGCGCGCGCGATCTCTGGGTGTTCTGTTCTGCTGCGCACGCGATCTCTGAGTGTTCTGTTCAGCTGCGCGTGCGCAATCTCTGTGTGTTCTGTTCAGCTGCGCGCGCGATCTGAGTGTTCTGTTCAGCTGCGAGCGATCTCTGAGTGTCCTGTTCAGCTGCGCGCGCGCAATCTCTGAGTGTTCTGATCAGCTGCGCGTGCGATCTCTGAGTGTTCTGTTCAGCTGCGTGCGATCTCTGGGTGTTCTGTTCAACTGCGAGAGATCTCTGTGTGTTCTGTTCAGCTTCGCGCACGATCTCTGAGTGTTCGTTCAGCTGCGCACGTGATCTCTGAGTGTTCTGTTCAGCTGCGCACGTGATCTCTGAGTGTTCTGTTCAGCCGCGCGCGCGATCTCTGGGTGTTCTTTTCAGCTGCGTGCGCGATCTCTGAGTGTTCTGTTCAGCTGCGCGAGATGTCTGAGTTTTCTGTTCAGCTGCGCGCGATCTCTGAGAGTTCTGTTCAGCTACGAGCGATCTCCGAGTGTTCTGTTCAGCTGCGAGCAATCTCTGAGTTTTCTGTTCAGCTGCGCGCGATCTCCGAGTGTTCTGTTCAGCTGCGGGCGCGATCTCTGAGTGTTCTGTTCAGCTGCGCACGATCCCTGAGTGTTCTGTTCAGCCGCGCGCATGATCTCTGAGTGTTCTGTTCAGCCGCCGGCGCGATCTCTGATTTTTCTGTTCAGCCGCGGGCGCGATCTCTGAGTGTTCTGTTCAGCTGCGCGCTCGATCTCTGAGTGTTCTGTTCAGCTGCGCGCGCGATCTCTGAGTGTTCTGTTCTTCTGCGCGTGCGATCTCTGTGTGTTCTGATCAGCTGCGCGTGCGATCTCTGAGTGTTCTGTTCAGCTGCGCGCGATCTCTGAGTGTTCTGTTCAGCTGCGTGCGATCTCTGGGTGTTCTGTTCAACTGCGAGAGATCTCTGTGTGTTCTGTTCAGCTGCGCGCGCGATCTCTGAGTGTTCTGTTCAGCTGCGCGTGCGATCTCTGAGTGTTCTGTTCAGCTGCGCGCGCGATGTCTGAGTGTTCTGTTCTGCTGCGCATGCGATCTCTGGGTGATCTGTTCAGCTGCACGTGCGATCTCTGAGTGTTCTGTTCAGCTGCACGTGCGATCTCTGAGTGTTCTGTTCAGCTGCGCGCGCGATCTCTGGGTGATCTGTTCAGCTGCACGTGCGATCTCTGGGTGATCTGTTCAGCTGCACGTGCGATGTCTGAGTGTTCTGTTCTGCTGCGCATGCGATCTCTGGGTGATCTGTTCAGCTGCACGTGCGATCTCTGGGTGTTCTGTTCAGCTGCGCGCGCGATCTCTGGGTGTTCTGTTCAACTGCGAGAGATCTCTGTGTGTTCTGTTCAGCTGCGCGTGCGATCTCTGGGTGTTCTGTTCAGCTGCGTGCGATCTCTGGGTGTTCTGTTCAACTGCGAGAGATCTCTTTGTGTTCTGTTCAGCTGCGCGTGGGATCTCTGAGTGTTCTGTTCAGCTGCGTGCGATCTCTGGGTGTTCTGTTCAGCTGCGTGCGATCTCTGGGTGTTCTGTTCAACTGCGAGAGATCTCTTTGTGTTCTGTTCAGCTGCGCGTGCGATCTCTGAGTGTTCTGTTCAGCTGCGCGCGATCTCTGAGTGTTCTGTTCAGCCGCGCGCGCGATCTGAGTGTTCTGTTCAGCTGCGGGCGCGATCTCTGAGTGTTCTGTTCAGCTGCAAGCCCAATCTCTGAGTGTTCTTTTCAGCTGCACGCGCGATCTGAGTGTTCTGTTCTGCTGCGTGTGCGATGTCTGAGTGTTCTGTTCAGCTGGGTGCGCGATCTGAGTGTTCTGTTCAGCTGCGTGCGCTATCTGAGTGTTCTGTTCTGCTGCGTGTGCAATCTCTGGGTGTTCTGTTCAGCTGCGTACGATCTCTGAGTGTTCTGTTCAGCTGCGTGTGATGTCTGAGCGGTCTGTTCAGCTGCGTGCGACGTCTGAGCGTTCTGTTCAGCTGCGTGGGACCTCTGAGTGTTCTTTTCAGCTGCGCGTGCCATCTGAGTGTTCTGTTCAGCTGCGCGCGCGATCTCTGAGTGTTCTGTTCAGCGGATCGCGCGATCTCTGAGTGTTTTGTTCTGCTGCGCGTGCGATCTCTGAGTGTTCTGTTCAGCTGCGTGCGATCTCTGAGTGTTCTGTTCAGCTGCGCGCGTGATCTCTGAGTGTTCTGTTCAGCTGCACGTGCGATCTCTGAGTGTTCTGTTCAGCTGCGCGCGCGATGTCTGAGTGTTCTGTTCTGCTGCGCATGCGATCTCTGGGTGATCTGTTCAGCTGCACGTGCGATCTCTGAGTGATCTGTTCAGCTGCGCGCGCGATGTCTGAGTGTTCTGTTCTGCTGCGCATGCGATCTCTGAGTGTTATGTTCAGCTGCGCGCGCGATCTCTGGGTGTTCTGTTCAGCTGCGCGTGCGATCTCTGGGTGTTCTGTTCAGCTGCGTGCGATCTCTGGGTGTTCTGTTCAGCTGCGCGCGCGATCTCTGGGTGTTCTGTTCAACTGCGAGAGATCTCTGTGTGTTCTGTTCAGCTGCGCGTGCGATCTCTGGGTGTTCTATTCAGCTGCGTGCGATCTCTGGGTGTTCTGTTCAACTGCGAGAGATCTCTTTGTGTTCTGTTCAGCTGTGCGTGCGATCTCTGAGTGTTCTGTTCAGCTGTGCGCGATCTCTGAGTGTTCTGTTCAGCTGCGCGCGATCTCTGAGTGTTCTGTTCAGCCGCGGGCGCGATCTCTGAGTGTTCTGTTCTGCTGCGCGTGCGATCTCTGTGTGTTCTGATCAGCTGCGCGTGCGATCTCTGAGTGTTCTGTTCAGCTGCGCGCGATCTCTGAGTGTTCTGTTCAGCTGCGTGCGATCTCTGGGTGTTCTGTTCAGCTGCGCGCGCGATCTCTGGGTGTTCTGTTCAACTGCTAGAGATCTCTGTGTGTTCTGTTCAGCTGCGCGTGCGATCTCTGGGTGTTCTATTCAGCTGCGTGCGATCTCTGGGTGTTCTGTTCAACTGCGAGAGATCTCTTTGTGTTCTGTTCAGCTGTGCGTGCGATCTCTGAGTGTTCTGTTCAGCTGCGCGCGATCTCTGAGTGTTCTGTTCAGCTGCGCGCGATCTCTGAGTGTTCTGTTCAGCCGCGGGCGCGATCTCTGAGTGTTCTGTTCTGCTGCGCGTGCGATCTCTGTGTGTTCTGATCAGCTGCGCGTGCGATCTCTGAGTGTTCTGTTCAGCTGCGCGCGATCTCTGAGTGTTCTGTTCAGCTGCGTGCGATCTCTGGGTGTTCTGTTCAACTGCGAGAGATCTCTGTGTGTTCTGTTCAGCTGCGCTTGCGATCTCTGAGTGTTCTGTTCAGCTGCGCGTGCGATCTCTGAGTGTTCTGTTCAGCCCCGTGCGCAATCTCTGTGTGTTCTGTTCAGCTGCACGTGCGATCTCTGAGTGTTCTGTTCAGCGGCGCGCGCGATGTCTGAGTGTTCTGTTCAGCTGTGCGCGTGATCTCTGAGTGTTCTGTTCAGCTGCACGTGCGATCTCTGAGTGTTCTGTTCAGCTGCGCGCGCGATGTCTGAGTGTTCTGTTCTGCTGCTTATGCGATCTCTGAGTGTTCTGTTCAGCCGCAGGCGCGATCTCTGAGTGTTCTGTTCAGCCCCGTGCGCAATCTCTGTGTGTTCTGTCCAGCTGCGCGCGCGATCTCTGAGTGTTCTGTTCAGCTGCGCGTGCGATCTCTGAGTGTTATGTTCAGCTGCGCGATCTCTGAGGGTTATGTTCAGCTGCGTGCGATCTCTGGGTGTTCTGTTCAACTGCGAGAGATCTCTGTGTGTTCTGTTCAGCTGCGCGCGATCTCTGAGTGTTCTGTTCAGCTGCGCGTGCGATCTCTGAGTGTTCTGTTCAGCCGCAGGCGCGATCTCTGAGTGTTCTGTTCAGCCGCAGGCGCGATCTCTGAGTGTTCTGTTCAGCCCCGTGCGCAATCTCTGTGTGTTCTGTTCAGCTGCACGTGCGATCTCTGAGTGTTCTGTTCAGCGGCGCGCGCGATGTCTGAGTGTTCTGTTCAGCTGCGCGCGTGATCTCTGAGTGTTCTGTTCAGCCGCACGTGCGATCTCTGAGTGTTCTGTTCAGCTGCGCGCGCGATGTCTGAGTGTTCTGTTCTGCTGCTTATGCGATCTCTGAGTGTTCTGTTCAGCCGCAGGCGCGATCTCTGAGTGTTCTGTTCAGCCCCGTGCGCAATCTCTGTGTGTTCTGTCCAGCTGCGCGCGCGATCTCTGAGTGTTCTGTTCAGCTGCGCGTGCGATCTCTGGGTGTTCTGTTCAACTGCGAGAGATCTCTGTGTGTTCTGTTCAGCTTCGCGCACGATCTCTGAGTGTTCGTTCAGCTGCGCACGTGATCTCTGAGTGTTCTGTTCAGCTGCGCACGTGATCTCTGAGTGTTCTGTTCAGCCGCGCGCGCGATCTCTGGGTGTTCTTTTCAGCTGCGTGCGCGATCTCTGAGTGTTCTGTTCAGCTGCGCGAGATGTCTGAGTTTTCTGTTCAGCTGCGCGCGATCTCTGAGAGTTCTGTTCAGCTACGAGCGATCTCTGAGTGTTCTGTTCAGCTGCGAGCAATCTCTGAGTTTTCTGTTCAGCTGCGCGCGATCTCCGAGTGTTCTGTTCAGCTGCGGGCGCGATCTCTGAGTGTTCTGTTCAGCTGCGCACGATCCCTGAGTGTTCTGTTCAGCCGCGCGCATGATCTCTGAGTGTTCTGTTCAGCCGCCGGCGCAATCTCTGATTTTTCTGTTCAGCCGCGGGCGCGATCTCTGAGTGTTCTGTTCAGCTGCGCGCGCGATCTCTGAGTGTTCTGTTCAGCTGCGCGCGCGATCTCTGAGTGTTCTGTTCTGCTGCGCGTGCGATCTCTGTGTGTTCTGATCAGCTGCGCGTGCGATCTCTGAGTGTTCTGTTCAGCTGCGCGCGATCTCTGAGTGTTCTGTTCAGCTGCGTGCGATCTCTGGGTGTTCTGTTCAACTGCGAGAGATCTCTGTGTGTTCTGTTCAGCTGCGCGCGCGATCTCTGAGTGTTCTGTTCAGCTGCGCGTGCGATCTCTGAGTGTTCTGTTCAGCTGCGCGCGCGATGTCTGAGTGTTCTGTTCTGCTGCGCATGCGATCTCTGGGTGATCTGTTCAGCTGCACGTGCGATCTCTGAGTGTTCTGTTCAGCTGCACGTGCGATCTCTGAGTGTTCTGTTCAGCTGCGCGCGCGATCTCTGGGTGATCTGTTCAGCTGCACGTGCGATCTCTGGGTGATCTGTTCAGCTGCACGTGCGATGTCTGAGTGTTCTGTTCTGCTGCGCATGCGATCTCTGGGTGATCTGTTCAGCTGCACGTGCGATCTCTGGGTGTTCTGTTCAGCTGCGCGCGCGATCTCTGGGTGTTCTGTTCAACTGCGAGAGATCTCTGTGTGTTCTGTTCAGCTGCGCGTGCGATCTCTGGGTGTTCTGTTCAGCTGCGTGCGATCTCTGGGTGTTCTGTTCAACTGCGAGAGATCTCTTTGTGTTCTGTTCAGCTGCGCGTGGGATCTCTGAGTGTTCTGTTCAGCTGCGTGCGATCTCTGGGTGTTCTGTTCAGCTGCGTGCGATCTCTGGGTGTTCTGTTCAACTGCGAGAGATCTCTTTGTGTTCTGTTCAGCTGCGCGTGCGATCTCTGAGTGTTCTGTTCAGCTGCGCGCGATCTCTGAGTGTTCTGTTCAGCCGCGCGCGCGATCTGAGTGTTCTGTTCAGCTGCGGGCGCGATCTCTGAGTGTTCTGTTCAGCTGCACGTGCGATCTCTGAGTGTTCTGTTCAGCTGCGCGCGCGATTACTGAGTGTTCTGTTCAGCTGCGTGTGCGATCTCTGAGTGTTCTGTTCAGCTGCACGTGCGATCTCTGAGTGTTCTGTTCAGCTGCGCGTGCGATCTCTGAGTGTTCTGTTCAGCTGCGCGCGTGATTTCTGAGTGTTCTGTTCAGCTGCACGTGCGATCTCTGAGTGTTCTGTTCTGCTGCGCATGCGATCTCTGGGTGATCTGTTCAGCTGCACGTGCGATCTCTGAGTGATCTGTTCAGCTGCGCGCGCGATGTCTGAGTGTTCTGTTCTGCTGCGCATGCGATCTCTGTGTGTTCTGTTCAGCTGCATGCGACGTCTGAGCGTTCTGTTCAGCTGCGTGCGACCTCTGAGCGTTCTGTTCAGGTGCGTTTGATCTGAGTGTTCTGTTCAGCTGCAAGCCCAATCTCTGAGTGTTCTTTTCAGCTGCACGCGCGATCTGAGTGTTCTGTTCTGCTGCGTGTGCGATGTCTGAGTGTTCTGTTCAGCTGGGTGCGCGATCTGAGTGTTCTGTTCAGCTGCGTGCGCTATCTGAGTGCTCTGTTCTGCTGCGTGTGCGATCTCTGGGTGTTCTGTTCAGCTGCGTGTGATGTCTGAGCGGTCTGTTCAGCTGCGTGCGACGTCTGAGCGTTCTGTTCAGCTGCGTGGGACCTCTGAGTGTTCTGTTCAGCTGCGCGTGCCATCTGAGTGTTCTGTTCAGCTGCGCGCGCGATCTCTGAGTGTTCTGTTCAGCGGATCGCGCGATCTCTGAGTGTTTTGTTCTGCTGCGCGTGCGATCTCTGAGTGTTCTGTTCAGCTGCGTGCGATCTCTGAGTGTTCTGTTCAGCTGCGTGCGATCTCTGGGTGTTCTGTTCAACTGCGAGAGATCTCTGTGTGTTCTGTTCAGCTGCGCTTGCGATCTCTGAGTGTTCTGTTCAGCTGCGCGTGCGATCTCTGAGTGTTCTGTTCAGCCGCAGGCGCGATCTCTGAGTGTTCTGTTCAGCCGCAGGCGCGATCTCTGAGTGTTCTGTTCAGCCCCGTGCGCAATCTCTGTGTGTTCTGTTCAGCTGCACGTGCGATCTCTGAGTGTTCTGTTCAGCGGCGCGCGCGATGTCTGAGTGTTCTGTTCAGCTGCGCGCGTGATCTCTGAGTGTTCTGTTCAGCTGCACGTGCGATCTCTGAGTGTTCTGTTCAGCTGCGCGCGCGATGTCTGAGTGTTCTGTTCTGCTGCTTATGCGATCTCTGAGTGTTCTGTTCAGCCGCAGGCGCGATCTCTGAGTGTTCTGTTCAGCCCCGTGCGCAATCTCTGTGTGTTCTGTCCAGCTGCGCGCGCGATCTCTGAGTGTTCTGTTCAGCTGCGCGTGCGATCTCTGAGTGTTATGTTCAGCTGCGCGATCTCTGAGTGTTATGTTCAGCTGCGTGCGATCTCTGGGTGTTCTGTTCAACTGCGAGAGATCTCTGTGTGTTCTTTTCAGCTGCGCTTGCGATCTCTGAGTGTTCTGTTCAGCTGCGCGTGCGATCTCTGAGTGTTCTGTTCAGCCGCAGGCGCGATCTCTGAGTGTTCTGTTCAGCCGCAGGCGCGATCTCTGAGTGTTCTGTTCAGCCCCGTGCGCAATCTCTGTGTGTTCTGTTCAGCTGCACGTGCGATCTCTGAGTGTTCTGTTCAGCGGCGCGCGCGATGTCTGAGTGTTCTGTTCAGCTGCGCGCGTGATCTCTGAGTGTTCTGTTCAGCTGCACGTGCGATCTCTGAGTGTTCTGTTCAGCTGCGCGCGCGATGTCTGAGTGTTCTGTTCTGCTGCTTATGCGATCTCTGAGTGTTCTGTTCAGCCGCAGGCGCGATCTCTGAGTGTTCTGTTCAGCTGCGCGTGCGATCTCTGAGTGTTCTGTTCAGCTGCGTGTGCGATCTCTGAGTGTTCTGTTCAGCTGCACGTGCGATCTCTGAGTGTTCTGTTCAGCTGCGCGCGCGATCTCTGAGTGTTCTGTTCAGCTGCGTGTGCGATCTCTGAGTGTTCTGTTCAGCTGCACATGCGATCTCTGAGTGTTCTGTTCAGCTGCGCGTGCGATCTCTGAGTGTTCTGTTCAGCTGCGCGCGTGATTTCTGAGTGTTCTGTTCAGCTGCACGTGCGATCTCTGAGTGTTCTGTTCTGCTGCGCATGCGATCTCTGGGTGATCTGTTCAGCTGCACGTGCGATCTCTGAGTGATCTGTTCAGCTGCGCGCGCGATGTCTGAGTGTTCTGTTCTGCTGCGCATGCGATCTCTGTGTGTTCTGTTCAGCTGCATGCGACGTCTGAGCGTTCTGTTCAGCTGTGTGCGACCTCTGAGCGTTCTGTTCAGGTGCGTTTGATCTGAGTGTTCTGTTCAGCTGCAAGCCCAATCTCTGAGTGTTCTTTTCAGCTGCACGCGCGATCTGAGTGTTCTGTTCTGCTGCGTGTGCGATGTCTGAGTGTTCTGTTCAGCTGGGTGCGCGATCTGAGTGTTCTGTTCAGCTGCGTGCGCTATCTGAGTGCTCTGTTCTGCTGCGTGTGCGATCTCTGGGTGTTCTGTTCAGCTGCGTGTGATGTCTGAGCGGTCTGTTCAGCTGCGTGCGACGTCTGAGCGTTCTGTTCAGCTGCGTGGGACCTCTGAGTGTTCTGTTCAGCTGCGCGTGCCATCTGAGTGTTCTGTTCAGCTGCGAGCGCGATCTCTGAGTGTTCTGTTCAGCGGATCGCGCGATCTCTGAGTGTTTTGTTCTGCTGCGCGTGCGATCTCTGAGTGTTCTGTTCAGCTGCGTGCGATCTCTGAGTGTTCTGTTCAGCTGCGTGCGATCTCTGGGTGTTCTGTTCAACTGCGAGAGATCTCTGTGTGTTCTGTTCAGCTGCGCTTGCGATCTCTGAGTGTTCTGTTCAGCTGCGCGTGCGATCTCTGAGTGTTCTGTTCAGCCGCAGGCGCGATCTCTGAGTGTTCTGTTCAGCCGCAGGCGCGATCTCTGAGTGTTCTGTTCAGCCCCGTGCGCAATCTCTGTGTGTTCTGTTCAGCTGCACGTGCGATCTCTGAGTGTTCTGTTCAGCGGCGCGCGCGATGTCTGAGTGTTCTGTTCAGCTGCGCGCGTGATCTCTGAGTGTTCTGTTCAGCTGCACGTGCGATCTCTGAGTGTTCTGTTCAGCTGCGCGCGCGATGTCTGAGTGTTCTGTTCTGCTGCTTATGCGATCTCTGAGTGTTCTGTTCAGCCGCAGGCGCGATCTCTGAGTGTTCTGTTCAGCCCCGTGCGCAATCTCTGTGTGTTCTGTCCAGCTGCGCGCGCGATCTCTGAGTGTTCTGTTCAGCTGCGCGTGCGATCTCTGAGTGTTATGTTCAGCTGCGCGATCTCTGAGTGTTATGTTCAGCTGCGTGCGATCTCTGGGTGTTCTGTTCAACTGCGAGAGATCTCTGTGTGTTCTTTTCAGCTGCGCTTGCGATCTCTGAGTGTTCTGTTCAGCTGCGCGTGCGATCTCTGAGTGTTCTGTTCAGCCGCAGGCGCGATCGCTGAGTGTTCTGTTCAGCCGCAGGCGCGATCTCTGAGTGTTCTGTTCAGCCCCGTGCGCAATCTCTGTGTGTTCTGTTCAGCTGCACGTGCGATCTCTGAGTGTTCTGTTCAGCGGCGCGCGCGATGTCTGAGTGTTCTGTTCAGCTGCGCGCGTGATCTCTGAGTGTTCTGTTCAGCTGCACGTGCGATCTCTGAGTGTTCTGTTCAGCTGCGCGCGCGATGTCTGAGTGTTCTGTTCTGCTGCTTATGCGATCTCTGAGTGTTCTGTTCAGCCGCAGGCGCGATCTCTGAGTGTTCTGTTCAGCCCCGTGCGCAATCTCTGTGTGTTCTGTCCAGCTGCGCGCGCGATCTCTGAGTGTTCTGTTCAGCTGCGCGTGCGATCTCTGAGTGTTATGTTCAGCTGCGCGATCTCTGAGTGTTATGTTCAGCTGCGCGCGCGATCTCTGGGTGTTCTGTTCAACTGCGTGCGATCTCTGGGTGTTCTGTTCAGCTGCGTGTGCGATCTCTGAGTGTTCTGTTCAGCTGCACGTGCGATCTCTGAGTGTTCTGTTCAGCTGCGCGCGCGATTACTGAGTGTTCTGTTCAGCTGCGTGTGCGATCTCTGAGTGTTCTGTTCAGCTGCACGTGCGATCTCTGAGTGTTCTGTTCAGCTGCGCGTGCGATCTCTGAGTGTTCTGTTCAGCTGCGCGCGTGATTTCTGAGTGTTCTGTTCAGCTGCACGTGCGATCTCTGAGTGTTCTGTTCTGCTGCGCATGCGATCTCTGGGTGATCTGTTCAGCTGCACGTGCGATCTCTGAGTGATCTGTTCAGCTGCGCGCGCGATGTCTGAGTGTTCTGTTCTGCTGCGCATGCGATCTCTGTGTGTTCTGTTCAGCTGCATGCGACGTCTGAGCGTTCTGTTCAGCTGCGTGCGACCTCTGAGCGTTCTGTTCAGGTGCGTTTGATCTGAGTGTTCTGTTCTGCTGCGTGTGCGATGTCTGAGTGTTCTGTTCAGCTGGGTGCGCGATCTGAGTGTTCTGTTCAGCTGCGTGCGCTATCTGAGTGCTCTGTTCTGCTGCGTGTGCGATCTCTGGGTGTTCTGTTCAGCTGCGTGTGATGTCTGAGCGGTCTGTTCAGCTGCGTGCGACGTCTGAGCGTTCTGTTCAGCTGCGTGGGACCTCTGAGTGTTCTGTTCAGCTGCGCGTGCCATCTGAGTGTTCTGTTCAGCTGCGCGCGCGATCTCTGATTGTTCTGTTCAGCGGATCGCGCGATCTCTGAGTGTTTTGTTCTGCTGCGCGTGCGATCTCTGAGTGTTCTGTTCAGCTGCGTGTGATCTCTGAGTGTTCTGTTCAGCTGCGTGCGATCTCTGAGTGTTCTGTTCAGCTGCGCGTGCGATCTCTTTGTGTTCTGTTCAGCTGCACGCGTAAACTCTGAATGGTCTGTTCAGCAGTGGGGGCGATCTCTGCGTGTTCTTTTCGAGTTGCGCGCGCTATCTCTGAGTGTTATGTTCAGCTGCGTGCGATCTCTGAGTGTTCTGTTCAGCTGTGCGTGCGGTCTCTGTGTGTTCTGTTCAGCTTCGCGCACGATCTCTGAGTGTTCGGTTCAGCTGCGCACGTGATCTCTGAGTGTTCTGTTCAGCTGCGCACGTGATCTCTGAGTGTTCTGTTCAGCTGCGTGCAATCTCTGAGGGTTCTGTTCTGCTGCGTGTGCAATGTCTGAGTGTTCTGTTCTGCTGCGTGTGCGATGTCTGAGTGTTCTGTTCAGCCGCGTGTGCGATCTCTGGGTGTTCTGTTCAGCTGCGTGCGATCTCTGGGTGTTCTGTTCAGCTGCGTGTGATCTCTGGGTGTTCTGTTCAGCTGCGTGTGATGTCTGAGCGGTCTGTTCAGCTGCGTGTGCGATCTCTGAGTGTTCTGTTCAGCTGCGTGCGATCTCTGAGCGGTCTGTTCAGCTGCATGCGACGTCTGAGCGTTCTGTTCAGCTGCGTGCGACCTCTGAGCGTTCTGTTCAGGTGCGTTTGATCTGAGTGTTCTGTTCAGCTGCAAGCCCAATCTCTGAGTGTTCTGTTCTGCTGCGTGTGCGATGTCTGAGTGTTCTGTTCAGCTGGGTGCGCGATCTGAGTGTTCTGTTCAGCTGCGTGCGCTATCTGAGTGTTCTGTTCTGCTGCGTGTGCGATCTCTGGGTGTTCTGTTCAGCTGCGTACGATCTCTGAGTGTTCTGTTCAGCTGCGTGTGATGTCTGAGCGATCTGTTCAGCTGCGTGCGACGTCTGAGCGTTCTGTTCAGCTGCGTGGGACCTCTGAGTGTTCTGTTCAGCTGCGCGTGCCATCTGAGTGTTCTGTTCAGCTGCGCGCGCGATCTCTGAGTGTTCTGTTCAGCGGATCGCGCGATCTCTGAGTGTTTTGTTCTGCTGCGCGTGCGATCTCTGAGTGTTCTGTTCAGCTGCGTGCGATCTCTGAGTGTTCTGTTCAGCTGCGTGCGATCTCTGAGTGTTCTGTTCAGCTGCGCGTGCGATCTCTTTGTGTTCTGTTCAGCTGCACGCGTAAACTCTGAATGGTCTGTTCAGCAGTGGGGGCGATCTCTGCGTGTTCTTTTCGAGTTGCGCGCGCTATCTCTGAGTGTTATGTTCAGCTGTGTGCGATCTCTGAGTGTTCTGTTCAGCTGTGCGTGCGGACTCTGAGTGTTCTGTTCAGCTGCGCGTGCGATCTCTGTGTGTTCTGTTCAGCTGCGAGCGCGATCTCTGAGTGTTCCGTTCATCGGCTCGCGCGATCTGAGTGTTCTGTTCAGCTGCGTGCGATCTCTGAGTGTTCTGTTCAGCTGCGTGCGATCTCTGAGTGTTCTGTTCAGCTGCGTGTGCGATCTCTGAGTGTTCTGTTCAGCTACGTGCGATCTCTGAGTGTTCTGTTCAGCTGCGTGCGATCTCTGAGTGTTCTGTTCAGCTGCGTGCGATCTCTGAGTGTTCTGTTCAGCTGCGTGCGATCTCTGAGTGTTCTGTTCAGCTGCGTGTGCGATCTCTGAGTGTTCGGTTCAGCTGCGCACGTGATCTCTGAGTGTTCTGTTCAGCTGCACGCGTAAACTCTGAATGGTCTGTTCAGCAGTGGGGGCGATCTCTGCGTGTTCTTTTCGAGTTGCGCGCGCTATCTCTGAGTGTTATGTTCAGCTGCGTGCGATCTCTGAGTGTTCTGTTCAGCTGTGCGTGCGGTCTCTGAGTGTTCTGTTCAGCTTCGCGCACGATCTCTGAGTGTTCGGTTCAGCTGCGCACGTGATCTCTGAGTGTTCTGTTCAGCTGCGCACGTGATCTCTGAGTGTTCTGTTCAGCTGCGTGCGATCTCTGAGGATTCTGTTCTGCTGCGTGTGCAATGTCTGAGTGTTCTGTTCTGCTGCGTGTGCGATGTCTGAGTGTTCTGTTCAGCCGCGTGTGCGATCTCTGAGTGTTTTGTTCTGCTGCGCGTGCGATCTCTGAGTGTTCTGTTCAGCTGCGTGTGATCTCTGAGTGTTCTGTTCAGCTGCGTGCGATCTCTGAGTGTTCTGTTCAGCTGCGCGTGCGATCTCTTTGTGTTCTGTTCAGCTGCACGCGTAAACTCTGAATGGTCTGTTCAGCAGTGGGGGCGATCTCTGCGTGTTCTTTTCGAGTTGCGCGCGCTATCTCTGAGTGTTATGTTCAGCTGCGTGCGATCTCTGAGTGTTCTGTTCAGCTGTGCGTGCGGTCTCTGTGTGTTCTGTTCAGCTTCGCGCACGATCTCTGAGTGTTCGGTTCAGCTGCGCACGTGATCTCTGAGTGTTCTGTTCAGCTGCGCACGTGATCTCTGAGTGTTCTGTTCAGCTGCGTGCAATCTCTGAGGGTTCTGTTCTGCTGCGTGTGCAATGTCTGAGTGTTCTGTTCTGCTGCGTGTGCGATGTCTGAGTGTTCTGTTCAGCCGCGTGTGCGATCTCTGGGTGTTCTGTTCAGCTGCGTGCGATCTCTGGGTGTTCTGTTCAGCTGCGTGTGATCTCTGGGTGTTCTGTTCAGCTGCGTGTGATGTCTGAGCGGTCTGTTCAGCTGCGTGTGCGATCTCTGAGTGTTCTGTTCAGCTGCGTGCGATCTCTGAGCGGTCTGTTCAGCTGCATGCGACGTCTGAGCGTTCTGTTCAGCTGCGTGCGACCTCTGAGCGTTCTGTTCAGGTGCGTTTGATCTGAGTGTTCTGTTCAGCTGCAAGCCCAATCTCTGAGTGTTCTGTTCTGCTGCGTGTGCGATGTCTGAGTGTTCTGTTCAGCTGGGTGCGCGATCTGAGTGTTCTGTTCAGCTGCGTGCGCTATCTGAGTGTTCTGTTCTGCTGCGTGTGCGATCTCTGGGTGTTCTGTTCAGCTGCGTACGATCTCTGAGTGTTCTGTTCAGCTGCGTGTGATGTCTGAGCGATCTGTTCAGCTGCGTGCGACGTCTGAGCGTTCTGTTCAGCTGCGTGGGACCTCTGAGTGTTCTGTTCAGCTGCGCGTGCCATCTGAGTGTTCTGTTCAGCTGCGCGCGCGATCTCTGAGTGTTCTGTTCAGCGGATCGCGCGATCTCTGAGTGTTTTGTTCTGCTGCGCGTGCGATCTCTGAGTGTTCTGTTCAGCTGCGTGCGATCTCTGAGTGTTCTGTTCAGCTGCGTGCGATCTCTGAGTGTTCTGTTCAGCTGCGCGTGCGATCTCTTTGTGTTCTGTTCAGCTGCACGCGTAAACTCTGAATGGTCTGTTCAGCAGTGGGGGCGATCTCTGCGTGTTCTTTTCGAGTTGCGCGCGCTATCTCTGAGTGTTATGTTCAGCTGCGTGCGATCTCTGAGTGTTCTGTTCAGCTGTGCGTGCGGACTCTGAGTGTTCTGTTCAGCTGCGCGTGCGATCTCTGTGTGTTCTGTTCAGCTGCGAGCGCGATCTCTGAGTGTTCCGTTCATCGGCTCGCGCGATCTGAGTGTTCTGTTCAGCTGCGTGCGATCTCTGAGTGTTCTGTTCAGCTGCGTGCGATCTCTGAGTGTTCTGTTCAGCTGCGTGTGCGATCTCTGAGTGTTCTGTTCAGCTACGTGCGATCTCTGAGTGTTCTGTTCAGCTGCGTGCGATCTCTGAGTGTTCTGTTCAGCTGCGTGCGATCTCTGAGTGTTCTGTTCAGCTGCGTGCGATCTCTGAGTGTTCTGTTCAGCTGCGTGTGCGATCTCTGAGTGTTCGGTTCAGCTGCGCACGTGATCTCTGAGTGTTCTGTTCAGCTGCACGCGTAAACTCTGAATGGTCTGTTCAGCAGTGGGGGCGATCTCTGCGTGTTCTTTTCGAGTTGCGCGCGCTATCTCTGAGTGTTATGTTCAGCTGCGTGCGATCTCTGAGTGTTCTGTTCAGCTGTGCGTGCGGTCTCTGAGTGTTCTGTTCAGCTTCGCGCACGATCTCTGAGTGTTCGGTTCAGCTGCGCACGTGATCTCTGAGTGTTCTGTTCAGCTGCGCACGTGATCTCTGAGTGTTCTGTTCAGCTGCGTGCGATCTCTGAGGATTCTGTTCTGCTGCGTGTGCAATGTCTGAGTGTTCTGTTCTGCTGCGTGTGCGATGTCTGAGTGTTCTGTTCAGCCGCGTGTGCGATCTCTGAGTGTTTTGTTCTGCTGCGCGTGCGATCTCTGAGTGTTCTGTTCAGCTGCGTGTGATCTCTGAGTGTTCTGTTCAGCTGCGTGCGATCTCTGAGTGTTCTGTTCAGCTGCGCGTGCGATCTCTTTGTGTTCTGTTCAGCTGCACGCGTAAACTCTGAATGGTCTGTTCAGCAGTGGGGGCGATCTCTGCGTGTTCTTTTCGAGTTGCGCGCGCTATCTCTGAGTGTTATGTTCAGCTGCGTGCGATCTCTGAGTGTTCTGTTCAGCTGTGCGTGCGGTCTCTGTGTGTTCTGTTCAGCTTCGCGCACGATCTCTGAGTGTTCGGTTCAGCTGCGCACGTGATCTCTGAGTGTTCTGTTCAGCTGCGCACGTGATCTCTGAGTGTTCTGTTCAGCTGCGTGCAATCTCTGAGGGTTCTGTTCTGCTGCGTGTGCAATGTCTGAGTGTTCTGTTCTGCTGCGTGTGCGATGTCTGAGTGTTCTGTTCAGCCGCGTGTGCGATCTCTGGGTGTTCTGTTCAGCTGCGTGCGATCTCTGGGTGTTCTGTTCAGCTGCGTGTGATCTCTGGGTGTTCTGTTCAGCTGCGTGTGATGTCTGAGCGGTCTGTTCAGCTGCGTGTGCGATCTCTGAGTGTTCTGTTCAGCTGCGTGCGATCTCTGAGCGGTCTGTTCAGCTGCATGCGACGTCTGAGCGTTCTGTTCAGCTGCGTGCGACCTCTGAGCGTTCTGTTCAGGTGCGTTTGATCTGAGTGTTCTGTTCAGCTGCAAGCCCAATCTCTGAGTGTTCTGTTCTGCTGCGTGTGCGATGTCTGAGTGTTCTGTTCAGCTGGGTGCGCGATCTGAGTGTTCTGTTCAGCTGCGTGCGCTATCTGAGTGTTCTGTTCTGCTGCGTGTGCGATCTCTGGGTGTTCTGTTCAGCTGCGTACGATCTCTGAGTGTTCTGTTCAGCTGCGTGTGATGTCTGAGCGATCTGTTCAGCTGCGTGCGACGTCTGAGCGTTCTGTTCAGCTGCGTGGGACCTCTGAGTGTTCTGTTCAGCTGCGCGTGCCATCTGAGTGTTCTGTTCAGCTGCGCGCGCGATCTCTGAGTGTTCTGTTCAGCGGATCGCGCGATCTCTGAGTGTTTTGTTCTGCTGCGCGTGCGATCTCTGAGTGTTCTGTTCAGCTGCGTGCGATCTCTGAGTGTTCTGTTCAGCTGCGTGCGATCTCTGAGTGTTCTGTTCAGCTGCGCGTGCGATCTCTTTGTGTTCTGTTCAGCTGCACGCGTAAACTCTGAATGGTCTGTTCAGCAGTGGGGGCGATCTCTGCGTGTTCTTTTCGAGTTGCGCGCGCTATCTCTGAGTGTTATGTTCAGCTGCGTGCGATCTCTGAGTGTTCTGTTCAGCTGTGCGTGCGGACTCTGAGTGTTCTGTTCAGCTGCGCGTGCGATCTCTGTGTGTTCTGTTCAGCTGCGAGCGCGATCTCTGAGTGTTCCGTTCATCGGCTCGCGCGATCTGAGTGTTCTGTTCAGCTGCGTGCGATCTCTGAGTGTTCTGTTCAGCTGCGTGCGATCTCTGAGTGTTCTGTTCAGCTGCGTGTGCGATCTCTGAGTGTTCTGTTCAGCTACGTGCGATCTCTGAGTGTTCTGTTCAGCTGCGTGCGATCTCTGAGTGTTCTGTTCAGCTGCGTGCGATCTCTGAGTGTTCTGTTCAGCTGCGTGCGATCTCTGAGTGTTCTGTTCAGCTGCGTGTGCGATCTCTGAGTGTTCGGTTCAGCTGCGCACGTGATCTCTGAGTGTTCTGTTCAGCTGCACGCGTAAACTCTGAATGGTCTGTTCAGCAGTGGGGGCGATCTCTGCGTGTTCTTTTCGAGTTGCGCGCGCTATCTCTGAGTGTTATGTTCAGCTGCGTGCGATCTCTGAGTGTTCTGTTCAGCTGTGCGTGCGGTCTCTGAGTGTTCTGTTCAGCTTCGCGCACGATCTCTGAGTGTTCGGTTCAGCTGCGCACGTGATCTCTGAGTGTTCTGTTCAGCTGCGCACGTGATCTCTGAGTGTTCTGTTCAGCTGCGTGCGATCTCTGAGGATTCTGTTCTGCTGCGTGTGCAATGTCTGAGTGTTCTGTTCTGCTGCGTGTGCGATGTCTGAGTGTTCTGTTCAGCCGCGTGTGCGATCTCTGAGTGTTTTGTTCTGCTGCGCGTGCGATCTCTGAGTGTTCTGTTCAGCTGCGTGTGATCTCTGAGTGTTCTGTTCAGCTGCGTGCGATCTCTGAGTGTTCTGTTCAGCTGCGCGTGCGATCTCTTTGTGTTCTGTTCAGCTGCACGCGTAAACTCTGAATGGTCTGTTCAGCAGTGGGGGCGATCTCTGCGTGTTCTTTTCGAGTTGCGCGCGCTATCTCTGAGTGTTATGTTCAGCTGCGTGCGATCTCTGAGTGTTCTGTTCAGCTGTGCGTGCGGTCTCTGTGTGTTCTGTTCAGCTTCGCGCACGATCTCTGAGTGTTCGGTTCAGCTGCGCACGTGATCTCTGAGTGTTCTGTTCAGCTGCGCACGTGATCTCTGAGTGTTCTGTTCAGCTGCGTGCAATCTCTGAGGGTTCTGTTCTGCTGCGTGTGCAATGTCTGAGTGTTCTGTTCTGCTGCGTGTGCGATGTCTGAGTGTTCTGTTCAGCCGCGTGTGCGATCTCTGGGTGTTCTGTTCAGCTGCGTGCGATCTCTGGGTGTTCTGTTCAGCTGCGTGTGATCTCTGGGTGTTCTGTTCAGCTGCGTGTGATGTCTGAGCGGTCTGTTCAGCTGCGTGTGCGATCTCTGAGTGTTCTGTTCAGCTGCGTGCGATCTCTGAGCGGTCTGTTCAGCTGCATGCGACGTCTGAGCGTTCTGTTCAGCTGCGTGCGACCTCTGAGCGTTCTGTTCAGGTGCGTTTGATCTGAGTGTTCTGTTCAGCTGCAAGCCCAATCTCTGAGTGTTCTGTTCTGCTGCGTGTGCGATGTCTGAGTGTTCTGTTCAGCTGGGTGCGCGATCTGAGTGTTCTGTTCAGCTGCGTGCGCTATCTGAGTGTTCTGTTCTGCTGCGTGTGCGATCTCTGGGTGTTCTGTTCAGCTGCGTACGATCTCTGAGTGTTCTGTTCAGCTGCGTGTGATGTCTGAGCGATCTGTTCAGCTGCGTGCGACGTCTGAGCGTTCTGTTCAGCTGCGTGGGACCTCTGAGTGTTCTGTTCAGCTGCGCGTGCCATCTGAGTGTTCTGTTCAGCTGCGCGCGCGATCTCTGAGTGTTCTGTTCAGCGGATCGCGCGATCTCTGAGTGTTTTGTTCTGCTGCGCGTGCGATCTCTGAGTGTTCTGTTCAGCTGCGTGCGATCTCTGAGTGTTCTGTTCAGCTGCGTGCGATCTCTGAGTGTTCTGTTCAGCTGCGCGTGCGATCTCTTTGTGTTCTGTTCAGCTGCACGCGTAAACTCTGAATGGTCTGTTCAGCAGTGGGGGCGATCTCTGCGTGTTCTTTTCGAGTTGCGCGCGCTATCTCTGAGTGTTATGTTCAGCTGCGTGCGATCTCTGAGTGTTCTGTTCAGCTGTGCGTGCGGACTCTGAGTGTTCTGTTCAGCTGCGCGTGCGATCTCTGTGTGTTCTGTTCAGCTGCGAGCGCGATCTCTGAGTGTTCCGTTCATCGGCTCGCGTGATCTGAGTGTTCTGTTCAGCTGCGTGCGATCTCTGAGTGTTCTGTTCAGCTGCGTGCGATCTCTGAGTGTTCTGTTCAGCTGCGTGTGCGATCTCTGAGTGTTCTGTTCAGCTACGTGCGATCTCTGAGTGTTCTGTTCAGCTGCGTGCGATCTCTGAGTGTTCTGTTCAGCTGCGTGCGATCTCTGAGTGTTCTGTTCAGCTGCGTGCGATCTCTGAGTGTTCTGTTCAGCTGCGTGTGCGATCTCTGAGTGTTCGGTTCAGCTGCGCACGTGATCTCTGAGTGTTCTGTTCAGCTGCACGCGTAAACTCTGAATGGTCTGTTCAGCAGTGGGGGCGATCTCTGCGTGTTCTTTTCGAGTTGCGCGCGCTATCTCTGAGTGTTATGTTCAGCTGCGTGCGATCTCTGAGTGTTCTGTTCAGCTGTGCGTGCGGTCTCTGAGTGTTCTGTTCAGCTTCGCGCACGATCTCTGAGTGTTCGGTTCAGCTGCGCACGTGATCTCTGAGTGTTCTGTTCAGCTGCGCACGTGATCTCTGAGTGTTCTGTTCAGCTGCGTGCGATCTCTGAGGATTCTGTTCTGCTGCGTGTGCAATGTCTGAGTGTTCTGTTCTGCTGCGTGTGCGATGTCTGAGTGTTCTGTTCAGCCGCGTGTGCGATCTCTGGGTGTTCTGTTCAGCTGCGTGCGATCTCTGGGTGTTCTGTTCAGCTGCGTGTGATCTCTGGGTGTTCTGTTCAGCTGCGTGTGATGTCTGAGCGGTCTGTTCAGCTGCGTGTGCGATCTCTGAGTGTTCTGTTCAGCTGCGTGCGATCTCTGAGGATTCTGTTCTGCTGCGTGTGCAATGTCTGAGTGTTCTGTTCTGCTGCGTGTGCGATGTCTGAGTGTTCTGTTCAGCCGCGTGTGCGATCTCTGGGTGTTCTGTTCAGCTGCGTGCGATCTCTGGGTGTTCTGTTCAGCTGCGTGTGATCTCTGGGTGTTCTGTTCAGCTGCGTGTGATGTCTGAGCGGTCTGTTCAGCTGCGTGTGCGATCTCTGAGTGTTCTGTTCAGCTGCGTGCGATCTCTGAGCGGTCTGTTCAGCTGCATGCGACGTCTGAGCGTTCTGTTCAGCTGCGTGCGACCTCTGAGCGTTCTGTTCAGGTGCGTTTGATCTGAGTGTTCTGTTCAGCTGCAAGCCCAATCTCTGAGTGTTCTTTTCAGCTGCACGCGCGATCTGAGTGTTCTGTTCTGCTGCGTGTGCGATGTCTGAGTGTTCTGTTCAGCTGGGTGCGCGATCTGAGTGTTCTGTTCAGCTGCGTGCGCGATCTCTGGGTGTTCTGTTCAGCTGCGTACGATCTCTGAGTGTTCTGTTCAGCTGCGTGTGATGTCTGAGCGGTCTGTTCAGCTGCGTGCGACGTCTGAGCGTTCTGTTCAGCTGCGTGGGACCTCTGAGTGTTCTGTTCAGCTGCGCGTGCCATCTGAGTGTTCTGTTCAGCTGCGCGCGCGATCTCTGAGTGTTCTGTTCAGCGGATCGCGCGATCTCTGAGTGTTTTGTTCTGCTGCGCGTGCGATCTCTGAGTGTTCTGTTCAGCTGCGTGCGATCTCTGAGTGTTCTGTTCAGCTGCGTGCGATCTCTGAGTGTTCTGTTCAGCTGCGCGTGCGATCTCTTTGTGTTCTGTTCAGCTGCACGCGTAAACTCTGAATGGTCTGTTCAGCAGTGGGGGCGATCTCTGCATGTTCTTTTTCGAGTTGCGCGCGCTATCTTTGAGTGTTATGTTCAGCTGCGTGCGATCTCTGAGTGTTCTGTTCAGCTGTGCGTGCGGTCTCTGAGTGTTCTGTTCAGCTGCGCGTGCGATCTCTGTTTGTTCTGTTCAGCTGCGCGCGCGATCTCTGAGTGTTCCGTTCATCGGCTCGCGCGATCTGAGTGTTCTGTTCAGCTGCGTGCGATCTCTGAGTGTTCTGTTCAGCTGCGTGCGATCTCTGAGTGTTCTGTTCAGCTGCGTGTGCGATCTCTGAGTGTTCTGTTCAGCTACGTGCGATCTCTGAGTGTTCTGTTCAGCTGCGTGCGATCTCTGAGTGTTCTGTTCAGCTGCGTGCGATCTCTGAGTGTTCTGTTCAGCTGCGTGCGATCTCTGAGTGTTCTGTTCAGCTGCGTGTGCGATCTCTGAGTGTTCTGTTCAGCGGCTCCCGCGATCTGAGTGTTCTGTTCAGCTGCGTGGGATCTCTGAGTGTTCTGTTCAGCTGCGTGCGATCTCTGAGTGTTCTGTTCAGCTGCGTGCCATCTCTGAGAGTTCTTTTCGACCTGCGCGCGCCATCTGTGTGTGTTCTGTTCAGCTGCGTACGATCTTTGAGAGTTCTTTTCGAGGTGCGCGCGCCATCTCCGAGTGTTCTGTTCAGCTGCGGGCGCCATTTCTGAGTGTTCTTTTCGAGCTGCGCGCACCATCTCTGAGTGTTCTTTTCGTGCTGTGCGCGCCATCTCTGAGTGTTCTGTTCAGCTGCACGCGCAATCTCTGAGTGTTCTTTTCGAGCTGCGCGCACCATCTCTGAGTGTTCTTTTCGTGCTGTGCGCCATCTCTTAGCGCGCGCAGCTGAACAGAACACTCTCTCTGAGTGTTCTGTTCAGCTGCGTGCGATCTCTGAGTGTTCTGTTCAGCTGCGCACGTGATCTCTGAGTGTTCTTTTCGTACTGCGCGAGCCATCTCTGAGTGTTCTGTTCAGCTGCACGCGCGATCTTTGAGTTTTCTGTTCAGCTGCGCGCGATCTCTGAGTGTTCTTTTCGAGCTGCGTGTGCGATCTCTGAGTGTTCTTTTCGTGCTGCACGCGGCATCTGAGTGTTATTTTCGAGCTGCGCGCGCCATCTCTGAGTGTTCTGTTCAGCTGCGCGCGCCATCTCTGAGTGTTCTGTTCAGCTGCGCGCGCAATCTCTGAGTGTTCTGTTCAGCTGCGCACGCGATCTCTGAGTGTTCTGTCAGCAGGAGCTGTAGCCGAGATGTTACTGCGCTGTACCCTTTTTTCCCGTCACAGTAATACCGGATGTATGTCACAGCGGCTACTGTGCCGGTACACCCAGCAGAACAGCGGCTACTGTGCCGGTACACCCAGCAGCACAGCGGCTACTGCCGGTACACACAGCAGAACAGCAGCTACTGTGCCGGTACACCCACCAGAACAGCGGCTACTCTGCCGGTACACACAGCAGAACAGCGGCTACTGTGCCGGTACACCCACCAGAACAGCGGCTACTGTGCCGGTACACAAAGCCGAACAGCGGGTAATTAAATTAAATGTTGGATGTGTTTGTGTGTTAAAGTGTTGTGATTTTTATTGTACATGGCGTGACCAATTACCACGAACATCATCCATGGTCCAAATTATCCAATGTTCAACACTTTATATTCCTGTAGTCATGAAAAGTGCATTTTCTATAAAAAAAAATGTACTAGGTAACATTTTTCTATTTTAATTGTTTTAATTACATTTTAGAATACACAGATAATATTATGACCACAATATTTCTGTCCATTCTCTCAACTTCACTGACCATACAGCAGCCCTTTGTTCTACAGTTACAGACTGCAGTCCATATGATGCTTTGGAAACTTTTTTGACCCCTTTCATCCTTCAATGGGCAGATCCCTACCAGGTGTTGTTGCAATAGTACAGAGCCTGTAGTAGCAACGTCACAGTGTTTTTGAAGGTGCAATTTAAGAAAAAATCCCTAATGTTGCTTTAATTCAAATACCATTAATGGTATTTTTCCTCCTTATCCATATCAATCCTCCACATATATAGTGATTTAAATGTTGCATGAGGCGGGTTGTGTATTTTCTTTTGAATGTTTCCCACACGGAGTTTACTGTGCACCACCTTTCCAAATCAGAGACGCCACTCGTGATCATGTAAGGTAAGTTAGGCCGTGTCCACATGTACTGTTAGGCAATGTTATTTTTACTTTTTGTTTCAGTAATTAGCTATACTGACTATGTTTATCGGGAAAACAGGCAAAAGTACAGAATTTGCGTCAGTGACAGAACTCAAAGAAAAAGCAAACGATTCGCAATGTCCATACTGCACGAAGACGACGGCATGCTCAGATCGACATCTCTCTTCCAAACATTTGAAATTTGCCATATATTACACACATAATAATGAAGGTAAGCATTTGCTATTGTATACTTTGCTATGAGAGTTCAGAGATAATCACCACAAATGTAAATAAAAGGTTTTGTATCGTTGTGTAAATCTCATTAGCTATTGTGTTATTACATTAAGGTTACATTTAAGTTTGTGTTGTCCTTTATGGATGAACTAAACACTCCATACACGCATTTTTACGTGTCAGCAGCATGTCAACTTTCAGGTATATTCAGTATAACTATTTTATTATTAATTATTAAATATGAATTATCGCATTGATAAATATAAGACCATAGCTCTACTATTGTATCAATGAATCATTATTTAATGATAGAACAAGCATTATTTTCAGATTTTATAAAAATTCTAAACGAATGCTAGTTAATGCTAGTTCTTGTTTCATGTATTATACTTAATGATTAATTGTTACATTACCTAACCATTTAGTATGGCTTATTAAGTATTGTAAATTAATGTACCCTTATTGTAAATTGTTCATGAGATTTTTAGTAACACAAAAAATAATAAAATTTGTTATAAGTAATCTACAGAGTTCAACTGTCCACATTATATGGAGGGTTAAATTATATAGGATAACACTGGTGTTCCAAAACAAACTTTGTAATGTTACACGGAAAATCAGTGCTACCTTGATGAATAACAGTGACGTACACAAAACCAGAGGCAGTAGGGGGAAAATGTTCAAAACATATCACCTAAGAAGATTCATAGCACATATGTAAATTTATTTGATGTTCAGACATTCATCAAACATATGTGTTGAGTAAAAAAAGAACACTGTTCGCTTTATATGGATGGTTAAAGTGTATATCTGATGTTAACCTGAGAATTTACTGAACATGAAACAGGTATAATACAGTTATAGACATGATTCTGACACCATTCTGTACCTGGAGTTTAACTGGATTAGTTTTTGAATAAGGCAAGTGTTAGGATTAGAGCCAGGTGTGTGGTAGGGTCACAAATATGTTTTGGGTTCAGGTTAAGTTTAAGGTAAGGTAGGGGTTTGCTTTATAGAAGTACCATATTTATAAAATATTTCATATAACATATTTACAATAAATTTACTTAATATGTCAGGATATTTATTTCAGTGTATTCAATGTATTGCTTTTGTCAATCCTGCTACCTCACTGATATGTTTTAACGTGGTACTAATCTGTGAAGAGTTTATCATTCATAACAACCACTCAAAATCAGAGGTTATTGTACTGTTAGATATGCAAGTCAATGTTCATATTTGTAAAAGACTATGAGATACCCTTTAGGTATCAAGCTTTGCACACTCACTAACACTGAATATTTTACACTCTCATAAACATTATGAAACCTCTTATACACTACCAAAACTGTTACACTGATATATGTATGTATACACTGAGTCAGTTTGATATTGGGCGTAAGAGGATTCATAGTGTGAGTAAGTGTTTTGGTGTATAATATGTTCGATAATGTTTGTGATTGTATATAATACTCAGTGTGAGACAGTGTGTTAGTGAGTGTAAGAGGATAGGATAATGTATGTGAGACTGAAATTTGAATATTGGCCTAAAGGGCCTCTCATATTATATTCTGACATATGACTTCCTTTCAGAGAAATTTACAATGCCATGCTTGTGTGCAGAGGTGAAGGATTCCATAAGAAGCCATTGGCATTGCCCCTGGTGTGGGAAAATTATTCTTAAACATGTAAATTTTCAAGTTCATTTAAATTCTTATGATAAGATTTCCTTATAAAACACATTTTTCATTGCTGACCTAAAAATGATTTAATAATTAATTATTACATTACGTACCACCAACTAAACCTTTCATACAAATTGCAGCCTGTTCAACTAAAAAGGCAGAAGAAGCAGGTAAGTTTTCTTTTCTACATGTTAAAACATATGTTTAAGTACTGCGCTTGCAAATCAAGAAAAATGTTGGTCTTAAATACTAATGTTGGCAGAAGAAATGTAAGATAGCAAGTCATACACTAAATGTTAAAGCTACTACAGTTTAAGAAATCAGTTTAACACTGATTCCTTGTAATAAATGGCCACATGTTAAGTTTTATAGAGGCTTTACCTTATGTCAGAATGTATAATATGTAATCTATGATGTATAAACTTCCAAAATTATTTTTGAAGAATGTCGGCTTTATTATTTAAGGGTTTTTGTAGAGAACAAAAAGTTTTGAATGCAGTATTTGAAATTACTTTGTAAGTTCAACATTAGTTCACAATTATAAATTCATTTTATAGGCCTTGTTGATTCTGTGTTTTCATAGTAAGAAGTAATCCTGTTTCATTAAAACACTTGAGCAGTTAGCTCTGATTTAGATCTAAAAGATTACCACAGATGTCATCATCATAATCATCATCATATTCTTCTTTGCTGCTTAATCCATTTCAGGGTGTCTATGAGCACAGATGTGATTGGGTTTAATATTTTTGAATGTTTTAGGAAATAAAATATTAACTTTTGTGAGAAAAACTCAAGATTGCCAAAACAAATTTGTAAGAAGAAAATCTGCACATAGCACATATGTAATTTTTTGATGTTCAGACATTCATCAAATATAAATATTTGTTGAGTAAAATCCCTATACATTACTTTTAGTTATGAAGCAGTTTGGAATCATTTTATCTAATATTTTAGATAAATTGATAATACAGTCCTGAAACATATGAACACTACATAAATGTTGCTAAAATAACTAAAATAATAATAATAATAATAACAACAATAATAATGTTATGGAAAGATTACATTTAATAGATTAAATATTTTACATCCTTGATAAAACAAGCCTTTTGTGAAAATGTGTTAATATGAAATGATTATAAACAAATTACTCTTACTGTGAGTACATTTACTCAGCTTTTTAATCTGTTTAGTCATTCTAAAAACGAATGTTTTTTTTTTTTAAATTCATTAATTATTTTACTTTTTGCTTTAAGTTGTTCATGGGAAACTGACATAACCAGACAAGTCCTAAGTCAGCTGGTGTGGAATGATCCTGAAATCTTTGAGCTTCGTTGACAAAAAAAAACATATCATTTTATGTGTGACATTATGCGTAAAAAGTCACTTACAAAAAGTTTCAGACAATTAGTCCCAAGAAAGTTTTGAAACCTGCTGTGAACATAACACCCTTCAAGTATATGGGATTATTCCACCAATGCCTTTTAAGCATATGACTATGACTTTTTTAAACACGGCAGTGGCAGAACAACTTAACCGAGAACTGGCCTCAAGTCTGTATTTTCTTTGTAATATGAAAGACAGGCATTTTATGTTTTCCTTAAGACTGATATTTCACCTGCATAATCAGAAATTCAAAGAAGACATGATGAGAATTTCATTGGACCAATTGGAAGTAGATAGCGGAAGTGGAAGTCTTGGTATTTCTGAAAAAGGTTTGTACATTTTATTTGCTTTTTCATAATTTGAATCAGTAAAAGGTAAAGAAATAGTTTTAATTATAATTGGCAGCAAGTGCAGTCTAGAAAGAGGGGGTAAATGAAGGCATGGAAATGATAGAGTTGCCCCAAGAAGAAGAGAACAAAAAGAGCTGCCAGCACTTTTCAGTTGGTCTTTTTCAAATAGACCAATAAAAGAGGTAAGTTAATTTTTTTGTTATATTAATAAAGTACGTTGTACAATACGTGCTTTTAGAAATGTTGTAATGTCTATAATGTTTAGGAAAAATTAGCAGTCCTTTTTGCTGAACAAAGGAGGAGCATCTAACCTTAATAAGGATTGGAAACTGCACCGTCAACCTTCATGATCTAAAGTGTTTGTGCCCCCCTGAAATAATGAATACCAAGAAGCAGTAATTAGGAAAAATCAGAATGCCTTGGCTGACGGATAACGTGAGTATTAATATCACAAGTGCTCTCTATACTTAACAGAAATCAACTCAAAAAATATTAATTGAGCTTGCTTTTCTCACAGGTAGTAGACACCAGACTTTCTCAGCTGGTTGAAGGAGCACAGAATATACATTTTTCTAACTTATATATTATTGTTGTGATTATGAATTTCTGCAGAATAAACAATTGAGGACCAGGACAAGGAATTGTTATGGTATATATTTTTTTCTTTCCACCTTACAAATAAAGCATAAACTTTTGTTTCTGGATCTTGTTTGTTGGATATTATTTGGTACTGCTTTTTAACTACTTAGTATCACTGAGTAGGCTACACAGTGGAAATATGGGTAGCCTCATTGTTCTTAAGCTTTAATATTAACTAAAGATTTATAAATCCCTGCTGTCAACAAACATTAAATGTACTCATTTAAACGTGAAGTTTGTTTATTCTAATGTTTACTCAAAAGGATTGTCTTCAGAAATTATTTCAGAAGCTTGGTTTTGGACAAATTCATATGCTGCATCCACAACTAAGAGTTTTACTTTTATTATAATGGTCTTTATTCCCAGTAAGGCATTTCAGAACGTTTGGGACTTGAGCTCTTGGAATCAGTCAGATTCAGATAACTGTGGGGTATTTGTTTGCGCGGTAGGCACCTATCACGGATTGTTACATCATATGTACTATGTGAATATGCCACTCCAAATGTTTCCTTATGTTAAAATAGATGGCTGAATTGGAAGTGAGGAATATCAAAGCTGCAAATGAAACTGTTTCAGAAACAACTGCTTCACCTGCATGAATATTATGCAGCTTCATTAGCAGCAGAAGCTATTCTGCCTGTAAGTTGATGATTAGTTTATTTATATAACCAGCATCTTCAATTAAAATTCCATGCTCTGCCACCCAGTAATAATTTTTTAATCATTTTTTTATTACAGACACTTGCAACAGGTGACACAGTTTGCTTGGCTGGCAAAATGTATGCATGCACGTACCAGAGTATGTCTGGACAGAAAGGAGAGAGGTACATTCTACATACTCCTTAACACTTTATTTTAATTCAGATGTTTAGGTCAAATTTGTGTTTTGACTAATTTAATTTAATTGTGAACTTATTTAGATCCCTGTATCCAGATGTTTCTAAATTTACCTGGGTACAGTGTGACGTATGTGAAAACTGGCTTCATACAGACTGTGCAGGTGTACAGCAAGAAAACCTTCAGGATACAAGTTTTAAATGTGGATGTGACATACCTTCGCCTTACCCATATACAAAGTATGTGACCAATCTATGTTATATTTTACAAATGACAAATTCTACAAACCAATTATACTGGCCAAAGCAGCCATTTAGTGAATTTACATATGTTTACTTCCAGTCTCCTCTCAGTCCTGAAAGAGAAGGGTTTGAGAGTCTTGATCAGTGATGAAGAAATCCAGGTAATTCTTCTTTGTTTTCTAATAAATATAATTTATTTTTCTTTTTTTTTTATTTACTGCTGTGCCTTTGATGTACAGTTCTGTTGAGTTATGCTTGAGGAATATCTGAGTGCATAAAGAATTGCTCTGAGTGCAGGAGCAAAAATAAAATCATACCCAGTGTTCCTTTAATTCAGTTATTCCAAAATATGTTTTAAAAAGAAATATATTATGATAAGGTGCACTATATATGTGGATGTCCACTTTTAATTAGCAAATTCACCAAATATTAACATTCACAGGTGTTCAGTTGTGTGCAGACAGCTTGTAAAATCTCCATAGAAGAGTGGATAGGATAGATTCAAGAAATAAATGCATATCAGAATTGTTCTTTTGCTAATCATACAATTATATTTTCAATAGGAGTTACATAGACAACTATTCAGTGGCAAAAAGAAGTCAGGGCAAATGTTCCTGTGGAGCCATCCCAACAAATGTATGAAGCTTCGGACCATACTTAGACCTAGACTATCTAAATTTAGTACAGAACGGGTGAGACATATTAGGTTTTCTTACTTTTGCTCTTCTCCATATTTCCAAAATAAATCTTGTACAATTTAAAGTACTGTTTGTACATATTTATGTGTATATTTTTTCCAGATTGATGAGATGTATAAAATAATCCACACTGCTTTAGGCTTGGACAAGAAGGACCTTGGAAGTGTTGACATTATTCTAGATGTTATGCTGCCAGAGGTAGGGAATTCAATAATGCTATAGTATGAATCATTACAATAGAATTGGTACCTTAACAACAATTGGATAAAATACTGCTAAATGTTATTATTAACGACTATTAATTTTATATTTACTACCACTGCAGGTGACTCTTAAAATATTGAACAAGCATGAAGGCTTCTATCGATACCAAAGAGAGGTGTCTCTTGCTACTCCAGGTGTCATTATTTGAATAAGAATGACAAAGGCTGCTTGATACATAAGCTTTATTGTAAAAGGTTATTCAAGTTTTATTTGTTACTTTTTGTTATATGTATATTGAGAGAAAATCCCAGTTTCGTGAGTTCTCATATCTAAGCTTTGGGATGAGATAGGCTGAAAATAATCACACCCCTGTGTAAGTCAGGGAATCCTTAATCAACAACGTTAGTTTGGAGGAGATCTGAGTTGGTCAAAAATTTTGTCTAAAAAACACAAAGGGTATTAGTATTTTTTTGAGTTAAAATCATGACCTCTTCAGATCTTTTTCAAACCCACACAGTGTGTCAGGGAGGTTCTGGCGAAGACAGTGGTGTGGTTATTTTCGCTCTACCACATCCCAAAGCTGAGATATGGGGATCTCTTCTAGTCCATAAAATGTATAACTGCATATATCAAGATGGCATTCCTATTTCCAGTGAAGCTAGGTAAACACATGAGTAGAGGGGTGCAATCAGAAAAGCCTCCTCAATCCAATATGTCCTACATTGAATTTGTATTTCAATACAAATCAGTTCTAATAAATTAAAGAAGATATAAAATGTGAGACTTAGGGATGTCAGAAGAAGCCTCATCATTGCAATATATTCAACACCAATAAACCTATTGAGAGAAAATCGAAGTTACATCAGTTCTCATATCTCAGCTTTGGGATTAGATAGGCTGAAAATAATCACACCCCTGTGTAAGTTAGGGCCTCCTTAATCAACAACTTGAGTTTGGAGGAAATCTGACTCTGTGAAAAATTTAGTCTAAAAAAACACAAAGGAGTTTTTTTTAGACAAAATTTTTGACCGTCTCAGATTTTTTCCAAACTCATGATGTTGATTGAGCAGGTCCTGACTTACACAGGGGTGTGATTATTTTCAGCCTATCTCATCCGAAAGCTGAGATATGAGGACTAACGTAACTAGGATTTTCGCTCAGTATGTTTATTGGTGTTGAATATATTAGAATTAAATTTATGAGCTTGTTATACGTCCAATAAAGCAAAATACAGATGCAATGTAGGATATATTGGACTGACTAGGCTTTTCTGATCGCACCCTTCTACTCATGTGTTTACCTAGCTTCAATGGAAGTAGGAATCCCATCATGAAATTAATTTGCAGTTATACATTTTATGCAGCACAACATGTCCCTATATCTCAGCTTTGTGATGTGGTAGGGCAAAAATTACCACACCACTGTCTTCGTCAGGACCTACCTGACACACGGTGTGGGGTTGAAGATGATCTGAGAAGGTCACATATTTTACCCAAAAGAGCACTAAAGGGTACCCCTTTGTGTTTTTTTAGACAAAATTTTTGACCGTCTCAGATTTCTTCCAAACTCACGATGTTGATTTAGCAGGTCCTGACTTACACAGGGGTGTGATTATTTTCAGCCTATCTCATCCCAAAGCTGAGATATGAGGACTAACGTAACTGGGATTTTCTCTCAATAGGTTTATTGGTGTTGAATATATTGGAATTAAATTTATGAGCTTGTTATACGTCCAATAAAGCAAAATACAGATGCAATGTAGGTTATATTGGACTGACTAGGCTTTTCTGATCGCACCCTTCTAGTCATGTGTTTACCTAGCTTCACTGGAAGTAGGAATCCCATCATGAAATTTACAGTTATACATTTTATGCAGCACAACATGTCCCTATATCTCAGCTTTGGCATGTGGTAGGGCAACAATTACCACACCACTGTCTTCGTCAAGACCTCCCTGACACACGGTGTGGGTTTGAAGAAGATCTGAGGAGGTCACATTTTTCACCTAAAAAAAAAAAACTAAGGGGTACCCCTTTGTGTTTTTTTAGACTAAATTTTTGACCGTCTCAGATTTCTTCCAAACTCATGATGTTGATTGAGCAGGCCTTGACTTACACAGGGGTGTGATTATTTTTAGTCTATCTCATCCCAAAGCTGAGATATGAGGACTAACGTAACTGGGATTTTCTCTCAATAGGTTTATTGGTGTTGAATATATTGGAATTAAATTTATGAGCTTGTTATACGTCCAATAAAGCAAAATACAGATGCAGTGTAGGTTATATTGGGCTGACTAGGCTTTTCTGATCGCACCCTTCTACTCATGTGTTTACCTAGCTTCACTGGAAGTAAGAATCCCATCATGAAATTTACAGCTATACATTTTATGCAGCACAACATGTCCCTATATCTCAGCTTTGGGATGTGGTAGGGCAACAATTACCACACCACTGTCTTCGTCAGGACCTCCCTGACACACGGTGTGGGTTTGAAGAAGATCTGAGGAGGTCACATATTTCACCCAAAAAACACTAAGGGGTAACTCTTTGTGGTTTTTTAGACTAAATTTTTGACCGTCTCAGATTTCTTCCAAACTCACGAAGTTCATTGAGTAAGTTCTGACTTACACAGGGGTGTGATTATTTTCAGCCTGTCTCATGCCAAAGCTGAGATATGAGGACTAACGTAACTGGGATTTTCTCTCAATAGGTTTATTGGTGTTGAATATATTGGAATTAAATTGATGAGCTTGTTATACATCCAATAAAGCAAAATACAGATGCAATGTAGGTTATATTGGACTGACTAGGCTTTTCTGATCACACCCTTCTACTCATGTGTTTACCTAGCTTCACTGGAAGTAGGAATCCCATCATGAAATTTACAGTTATACATTTTATGCAGCACAACATGTCCCTATATCTCAGCTTTGGGATGTGGTAGGGCAACAATTACCACACCACTGTCTTCGTCAGGACCTCCCAGACACACGGTGTGGGTTTGAAGAAGATCTGAGGAGATCACATTTTTCACCGTCTCAGATTTCTTCCAAACTCACGATGTTGATTAAGCAGGTCCTGACTTACACAGGGTTGTGATTATTTTCAGCCTATCTCATCCCAAAGCTGAGATATGAGGATTTACGTAACTGGGATTTTCTCTCAATAGGTTTATTGGTGTTGAATATATTGGAATTAAATTCATGAACTTGTTATACGTCCAATAAAGCAAAATACAGATGCAATGTAGGATATATTGGACTGACTAGGCTTTTCTGATCGCACCCTTCTACTCATGTGTTTACCTAGCTTCACTGGAAGTAGGAATCCCATCATGAAATTTACAGCTATACATTTTATGCAGCACAACATGCCCCTTTATCTCAGCTTTGGGATGTGGTAGGGCAACAATTACCACACCACTGTCTTCGTCAGGACCTCCCTGACACACGGTGTGGGTTTGAAGAAGATTTGAGGAGGTCACATATTTCACCCAAAAAACACTACCCCTTTGTGGTTTTTTAGACTAAATTTTTGACCGTCTCAGATTTCTTCCAAACTCACGATGATTATTGAGAAAGTTCTGACTTACACAGGGGTGTGATTATTTTCAGCCTATCTCATCCCAAAGCTGAGATATGAGGACTTACGTAACTGGGATTTTCTCTCAAAAGGTTTATTGGTGTTGAATATATTGGAATTAAATTTATGAGCTTGTTATACGTCCAATAAAGCAAAATACAGATGCAATGTAGGTTATATTGGACTTACTAGGCTTTTCTGATCGCACCCTTCTACTCATGTGTTTACCTAGCTTCACTGGAAGTAAGAATCCCATCATGAAATTTACAGTTATACATTTTATGCAGCACAACATGTGCCTATATCTCAGCTTTGGGATGTGGTAGAGCAACAATTATCACACCACTGTCATCGTCAGGACCTCCCTGACACACGGTGTGGGTTTGAAGAAGATTTGAGGAGGTCACATTTTTCACCTAAAAAAAAACACTAAGGGGTACCCCTTTGTGTTTTTTTAGACTAAATTTTTGACCGTCTCAGATTTCTTCCAAACTCATGATGTTGATTGAGCAGGCCTTGACTTACACAGGGGTGTGATTATTTTTAGTCTATCTCATCCCAAAGCTGAGATATGAGGACTAACGTAACTGGGATTTTCTCTCAATAGGTTTATTGGTGTTGAATATATTGGAATTAAATTTATGAGCTTGTTATACGTCCAATAAAGCAAAATACAGATGCAGTGTAGGTTATATTGGGCTGACTAGGCTTTTCTGATCGCACCCTTCTACTCATGTGTTTACCTAGCTTCACTGGAAGTAAGAATCCCATCATGAAATTTACAGCTATACATTTTATGCAGCACAACATGTCCCTATATCTCAGCTTTGGGATGTGGTAGGGCAACAATTACCACACCACTGTCTTCGTCAGGACCTCCCTGACACACGGTGTGGGTTTGAAGAAGATCTGAGGAGGTCACATATTTCACCCAAAAAACACTAAGGGGTAACCCTTTGTGGTTTTTTAGACTAAATTTTTGACCGTCTCAGATTTCTTCCAAACTCACGAAGTTCATTGAGTAAGTTCTGACTTACACAGGGGTGTGATTATTTTCAGCCTGTCTCATGCCAAAGCTGAGATATGAGGACTAACGTAACTGGGATTTTCTCTCAATAGGTTTATTGGTGTTGAATATATTGGAATTAAATTGATGAGCTTGTTATACATCCAATAAAGCAAAATACAGATGCAATGTAGGTTATATTGGACTGACTAGGCTTTTCTGATCGCACCCTTCTACTCATGTGTTTACCTAGCTTCACTGGAAGTAGGAATCCCATCATGAAATTTACAGTTATACATTTTATGCAGCACAACATGTCCCTATATCTCAGCTTTGGGATGTGGTAGGGCAACAATTACCACACCACTGTCTTCGTCAGGACCTCCCTGACACACGGTGTGGGTTTGAAGAAGATCTGAGGAGGTCACATTTTTCACCTAAAAAAAAAAAACTAAGGGGTACCCCTTTGTGTTTTTTTAGACTAAATTTTTGACCGTCTCAGATTTCTTCCAAGCTCACAATGTTGATTGAGCAGGTCCTGACTTACACAGGGGTGTGATTATTTTTTAGCCTATCTCATCCCAAAGCTGAGATATGAGGACTAACATAACTGGGATTTTCTCTCAATAGGTTTATTGGTGTTGAATATATTGGAATTAAATTTATGAACTTGTTATACGTCCAATAAAGCAAAATACAGATGCAATGTAGGATATATTGGACTGACTAGGCTTTTCTGATCGCACCCTTCTACTCATGTGTTTACCTAGCTTCACTGGAAGTAAGAATCCCATCATGAAATTTACAGTTATACATTTTATGCAGCACAACATGTGCCTATATCTCAGCTTTGGGATGTGGTAGAGCAACAATTATCACACCACTGTCATCGTCAGGACCTCCCTGACACACGGTGTGGGTTTGAAGAAGATTTGAGGAGGTCACATTTTTCACCTAAAAAAAAACACTAAGGGGTACCCCTTTGTGTTTTTTTAGACTAAATTTTTGACCGTCTCAGATTTCTTCCAAACTCATGATGTTGATTGAGCAGGCCTTGACTTACACAGGGGTGTGATTATTTTTAGTCTATCTCATCCCAAAGCTGAGATATGAGGACTAACGTAACTGGGATTTTCTCTCAATAGGTTTATTGGTGTTGAATATATTGGAATTAAATTTATGAGCTTGTTATACGTCCAATAAAGCAAAATACAGATGCAGTGTAGGTTATATTGGGCTGACTAGGCTTTTCTGATCGCACCCTTCTACTCATGTGTTTACCTAGCTTCACTGGAAGTAAGAATCCCATCATGAAATTTACAGCTATACATTTTATGCAGCACAACATGTCCCTATATCTCAGCTTTGGGATGTGGTAGGGCAACAATTACCACACCACTGTCTTCGTCAGGACCTCCCTGACACACGGTGTGGGTTTGAAGAAGATCTGAGGAGGTCACATATTTCACCCAAAAAACACTAAGGGGTAACTCTTTGTGGTTTTTTAGACTAAATTTTTGACCGTCTCAGATTTCTTCCAAACTCACGAAGTTCATTGAGTAAGTTCTGACTTACACAGGGGTGTGATTATTTTCAGCCTGTCTCATGCCAAAGCTGAGATATGAGGACTAACGTAACTGGGATTTTCTCTCAATAGGTTTATTGGTGTTGAATATATTGGAATTAAATTGATGAGCTTGTTATACATCCAATAAAGCAAAATACAGATGCAATGTAGGTTATATTGGACTGACTAGGCTTTTCTGATCACACCCTTCTACTCATGTGTTTACCTAGCTTCACTGGAAGTAGGAATCCCATCATGAAATTTACAGTTATACATTTTATGCAGCACAACATGTCCCTATATCTCAGCTTTGGGATGTGGTAGGGCAACAATTACCACACCACTGTCTTCGTCAGGACCTCCCAGACACACGGTGTGGGTTTGAAGAAGATCTGAGGAGGTCACATATTTCACCCAAAAAACACTAAGGGGTAACCCTTTGTGGTTTTTTAGACTAAATTTTTGACCGTCTCAGATTTCTTCCAAACTCACGAAGTTCATTGAGTAAGTTCTGACTTACACAGGGGTGTGATTATTTTCAGCCTGTCTCATGCCAAAGCTGAGATATGAGGACTAACGTAACTGGGATTTTCTCTCAATAGGTTTATTGGTGTTGAATATATTGGAATTAAATTGATGAGCTTGTTATACATCCAATAAAGCAAAATACAGATGCAATGTAGGTTATATTGGACTGACTAGGCTTTTCTGATCGCACCCTTCTACTCATGTGTTTACCTAGCTTCACTGGAAGTAGGAATCCCATCATGAAATTTACAGTTATACATTTTATGCAGCACAACATGTCCCTATATCTCAGCTTTGGGATGTGGTAGGGCAACAATTACCACACCACTGTCTTCGTCAGGACCTCCCTGACACACGGTGTGGGTTTGAAGAAGATCTGAGGAGGTCACATTTTTCACCTAAAAAAAAAAAACTAAGGGGTACCCCTTTGTGTTTTTTTAGACTAAATTTTTGACCGTCTCAGATTTCTTCCAAGCTCACAATGTTGATTGAGCAGGTCCTGACTTACACAGGGGTGTGATTATTTTTTAGCCTATCTCATCCCAAAGCTGAGATATGAGGACTAACATAACTGGGATTTTCTCTCAATAGGTTTATTGGTGTTGAATATATTGGAATTAAATTTATGAACTTGTTATACGTCCAATAAAGCAAAATACAGATGCAATGTAGGATATATTGGACTGACTAGGCTTTTCTGATCGCACCCTTCTACTCATGTGTTTACCTAGCTTCACTGGAAGTAAGAATCCCATCATGAAATTTACAGTTATACATTTTATGCAGCAAAACATGTGCCTATATCTCAGCTTTGGGATGTGGTAGAGCAACAATTATCACACCACTGTCATCGTCAGGACCTCCCTGACACACGGTGTGGGTTTGAAGAAGATTTGAGGAGGTCACATTTTTCACCTAAAAAAAAACACTAAGGGGTACCCCTTTGTGTTTTTTTAGACTAAATTTTTGACCGTCTCAGATTTCTTCCAAACTCATGATGTTGATTGAGCAGGCCTTGACTTACACAGGGGTGTGATTATTTTTAGTCTATCTCATCCCAAAGCTGAGATATGAGGACTAACGTAACTGGGATTTTCTCTCAATAGGTTTATTGGTGTTGAATATATTGGAATTAAATTTATGAGCTTGTTATACGTCCAATAAAGCAAAATACAGATGCAGTGTAGGTTATATTGGGCTGACTAGGCTTTTCTGATCGCACCCTTCTACTCATGTGTTTACCTAGCTTCACTGGAAGTAAGAATCCCATCATGAAATTTACAGCTATACATTTTATGCAGCACAACATGTCCCTATATCTCAGCTTTGGGATGTGGTAGGGCAACAATTACCACACCACTGTCTTCGTCAGGACCTCCCTGACACACGGTGTGGGTTTGAAGAAGATCTGAGGAGGTCACATATTTCACCCAAAAAACACTAAGGGGTAACTCTTTGTGGTTTTTTAGACTAAATTTTTGACCGTCTCAGATTTCTTCCAAACTCACGAAGTTCATTGAGTAAGTTCTGACTTACACAGGGGTGTGATTATTTTCAGCCTGTCTCATGCCAAAGCTGAGATATGAGGACTAACGTAACTGGGATTTTCTCTCAATAGGTTTATTGGTGTTGAATATATTGGAATTAAATTGATGAGCTTGTTATACATCCAATAAAGCAAAATACAGATGCAATGTAGGTTATATTGGACTGACTAGGCTTTTCTGATCACACCCTTCTACTCATGTGTTTACCTAGCTTCACTGGAAGTAGGAATCCCATCATGAAATTTACAGTTATACATTTTATGCAGCACAACATGTCCCTATATCTCAGCTTTGGGATGTGGTAGGGCAACAATTACCACACCACTGTCTTCGTCAGGACCTCCCAGACACACGGTGTGGGTTTGAAGAAGATCTGAGGAGGTCACATTTTTCACCGTCTCAGATTTCTTCCAAACTCACGATGTTGATTAAGCAGGTCCTGACTTACACAGGGTTGTGATTATTTTCAGCCTATCTCATCCCAAAGCTGAGATATGAGGATTTACGTAACTGGGATTTTCTCTCAATAGGTTTATTGGTGTTGAATATATTGGAATTAAATTCATGAACTTGTTATACGTCCAATAAAGCAAAATACAGATGCAATGTAGGATATATTGGACTGACTAGGCTTTTCTGATCGCACCCTTCTACTCATGTGTTTACCTAGCTTCACTGGAAGTAGGAATCCCATCATGAAATTTACAGCTATACATTTTATGCAGCACAACATGCCCCTTTATCTCAGCTTTGGGATGTGGTAGGGCAACAATTACCACACCACTGTCTTCGTCAGGACCTCCCTGACACACGGTGTGGGTTTGAAGAAGATTTGAGGAGGTCACATATTTCACCCAAAAAACACTACCCCTTTGTGGTTTTTTAGACTAAATTTTTGACCGTCTCAGATTTCTTCCAAACTCACGATGATTATTGAGAAAGTTCTGACTTACACAGGGGTGTGATTATTTTCAGCCTATCTCATCCCAAAGCTGAGATATGAGGACTTACGTAACTGGGATTTTCTCTCAAAAGGTTTATTGGTGTTGAATATATTGGAATTAAATTTATGAGCTTGTTATACGTCCAATAAAGCAAAATACAGATGCAATGTAGGTTATATTGGACTTACTAGGCTTTTCTGATCGCACCCTTCTACTCGTGTGTTTACCTAGCTTCACTGCGAGTAGGAATCCCATCATGAAATTTACAGTTATACATTTTATGCAGCACAACATGTGCCTATATCTCAGCTTTGGGATGTGGTAGAGCAACAATTACCACACCACTGTCATCATCAGGAC